>NC_052351.1:49833397-49957107 GCF_009727055.1 Benincasa hispida
ACAATTGAATGTGGGAAAACTAACGCCCACGACGGAGACTCTCCAGCTTGCGGACAAGTCCCGAGTACACCCTGAGGGAGAGTTGAAGGATGTCTTGGTCTCAATTGACAAATTCATTTTACCGGCAAACTTCATCATTCTGGATCATGAAGCGAACGAAGATGCACCCATCATATTGAGACGACCATTTCTATCGATCGATTGCGCTCGAATTGATGTGCACAAGGGAGAAATCGTGATGAGCATTAATGAGAAGAAGCTCCGGATTGAGGCAATCAAGGTCCCAGAAGATCGAGAAAATGAGACAAAACCTCCGTGGACTTGAAAAATCCAGATTAAAGAAGAAACAAGCAGTCCCTACATTAATAGGCGACATAAACTCATCAGGGACGCATTTTTTTGAAGTATCATTTTAATATCTTTATTTCATGAACTTACTTTACCTTTTTGTACACATACTACTCTTTGCAAATTTTCAACTCTGTCTTTCATATTTTTTACCCTTTTGATTTTTTAGCAACGATCGTAGTAAACGATTGTGGTGGAGCTATGCAATAAACTAAAAACACGGCCAGTTCGATCAGCCCATCGTAATCAAGGAATCAACCTGCCGCAAAGACGGATGCGATCACAGATGATGTGGGCAACAGAGCAAATTTGGGGGTTGTATTTTTCTTTGACTTTTTTTATTATTCCAAAATTTTCATTCTCGCATCTCATTTTTAACATTGCTAATTTTATCATCGCATCCTCTTTAGTTTGGCGCAATCACTGAATGTTGATTACTTTATTCAATCACCGCAATGTTTTCTATACCAATCATGATTTCAATGATGAAACTCATGTCTTTATTTCTCATCGCATGTACTAGAATCAACTTAATTTCATGACAATCAATTCATGAAATATTTCTAGAAGTTAGTGGTCCTCCAGCTTTCTTTCAAAATGGTTTTTACAAGGCTTCCTAAGAGCATCGCATGAATCATTTCAGTCTACCAGGAATGAGGACATTGATGCGTATAAATTTGGGGGTGCCAGTATTTATTTTCAACCTTGCTACTTTTAGTCTTTTCAACTTACAAAAAAAATCATCATAACGTTGAGATCGGATCCTACTCATAGTTGGATGTCCATATGACACCCGTGGGGGCAAGCCAAAACGAAGGTAGGAATCGTGATCAACACATAAATCAAGTGATCGCAACTCCGTTGTCAAATGGGCATGAGTTTAGACTAAGAAAGAGCGTTTTGCTCGTAGTTGGATACTCGCATGATACCCGTGGGGGCAAGCCAAAAAGAAGGCTAGGCATTTAGATCAGGCAAAGTCATAAAAAGGAATATCTACTGACAGATGGTCAGAACTTCATATGGGTTCGAATCCTATTGAGAGGTCCATTAGAGATCAGAAATTTTTGAAGAAAGAACAAGATGTTTCTTTTGTCCCTTCCAGGCGATCGGAAAATAAAGAAATAGTTAATATATTTAAGATAATTACGTATTTACAAAATACCGTCTCAATTCATCCAATTTCATAAAATCCGGGATGTGATATGGTTCTGAAGGATGAACTAGATATGGACAGTTCCAATAAGATTTCATTCTTGAACAACGCACAAGGATAAAAAATCATTTGGAAACACCTCGGTTGAAAAAAGTTTTGAAATAATTCATGCGATGTCCTGGAAACAAGGAAAGTCTTTTTTAAGGTTAAACTTGCAGTCCCTAAGTATTAGAAATATTTTAGGAAGATACTAGGATAGAAATAAAGAGGATTTTGGTTCATCAAATTTGAATAAGGCACCTCGAGAAATCTAGGTAAGGAAAAGGCGGCTGACTCTCTAAAGAAAATCTTTAGTTTATGCTTGAGGACAAGCATTGTTTTAAATTTGGGAGTGTGATAACGGGTAGAAATGCACGTTATTACAACGCAAATAAGTAAAACAAGGGAATGCGACGGTAAAAATATACAAAATCATGTCCAAAAGCGTTAAACTGAGAAAATTGTGATCGCATGCACCCATCGCATAAAAGTAGCTAATTTACTTATTTTGTGCAGCAAAAATGCGTTGGTGCAAGATAAATTGCGATCCAAGGAATTAGACGTCCGCGCGCATTGAAAGTTTGCGATCGTATGCGTTCGCGAGAAGTTGTTCAAGAAGGTGGCCGCATAAAGACGGCGCATCAAGGTGATAGCATAATAAATCATGATGGGACGGAAAGCTGATGACGGTCGAATCCAAATTTAGTTGACAAGCCGTTAACGACACACTATAACAAGTACACTCAACTTTTCGGTGACCATTAATTGGCACATTAAAGCAGAAGATTTAATGACCTCCCATCATTGCAATCATTAGAGAGAAAAGTTTCTTCACCTTGAGCTCTATAAATACCAAAGGCCACCATCGTTAAAGGAGTTTGCCATATAACAAGTTAGATCATATACAAAGTAGATAGTCATTAGTCTATAGTTATTCATGTACTTAGAAGGCGGAGGCGAGCAAAGAGAAGAAGAAGCCGAAAGTACATTCCTAGACAACTCGAAAGACTATCGGGAAGCGCTATAAAAAGAGAGAGGGTCGACACTTACAAAAGCAAGGATATTCTTTTGGGCAGAGTCGGAGTGAAAAGACAGTGTAAAAGCCATGGGAAGCAAGACATTGCTACCGGGCTTCTTATCCCTGCTTTCCATTGTTGTTTTATATTCTATACTTTATTTATAGAAAATGGAATTCTCATCTCAACATCTGTTCAATCTTTCCACATTTCGCATGAGTAGCTAAATTTCCGAACGGGATGAGAAATACTTAGCTAGCATGACCTAAGATCTTCACTTTATGCGATTATCTTGTCTTATGTATGCGTCATTCACCCTTTAGAGATATTGAGAGAGTAGTCTAAAGAAAGAATCTAGACTTGAGAGAGTCAGACTAGAATCTAGGCTTGAGAGAGTCAGATTAGAACCGCATAAGCAAGAGATAGAAACTTAGGCATAAGTTCTTTTTGCTATTACGCATCGCATGCACCCTAGAAATAGGATATGATAATATTCAGTCACCTTGTGTATGTGTGCATCATTCATCATCACATAGACAAGAATAAAGGCTTAGACATAAGTCCTATCGACATTATCGTATACATCGCATGCGTCCTAGAAATAGAAACTATGGCATTTGTATTGAGAGATGATATGTTATTGTATGTGTGTAGCATGATCGCATAACTTGAACGCAATCTTAGGAAGTGTTAGCTAAATCCCTTCTCAACCTGTTCATCGCATACTCATTGTAATTCTCAATTTCATCAACTCTTTACTCGAACCTGTCGCATAGGATTTATACTTAAACAAAACACCAACCAACTTATTTGTTTTTACCACTGCAAATGAATCAATTTTACTGTCACATAGTAACTCAGCAGTCCCTGTGTTCGACCCTGGACTTACTAGGAACCCTAGTGAGATTTGTACTTGGGTTTTACTAGGAAAACTTACATGTGCAACGCATAATTCATCACCACAAACATACACCATAATCACATCACATTTACAACGCATCAGTGCATAGTACACGATGGTTGGAGAAGCGTTGCTTTGCCGAGCAGTTCAAGACCCGGTTCATCTGTTTGAACCGGAAACTCCTTGTCTTTATAATAGTTAGCTTTCTTTTTTATGTTTTTAAGGCAATTTTACCCGTTCATCAACTTTTATTGCTTATACATGTGATATATGGTACTTATATGCCAAAGTGTTTGTCATATAGTTAAAAACTCACCTTAGGTTGTGCAATTATTCATGCACCATGTATTATAAATATTATAATTGAGCATGAAGAAATTACTTGAAAGCATGCGCATGCATCATGAAATATAAGAGTTATTTTTGCATGCATTGAGCATTATCATGCATCATCCTTTTATTATAAATGTTATAGTCTAAGGGTGAATGGAAGCATGTTTTGTTTGATTTGTTGCTGTTTTGTATAAGTGTTATATAAAAGAAGTAGCAATAAATGGACGATGCATTGAGCATGACACTTAGGCCATTTATAATTGTTATGAATACCTTGCATGTGTTAGCATAGCATTGTGCTTGTTTCCGTTTATAAGTGTTATAAAGGAAATTAGACCTAAAATCAATAATTCAGAGTTGCATGTGGACTTAGGGTGAACTCATTTTTTTAAAAGGGTTTTAAAATTGGATTGAGATAGACCTAAGTTCCACTGGTTCTAAAGAGTTTAGTAACCTAGATTAATCTTTTAAAGTCAGTTTAATAAGATTAAATTTGTTGAATAAAAGATTAAATTTGTTGTAAACCTATCTATAAGGGACCTTTTGTCTAAGGCAGTTCTGGCTAGGCTGGGGTTCTTAAGTTGACGGAAACGTAACGCCCCTACCTGGGAACCTACCTGGAAAGGTGAGTTAGATAGATTTTTAACAAGCATGTGACGATTTGATCAAAGACTCTGTTAAAGAGTTTAATGGATGATGATCAAAATTTATTTAACTATTCAAGGTAAATGTTACTCTTGGGAAAACCTAAAAGTCACTTAGTTAAAATCCTTAGTCGTGTTTTTTCTAAGTAAACTAAACTCTAGGTTATAAAATACTCAGTGGGAGGAAGAGGCGTATCAGATATGTCTATGATTCCACTCACGTTTCTCCCTGTATGTTCACATCGTGAGATTCATGCTTGGCCTCGAGGTGCCCAGGATGCATCCCCCTTTGGATGGCGTTTGCATGAGTCAATATCAAGGTGAACGGAGAGAGTGTTTATAGTAAATGGATGAAGGGTGTGTGTCAACACGTCCTATGGTCTCTGTCATTGGTTCACACCGTGAGATCATTCTGTACGCACTCGTGTCACCTTCGGAGCGTCCCCCTTCGGATGGGTTTTATGCAGTTGATCAATATCAAGGTGAACTCTGGAAATGTATAGGCTCGCTTTAGATTTTGCCCCAATCGGATTTTTTCCCTTCAAATTGACCTTTTGGGACGGACCTTTAGGGCTTAAAATGGCGAGTCACACTTGGGAAGATTTTTAAGTAATTTAATGATCTCTTGGCCATATAAATGATGGCTAATCGTTATAGGAGCAAGAGTTGTTCTAGTATTAATGACTGGTTGAGAACTTCCTAATTTAGAGGAGTGATAACTGACCTCCCTTCGGCGGCTTTTGTCCTAAACCTTTGAAGCGTCATTGTGAAACTAGATATCACACAGGGTTCATGTTAGTTTTGCTAAAACCTTATTGAATGTTGTTTTATTTTTACAACGGGTATTTGCTTAAAACCTAACGTAGGTCAATGTGTTTTTATTTTCAGCAACTCGTTAGTATTTTTGTTTAAAGCTTTTAAAAATGACTGATTATATACAGTGGAAAGAATCGTGTGAAACGAATTTCGTGGCAAACGACCTCCATCCCACTACTCTCCAAAAGAGGAAACAAGACAGAAAATATGATTTATTGGTCTTAGAGACGTGTCTGGTAGAGAATGATGATTCTGCCTGGATCCTCGATTCAGGTGCTACCAATCATGTCAGTTCCTCTTACCAAGGATTCAGTTCATGGCAAACGTTGCCACAGGGAGGGTGTTGGATCGATATGGCAACCCTAGGGGGGAGGGGTGAATAGGGTTTAATTAAACTTTTTTTTTTCTAAATTAACCCAATTAAACTAATTAATACACTTTTTATAAATAATAAGAAAAATTCAATTTATGCAACAAATAAGATGAAAAAAGGTATGATAATTTAATTCTATTAAATTTTAGCAAATAAATAAGAACAAACGAAAACATACAATAAATTGCTTAAATTATTTGCAAAAATAAAAAGGAGAGTTAAAGAAGAAGACACCTTAATTTTTATAGTGGTTCGGTCAAACTCGACCTACTCCATTCCCCAAGCGCATCTTGGGAATATGAATAAAATCTTTCCGACTTTTTCCACAGATTAGAGCCCAACCGTTATACCACTACTCCTTTTACGAGTTCAAGAGCAAACCCGATCCTTTCCAAGGTTTAGGATCAAACCGTTACAAATGTTGGAATTTTTTAAGAACATAATACAACTCTCACTAGAGTGGATTTACAAGTTTAAGCACTCAACAAATTTATCCTCACAATACAATAACATTCTCAAGAAAAGAAAAAAAATGGGAGCTTAGAGAGAGCAAACAATGGAGACGTTTGAGTTTTTGGGAAAGATATGAAATGTAAAATTTGTTCATACAAAATTGGAGAAGGAAGTGTGGTTTATATAGAAGATGGAAAAATTTTTTAGAAACCACAATTAATTTGAACCATTGGATTTTGGAAAAGAAAAAATAATAATATTAATTCCCTTTTCTTTTGAAATTCATTTTTCTTTTTAAAATTAATCCAAAACTAAAAAAAAACATACCATGTGTCAAAAACAAGCCGTTAGACACAAAATAAAAATAATAATTAAAATTCATTTTCCTTTTAATTCATTTTTTTAAAATCATTCTTTTTTAAAGTCAATCCAAAAAATAAAAAAATATACCATGTGTAAAAAACTAGCCGTTAGACAACAAACATAAAATAAATTATTTATTTTTCCCCTTTTAAATTTCTTTTTTAATTTCAATTTTTTAAAATCAATCCAAAAATCAAAAATCCATCATATGTTAATCTCTAATGATGCACCCCATTCAACCAATATGTTTGCCACATGATTTAATGCAAATGGTCTGGTTATGCACGTCATCCAAACCACGGTATTTTCTCTATAGACTTTTTTTTGGTCATATCGTCTTCATTTTAACTCCGATTTGAGTGATTCAAGAGGTGTTAGAATCATTGTTCCGAGCTCTACGCTATGGACATATTAAAACACTAAAATTTTCAGTAATTAAAAATTGAGTTTGTTATCATCAAAATATTTATTAATTAATTAATTAAAATTAATTCATTTGAGATTAAGGGCCAAAAGGCCAACAGAGGGATGACTCTTCAAGTTGGTATGGGTGAGGTTGTTTCAGCTGTTGCTGTAGGCAAGCTAAAGTTATTTGTTGACAAGAAACGTTATATGTTACTGGATAATATTTTTGTAGTTCCTCATATTAAGAGGGACTTAATCTCGGTTTCTTGTCTCATTAAACAAGGTTACACTGTCTCCTTTTCTGAGAATAAAGTGTTTATTTTCAATAATGGAATGCAGATTGGTTATGGTTCAATGGAAAATAACTTATATGTACTAAGGTTGTTAGTCATAAAAGCCTTGTTTAACACTGAAATGTTCAGTACGGCAACAACAGCTAAAAGACCAAAGGTTTCTCCAAAGGAAAACGCCCATCTTTGGCATCTAAGGTTAGGTCACATCAATCTCAATAGGATTGAGAAGTTGGTGAAAAGTGGACTTCTAAAGAGTTTAGAAGAAAACTCCTTGTCGGTATGTGAATCATGCCTCGAAGGCAAAATGACCAAACGACCTTTTACTGGAAAAGGATACAGAGCCAAGGAAGCCTTGGAGCTTGTACATTAAGACCTCTATTGTTCGATGAATATTAGAGCTCGAGGTGGGTATGAATATTTCATCTCTTTCATAGATGATTATTCAAGGTTTGGGTATCTCTTCCTAATGCAACGTAAGTCTGAAGCCCTTGACAAATTCAAGGAGTATAAGGCTGAAGTTGAAAACTTACTGGTAAGAAGATAAAAACACTATGATCTGATCGTGGTGAAGAGTATATGGACCTCCAATTCTAGAACTATATGATAGAACATGGGATTGCATCCCAACTCTCGGCCCCTGGTACACTTCAGCAGAATGGTGTACCGAAAGGAGAAACAGGACCTTGTTGGACATGGTTCGGTCTATGATGAATTATGCTCATCTTTCAGACTCGTTTTGAGGTTATGCAGTGCAGACTGCATGTTATATCCTGAACAACGTTCCCTCAAAAAGTGTTTCTGAAACATCTTTTGAGTTATGGAGAGGCCGTAAAGTTACTTTACGCCACTTTAGGATTTGGAGCTGTTCAGCACATGTGCTAGCGACTAACCCAAAGAAGTTGGAACCGCGTTTGAAGGTTTGCCTCTTTGTAGGCTACTCCACTTTACGCCACTTTAGGATTTGGAGTTGTTCAGCACATGTGCTAGCGACTAACCCAAAGAAGTTGGAACCGTGTTTGAAGGTTTGCCTCTTTGTAGGCTACCCCAAGGAAAAGAGAGGTGGATACTTCTATGATCCGAGTGAGAACAAGGTGTTTGTTTCCACTAATGTTATCTTCTTGGAAGAAGACTACATGAGGGATCATAAGCCACGAAGTAAGCTCGTTTTTATGTGAGATCTCTAGTGAGACTGATACTGCTGAAGGTTCAACAAGAGTTGTTGAACAGGCCGACAGATCAACAAGAGTTGTTGAGGTCGGAATGTCTAGTCAACCAGCTCAAGAGTTGAGACTGCCTCGACGTAGTGGGAGGGTTATTAACCCACTGGATCGCTACATGGGTCTGACTGAAGCCCAAAACATCATTACGAATGATGGGGTTGAGGATCCATTGTCTTTTAAGAAAGTAATGGAGGATGTTGAAAAAGATGAATGGGTTAAGGCCATGAACCAAGAAATGGAGTCTATGTACTTCAATAACGTCTGGGAGCTTGTTAATCCACCTGATGAGGTAAGACCTATAGGGTGTAAGTGGATCTATAAGCGAAAGAGATGTGTAGATGGAAAGGTGCAAACCTTTAAGGCTAGGGTAGTGGCAAAGGGTTATACCCAGGTTGAAAGAGTTGAGTATGAGGAAACTTTCTCACCTGTTGTCATGCTTAAGTCTATTCGAATTCTCCTATCCATAGCCACATTTTATGATTATGAAATATGGCAAATGGACGTCAAGACTGCCTTTCTAAATGGTAATCTTGAGGAGACCATCTATATGGCTCAACCAGAGGGGTTCATCGTTCCAGATCAAGAGCAAAGAGTTTACAAGCTTAATAGGTCAATTTATGGGCTGAAACAAGCATCTAGATCTTGGAACATCAGATTTGACACTGTTGTCAAGTCATTCGGCTTTAACTAGAACGTTAATGAGCTTTGTGTTTATAAGAAGATCATCAACAGCTCAGTAGATTTCCTGGTACTATATGTGGATGATATCCTACTCATTGGGAATGATGAAAGGTATCTAACTGACATTAAGAGTTAGCTAGCTACCCAGTTCCAAATGAAAGATTTGGGTAAGGCACAATATGTTCTCGGGATCCAGATCATTCGGGATCGCAAGAACAAACGGTTAATCCTGTCTCAGGCATCGTACATTGATCAAATGTTGATCAGGTATAGGATGCAGGATTCCAAGAGGGGTTTATTACCCTTCAGGCATGAAATCATTTTGTCTAAGGATCAATGTCCTAAGACACCTCAAGAAGTTGAGAAGATGAGACGGATTCCCTATGCTTATGCTATAGGAAGCTTGATGTATGCAATGTTGTGTACCAGACCCGACATTTACTATGCAGTAAGGATTGTCAGTCGGTATCAGTCCAATCCAGGATTTGATCACTGGACGGCGGTCAAGACGATCCTCAAGTATCTTCGGAGAACGAGGGACTACATGCTTGTGTATGGAGATAAGGATCTGATCCTTACAGGATACAACGAGTGGTACTTGATCCCTTTACAAAGGCCCTCACGGCTAAAGTGTTCGAGGGTCACCTAGAGAGTCTGGGTCTGCGGGACATGCGGCATCTTGTTTAGGGCAAGAAGGAGATGATACTGGGGTATGCCCTAGTTTATTATATATTGTACATTTTTATATTGTATTGTACATTAGTCTCTCGAGTCATTAGAACAAGTGGGAATTGTTGGGATTGGTGTCCTAATTCTCCAGAGTCTCGTTGTTTTGTAAAGATACACATTGTTTGATGTATAAAATAAGTGTTATTTAATTTTGGCATTTACTAATATCCAATAAACAAAGCTCCTTGGTTATCTTATATGAACTTAGCATGTGTATATGTTATACAAGTGGATCATGCCTTAAGTGATAACCTAAATAGGTCTGTAGTATAAGGATTAAGGTGGGATACCTGATCCTTGTGACACTATGGCTACAGCCCGCTTTGTAGAGGTTTGTAAATGTTGTAAACTACTACATATGGTAGATCCTGACCATTCAATGGAGACGTGTGAGCGGGGGTGTCCTATATAAAGAGTTTGTATAAGACCTGGACCACGGGATGACTAAACTCTGTATATAACGTTGTTGATATTAGAGACTTGCATCTCACCTAAATGACTGTAGGTGACACGACCTCAATCTTGTAATAACCAAGTGAGTGGGTGGTTATTGAATTCATGGTAACCGGAAGTTTAAAGGAAATGGTTTTCCTATTTTAAAAAGACGTTTTATAAACGATTGAAAAAGTTTTTGAGATTTTTCTCTCGGCGCGAAGAAAATCTCACGGAGTCGTCAAGTAAATATGGATTTACTAAACGACAGTTGGGCGAGCTAAACGATTGTGCAGTGGTGAGTTAAACGATTATGCAGTGTTTACTAACGATCACATAGTTTTGCTAGACGATCGATTGCCCGAAGTAAACGATCATGTAGTGTCTGTAGGCGACAGACCGAGCTAAACGATTGCTTAGCTTTTGTTAGATGATCGCATAGCTTTATCTAAACGATTGGGCATCGACCTATACAATAGGTCTCCGCCATTTTCCACTTGCCCAGTCGTGTACACGATCGGTGTTTCCTCCTTCATCTGCCTTATACCAAGTCCAAACAGAGCCCACCCTCTGGATTCTCACACCGGGAATAACAAGGTAGCCTTGTTGGTGGTGTCAGACTCAACTCGACACCGTCAAGGTTTTCTGGAGGCCATTCATGGTGTTGTGGAGGCCGTTCGTGTTGCGGAGGAGTTCGTGACCGAGGCGATCGTTGAGGATGAGCGAAAAGTGGTCGTGCGATGTTGCAGTCATGTAGATCGAGCATTCGAGGTTGCTATTGTTCGAGCAGCCGTACGCATTGAAGCGTGGAGACACTTCTGCACACGTTCGTATAGTTTTCCCTTTGAACATTTGAGTTTTACATGTTGTAATTTCTGTATTATTTGTATAATCGCTTGTTTGAAGTCGACTGTAAATGCATTGTTTATTCATGATTGTAATTTTGAATTTATCTTGCTTCCGCTGCTTATGGGAATCACGATCCGATTTCCTTCAGTTGTTATCATCAAAATATTATTTTTTGATATTATGGGCCATAAAAGCTAACAAGATAAATAAAGAACATGCAAGCTACAAATTGATAGCTGAGACATACATCTATGATAGGGAAGCAATCCACACACAAACATTCCTCTAATACAAATAGAATTCAAAGAAACATAAATCTAAAATCCATAGTTCATTCAAAAGAAATCTCAATAAATTTACTGTAAAACCTAAATCCCTACTATATATTTTTTAGTTTAAGTTAAGCTTCAATTCTCATTTGGCGATTAGATAACTTAAGTAATTTAAATAAAATTTTAGGAATTGGAGTAAGGGAATTTTAGCCTGGTCTTGTGTGTAGCTAAAATGATAATGGGTGGTTGAAGCTAGGAGTTATTTACCAAAGTATAAATGTTTATAAGGCAAAGAAAAGGGAAAGAGTTATGGTATCTAAGTGTTTAATGTTTAGGGGGAAAATTTGTTAAGTGTCGATTCAGATTGACCTAAATATTGGAGAAGAAAAAGGAGAATTAATTAAGAATTGGAAATTATTTGAGTTTAGGAAATAAAAACAAATAAATGAATACAAAAAATAAAATATGAGGAAATATCATTAAGTATTTTAAAAGGAGGAAATTTTGGGAGGAACTAAAAAAGAGATAGTGGAATAAAAAGGTTGAAATGGGAGGTGGCATCAAATTATTTGAAGAAGAATGGTGCAATCGGTGGAAATTTATCTTCTACAAGTGGAGGTTGGCCTGCTCAATTTACATGTGCCATTTCAATTTTTCCTGGACAGAAACCCAGAAGAATAAGTTAGGAAGAAGGTCGAGGTTGCTGAACGTATTGGAGCTCGAGAAGTTGAAGAATTTGATGAAAATCAAAAGGTTGTTCGAATTTCTGCAAGTGTAGGGGTTCTGAAAGATGTTGGGTTTGATTTTGATCCATATCTTAAAGCTTCAAATCCTCAGATTAGTTAGTTAGTTAAAGGTTGTTTATGAGTTTTATCAAAGAAATTTTGTGTGATTCGGTGTAAAATTGAAGATTTTGGAGCTTTTTTTATGAAAGTTTGTAGCAGCCGAAGAACAGGGGAAGGTTGCTGCATCGCGCGCGCTTAGGCCCCCACCCACGCACGTCCATACACCATGCTCTCCCTTACGCGTGCGCATTCCGTGCCCCAGCCACATGCCCATGCCCACTCTCGCGTGAGTCTACCCTGTGTCACGGTCGTGCTTCTCCAACTATGTGGCACCATGATTCTCATGCGATCATGGTCAGCCTTAAGGGAAACTTAAGTCGCAACCCTCTTTTTTTTCCTCCGCTCTTTGAGCTTTGTCGGACCTTAAGCGAGTTTCTTTCATCTTCAACCCTCGTCAACCACCCCATAGGCAACTATCCAACTCGGGACTTCCCGGACATCCACCCATCTGGACATAATCGAGGCTTAGGCCCCTCTGAGCCCTTGTCGAATCAAAACGACATACAGGGTGCTATTGAAGAGTTAGATAACACGCAGCAGAAGTATCAAGGATCCATAAGCATTCAAATTCACTAACTTTGAACGAAACTAAAGCATGCTCTTTTAAAAAAAAGGGTTTTAAGATCATACCTTTGAAGAACTCTTCAAGAACTTGATCAATCCGCAACAGTCTTCACCAAAGATCACCGTAAACCACCTCAAGATCTTCCCACTATCCTCTTGGAGCTTTAGAATGAGTTGTGGGATTCAAGAACAGCTTGAAACGCTGAAGAATAGTGAAATAGTCACAGCAACTCACTTGGAAGAACTCTTTCTTCTCACTGAAATTTTCTCTCAAAATTTTTGTGTTATGCATGCCTTCAATTCACTCCAATCTTCTTTATTTATTGCAGATGAACATGCAAAGAAGAGAATTATATGGCTTGCAGCTCATGCTTAGAGTATTAATGAAGAGAAGGAAATGGGCTTTGTGTGAGCATAAAGAAGATGATATTGGAAAATCAACATTTTCTATTTTGTCATGCAAAACCGATTTTTTCAATTTTCTTTTAATATCAAATTTTGATTAAAAAAACCATTTTGATTTATAAAACTAAAAATTAATTTTAAATATTAATTAATTTAATATCAAAGAAGTTCATATTCCAAAGTCAACACTTAAGGGAAAAACCTATCTACTACCCTTAGAGATGGGTAGAAGTGAAGTCCGTCTTGCATCCTATGTCCCCAGCTATTTGCCCGATCTTACCCCTAAAATGGGAGGCTTATTAAGCCAGCGCCGTTGAGCTACTCTCACCCATGCAAGTCTAAGGATAATCCCGAATAAACAGAAGTTCATAGTTAGCTCAGGATTGAGATCAAGTTACCTAGGTCATCAAATCTGAATTAGTCAATTTTAAGCAGTAAACACTGTTATAAAGTAAAAGTCACTAAGTCATGGTCCAGTCTTATACAAACTCATTGCATAGGATGCCCCCACTTACATGTCTCTATATGAACGATTCAGGATCACATCGTTTGTACTAACTACAAAGTGGGCCACATCCATAGTGTCCCAAGAACAAGGTGCCCAACCCTATCCCTATACTATAAACCATTTTAGGCTATATATTCGAACTTGATCCGTGTTTTATGTCATCACATAAAGTTCAAGTCTACATTAAATAGCCTCAGGACCTTAGTTTATTGGATTCAAGATTACAATTTCAATAACAATTTTATCGAAAAACAAAACAGAATATGTTTATCAATTTACAAACTAAAGTTTTAGGACATAAAATCCAACAAACTCCCACTTGGACTAAAACTCCTAGTGGATTATCACAATGTTGAATTTAAGTGAGAAACATATGAGTACAATAAACTAGGGCATATACCCAAAAGTTCTCCCACTTGTCCTAGTTAACAAACTTCGTAGACCTAGACTCTGTAGGTGACCTTCAAACACTTTAGCCGTGAAGGCTTTTGTAAAAGGATTAGCAATGTTTTGCTCAGAAGATATCTGGGTCACTACAACGTCTCCACGATGTACAATCTCCCGGATAATATGGTATTTGCGCTCAATATGCTTGTCGCGCTTATGGCTTCTTGGTTCTGTTGAATTTGCAACTACACCACTATTATCACAATATAGGGTGATAAGCATATGCATATTTGGAACGACTTCCAAATCTGTCAAGAATCTCCTCAAGCATACTGCTTCCTTTATTACTTCACATGCAGCTACGTATTCAGCTTCCATTGTGGAGTCTGCAATACAGTTTTGCTTCACACTTCTCCCACTTCTCCACACTACTGCTTCTCCATTCAGAATGAATACTGATCCCGATGTAGATTTTCTTGCATCTTTATCGGTTTGAAAATCAGAGTCAGTGTATCCAGTAAGGATCAAATCCTTAGTTCCATATACGATCATGTAGTTCCTCGTTCTCCTAAGATACTTGAGGATATTTTTAACGGCAATCCAATGATCATATCCAGGATTGGACTGATATCTACTAATTATCCCTACTACGTAGCATATGTCAGGTCTAGTACATAACATTACATACATTAAGCTCTCTATTGCAGAAGCATATGGAATGTGTCTCATATCCTCAACCTCTTGAGGTGTCTTAGGACATTGATCCTTTGACAAATGAATTCCATATCTATAAGGTAACATACCTCTTTTGGAATTCTGCATCTTATATCTAGACAACTTTTTGTCTATATAAGTTGCTTGAGACATGGCTAGTGTTCTGTTCTTGCGATTCCGAATAAGCTGAATCCCGAGAACATACTGCGCATTTCCTAAATCTTTCATTTGGAACTACATTGCTAGCCATTTCTTGATGTCAATTACGTAACCTACTTCATTCCCAATGAGTAAAATATCGTCAACATTCTGTTGAAAGCTATAAGATTTGATACTTTGAAAGCTATAAGATTTGATCACAGTATCAAATCTTATATTCCAAGATCTGGAAGCTTGTTTCAACCCATAAATGGATTTTTTAAGCTTACAAACTTTTTGTTCTTGACCCTGTGCAATAAACCCCTCTGGTTGAGCTATATAGATACTCTTTTCAAGATCGGCGTTTAGAAAGGCTGTCTTGACATCCATTTGCCAAATTTCATAGTCATAAAAGGTGGCAATGGATAAGAGTATTCTAATCAACTTAAGCATGGCAATGGGAGAGAAAGTTTCTTCATAGTCCACTCCCTCTCTCTGTGTATAACCTTTGCCACAAGTCGAGCCTTAAAAGTCTGTACTTTACCGGCTTGGTCTCGTTTTCTCTTGTAGATCCACTTACAACCAATTAGTTTTACATCATTTGGTTGATCTATAAGTTCCCAGACTGAATTGAAGTACATAGACTCTATTTCGAGGTCTATGGCTTTGACCCACTGATCGCGGTCCACATTTTTCATCGCTTGTTTATAGGTCGATGGATCCCCTATGCCGTCATCAGGTATGACGACTTGTGTTTCTGTTATACCCAAGTAACGGTCAGGCTGATGAACAACCCTCCCACTACGTCGAGGCATTCTCAACTCTTGAGAAGGATGTGACTGACCAGATGTACTAGTTTTATCTACTACTTTAATAGATGAACTAGCTCTATCTGTAGCGTCTTTGGAAATTTTATTCAATACTAGTCTACTGCGAGGTTGATGACTTCTTATGTGGTCTTCCTCTAAGAATGTGACATTTGTCGATAAAAATACCTTATTCTTCTAAGGATCATAAAATAGACCACCTTTTGTTTCTTTTGGATAACCTACAAATAGGCATAGTTTTAAACGACATTCTAGTTTTCTAGGATTTTGCACCAACATGTGTGCAGGGCATCCCCAAATCCTAAGGTGATATAAACTACCTTTACGCCCTTTCCATAGCTCATAAGGTGTTTCTGAAACACTTTTAGAGGGAACGTTATTCAAAATATAGACAACAGTTTCTAATGCATGTCCCCAAAAGGAATTAGGTAACTTAGAAAAACTCATCATTGAACAAACCATGTCTAACAAGGTTCTGTTTCTTCTTTCAGATACACTGTTCTGCCGAGGCATATTAGGTGCAGAGAGTTGTGACTAGATTTCGTGTTCTATCATATAGTCCTGGAATTTTAAGTCCATGTACTCCCCACCTCGATCTGATCGTAGTGTCTTAATTGTTTTACCTAACTGGTTCTCAACCTCAGCCTTATATTTTTTGAACTTTTCAAAAGAATCAGACTTGTGATGCATTAGTTAAATATGACCATACCTTAAATAATCATCAATAAAACTAATGAAATATTCATACCCACCTCGAGCTTTGGCATTCACTGGTCCATAAAGGTTCAAATGTACAAGCTCTAAGGGTATTGTGGCTCTGAGACCTTTTCCAGTAAAAGACCTCTTAGTCATTTTCCCTTCAAGACAAGACTCATATGGAGGTAAAGAATTGTCTTCTAACTAACTTAGGAGTCCATTCTTAACCAATCTCTCAATCTTTTTCGAGATTTATGTGGCCAAGTCTTAAGTGCCATAGATAGGCATTAGTAGAAACTTTTTATCTTTTATTCTGAGTTTCGACTGTTCTAAACATCTCAGTATTTAAGACAAATTTTGCTTTAGTTGGTTTTAACTTATATAAGTTGTTTTCATGTATAGCAGAGCAAATTTGAATACCTTTTCTGAAAATGAACGCTTCATTAATTTCAAAAGATATTTTATACATTTGTTCCAATATACATGTGATAGATATTAAATTCCGTCTCATTTTTGGAGCATACAAAACATTTTTAAGTATGATATATCTATCTTTAAAAAAAAACATCAAGTCTCCCATTGCTTCGGCCGAGACAACCTCTTCTGTTCCAATCTTGAAGGTGATCTCGCCTTCTTCAAGCATTTTTCAGGAACTAGTTTCCTGAAAAGAGAAGCAAATATGATTAGTGGCTCCTAAATCTAATATCCAAGTTGAGGTATCATACTCCACTAAACATGTTTCAGCAACTAGTAAATCATATTTACCTTGTGCTTCTTTAAGGCAGGACCCTGAGGACATTCATCAGTTAAGACAAATCTTAGGTCATCTATTACTAGTATTGAATTCAAATTTGTTTTCCATTTTAAGTAGTTGTCGTCGTTAAGTTTTTCAGAAGCTAATAGTTGAACTAAAGAGCTAGTCATGCTGAAAAGAAAAACATATCCTTTTTTAGTAAAAACATTAATCTTTAAAATCCAATCAAGTTTAGCAAAAAAATAATGTACCCATCATTATTATATATGCAACAATATTTCAACAGTTTAGAATAACCTTCATCGAGGGGTGATCGACTATTCCTCCATTGAACCAAGACTTTCTTGACTAGATACTATCACCAGAATAACTCTTATTCCTATAGTAACTTAGTTAACGCTACTTTGGTCAAGAATTTACTAACACTTGGTAATTCTCGTAAGTGTGACCCTCCATTTTCAGACCTCAAAGATCGGAATCATTATGCTCCCGAAGTTGGAAAGACAAGAATGAAAACGGACCTAAGAGACCCTATCAATTTCTGGAGTTCACGAAGTTCCGAATCCTATAATACCGCCCTCCGATTGGTAAGGTAACTCCAGGGCAGACATGCAGGCGCATTATAGGAATCTCACGGTGCGACCTAATGGAAGAGACCGTAGGATGTGTTGACGCACTTCATTCTCCCACTTACTATGAAAAACTTCCCCTATTCACCTTGGTATTGACTCATGCAAACACTCTCTGAATGGAGTCCGCTCCCAGGGCAGCCCAAAGCCAAGAATGAATCTCACGGTGTGAACTCTTAGGGACGCTAGAGCTAAAATTACATTACTTCTCTCCAGCTGAAGTGTTCTAGATGGTTAGGGTATAAAATACTTAGCGATATATTTCAGCTAACTTAAACATATCCTAAGTCTAGGTGATTCATTCGAGTATAATTTTTATACTGGATTTTTAACCTACGATGTCTAGGTGATAAACAAATTTTATTACCTCACACCGCTCACGCATGCTCATAAAACCGATTAACCTAACTCAGACGCCGGCTCGATCTCCAGGAATTAGGTGTTCCATGAACCGTCAACTTAAAAACCTTCAATCTTAGTCATCTTATCTGACTTTCAAGATCTTGCCGGGTGAGTTTTCTTATAACTTCGGTTTTACAAGATATCGACCTATTTTCTATGAAAATTGAGATTGCTCGATGGTTAACTCTAAGTGAGCATGCATCTTATTTGTATTATAGATTTTAGAAGTCTAGGTTATTTTATAACAATTATAAAATAAATTATAACAATTATAACCCTAGAGATTCATCTATAACATGCTTCCTTCAAACAAACATGCTTTAATATAACACTTATATTAAACTAAGCATGCATAGTATATATTTTATAACACTTATAAGATATAACAAATGCATGTCACATGTTTTTCCTATGGTGGGGTTTTAAAACTATATGTTATACTATATGCACACATAATCAAACAACATTATACATCACATGCATAATAGGTAAACAACACTAAAGTGGACCGATTTTGGCAATAAAAACAAACAAATAACTAATTTATTACAGAAATCAGCAACCAGCTTCCTGGAACCGGCTTCAAACACTTTGAACCATTTGGAACCGCTCAGAAACCACTCGAATCGGCCCAAAAACACCAAAAACCAAGTTGAACCAGTCAAACCAGCTCAACTAGGTCAAACGAACCGGTCTAGACCGTCTGGACCGGCTGGTCAACGAACGCTGGCATGGTCAACGGAAGCACGGGGCGAGTCGGGTCGAACGGAAAGCGCGGGTGCGCGGGGCGCGGAGGCGCAAGCAGGTGAGCGGTGAATCGGGTCAACGCACGGGCGTGCGGTGCATGAAGTTGCTTCAAACCGGGTCAAAACTCGGGCTGACAGGTTGGGTCGTCGGGTCTGATGGCTCAAACGGGTCTGGAATCAAAATTACTTCCATTTTGAAGTTGTCCTCTCTCCCAGAACCGAGTAATTACAACCTAATTTCAACTCTAATGACTCTAACAAACTTACAGACCCTTTTTCATACATTAATGCTCATAAACATGTGAACAATTACAAATTTTCACAAGAAATTTAAAGAAAAACAATGCCAAAACCGTAAAAAATCCACTTTAGTCCACATTTCATTCAACACTTGAAAGAAAGGGAAAAAAATACCCACCAAAAGCAATTGAACGTAATTAAACCATGCTCTGATACCACATGATGGAACACAAGACATACGCAGTGGAATAAGGATCTAATTACACTCTAATTGCTTTTAATTAAAAGGAAAAAACATGCAAAAAATAGGAAAAATAGTAAATTAAAAAGAAGTAGAGTACAACCTTTGTAGCTCCCGAAAAAAGCTTTTCCTCGCTGATTCTCGACCCGAACTCTTCTGGACCACCACTAGAGTTTACCCGCTATTCTCTGGACTCAGAACCGGGTTGTGGGACCCGGTGAATGAAGGAATGAAAAGGGGAAGAAGTGGTGGTTCAAGGTTAATGTGAGAAAGATAGGAGAATTTTTTGTGAGAATTTTGGAAACCAAAAATAGAAGAAAATTTCCCCAAAAAGGTGAGAAAAAGATTTCAAAAAACCTCTTTTTATTAAACTATTACATGCATCTAATCATGTAAAAACTCACCAAAATTCAATACCTCACAAAGCACTAAACCAAAGTGGGCTATGTGTCATTCTATAATGTTTACACATAGTCCACTTAAATTAGTGGGATTTGTTGGATAATTCCACTAACTCTTAGTCAAGGGCAAAATGGTCTTTTTCTATTTGGTCAAAGTCAAACTTTGACTTTTAGCGAAAAAGTCAACCCTTTGACTTTTTACAATTTTAACCCTCTTGACTAATTTTGAACTCTCAAACATGAATCTGCATTCATATTTTCAAAATTCAAATCACATTTGAATATAGAGTGCCATACAAAAAACCGATAGCGATATCGCATATACTTGTCGATTTGAATCCCTTGTCCTAATTCGAACAATTCGAGTTAATCCAACATACTGTTCTAAGTTTAATCCATATGAGCTAGCAGGGGGGCCTAATGAACCTACAAATCATGGGCTCCAACAATCCGAGATTAACTGGTAAAACTCTTTAACCTAATTAATCAATATTTGTTAACTAACGGGTCATTCCACTAAAGTGTCGTAGTTGCACTCCCCTCACTATAGATATATTTATGTCCATCTGAAATAACCATAACCAGTAAGTCAATCTTTCACAGGTTGTTCGTGGTCTTGGTTGGGTCAAAATACCGTTTTACCCCCGAGAACACTTCTTGTTCCTTCAGTATCACTGAACCTCTAAAGAACAATTGATTTATGGTCCAACTAACAAATCCAGTTCCTCTCAGCCTAGTGAAAAGGTAGGGCCCCTTGTTCTTATTCTGAAGTCAGCACTTAAAGGAACAACCTATCTACTACCCTTAGAGACAGGTAGGAGTGAAGTCCGTCTTGCACCCTATGTCCCCAGCTATTTACCCGGTCTTACCCCTAAAATGGGGGACTTATTGAGCCAGCACTGTTGAGTTGCTCTCACCCATGCAGATCTAAGGATAATCCCGAATAAACAGGAGTTCGTAGTTAGCTCAGGATTGAGATCGAGTTACCTACGTCATCAAATTTGAATTAGTCAGTTTTAAGCAGTAAACAGTGTTATAAAGTAAAAGTGACTAAGTCGTGGTTCAGTCTTATACAAACTCATTGCATAGGATGCCCCCACTCACATATCTCTATATGAACGATTTAGGATCACATCGTTTATACTAACTACAAAGTGGGTCGCATCAATAGTGTCCCAAGAACAAGGCGTCCAACCGTATCCCTATACTATAGACAATTTTAGGCTATATACTCGAACTTGATCCATGTTTTAGATCTTTTTAGGCTATATACTCGAACTTGATCCATGTTTTATGTCATCACATAAAGTTCAAGTCTACATTAAATAGCCTCAGGACCTTAGTTTATTGGATTCAAGATTACAATTTCAATAATAATTTTATCAAAAAAAAAAAAAACATAATATGTTTATCAATTTACAAACTACGAGTTTTAGGACATAAAATCCAACAATATTATGTCCACTTAATAACCATAATTATTAAGTCGATCCTTCACAGGTTGTTTGTAATCACAGTTAGGTCAAAATTACCGTTTTACCCTTGTGAATACATCTTGTTCCTTAAGTTTCTACTGACCCTCTAATGAACAATTCTGGTTTATAATCTCTATGAATCAAATCCTTTCTCTATCATGAAAAGGTAGGGCCCCGATTATTCAACACCTGGAATCAGTACTTAAAAGAACAATCTATCTACTAACCCTAAATAGGATAGGAGTGAATTTCATCTTGCAAGGCTATGTCCTCATCTATTCATCTGGTCTTATCCCCAAAATAGTAAGCTTATTGAGCAGTGTTGTTGGACTACTCTCACCGTTTGCAGATCAAAGGATAATCCTGAACAAACAGGAGTTCATAGCTAGCTCAGGATTAAGATCGAGTTAACCTAGGTTATTTGATAAATGAAATAGTTAGTTTTAATAGTAAACAGTCGTTATAAAGAAAAGTGACTATTTTCGTGGTCTAGTCTATACGCAAACTCATTACATAGGACGTCCCCACTCACATGTCTCAACATGAATGATTTGTGGATCACATCGTTTGTAGCACTTTACAACTTCTTGTAACAACTACAGAGTAGGCCGCATCCAATAGTGTTACCAGGATGAGATACCCAATTTCATCCATATACTTATTAGACCATTTAGGATATATACTGTCGACTTGATCCTGTTTATGTCATTACATAAAGTTACAGTATTCAGACTATAGCCAAGGATACGTTTATTGGATTTTTATAATAAGATGCAAAATCAACAAGTCATTATTATTGATAAATAGAATGTTTAACACGAACTGCGAGTTCTAGGACATTCTCAATGGCTATATCGAACCTCTGACTCAAGGGAAGGAGTGAATTGCCGGCATGTCCATGTCGTCCGACACTGTCCATGAGATCCCATTCTCGATGGAAGACACCCAAGACACTTGCCTTGTAACACTCGCCCATGCCATGACACACGTATGTGCCATGGGGTAGTTCACTTAGGCCATAGGTGGAGAGTGACACCATGTCTCCCCCTATAGAATCACTATCCAAACTCGTGATGGAACCCCACCTTCCAAGGTCATGGCCCGAAGCCCCTCTGGCCCCCACGGAGCTTGTCATTGACACCACCACTGATATGGTTGCTTATCTTTCTGCTTAATATTTAACATGGCATGCTTACCCACTTATCTTGGTATGTTAAATGATACACCGTCCTCCTCGGTCGCATCACGACATTTCTCTTGGCCCTCTGTCTTTGTCAGATGTGTCGACGCTTACGTGTCGCCATTGCACTGTCTGCACAAATAGGGTTACAATCTACTATCTCAAGTTAGATTGTGACATCCTCCTTCACTTAAATTGCCATCGTCTTCGATGACAAACTTGGAGATACAATCCTTTTTCATTCTCATTGGATTGCAACACTCTCCCACACTTAAACTCGGCATCGTCCTGATGATGATCTGAACTCGGGTTGGCTTACTAATGGACTCGCTGAAATGATGTGTTCAGACCAAATACGGAAAGTACCACTATGTATGAGCTATCCCACCCACGGGCCTCCTTGTGCCCACTCTAGGACTTGCCCTCCGAAACTTGCAACATACGCATGGTAAAAGCTTCGGCATCCTCTTGCCTCCGCTAAAAAAAGATATCTTTTCATCCCACACAACTTGATCGTCACCACAACCATAACACATACTCTCTGAGCATAAATTAAGATGCACCCCTCAAGGTGAGGCTCGCAAGCCTGCCATGGAATATCACACATCGTGGCATATCCCCATACCTTTGCGAAATTGGAAAACAAGAACACAACCCCCTCTTTCGTCGGCACTACACTTCAGCCGACCCACTGGCCACCTTTTGTGGCAATGCTGCGAAAATGCTTCTCTTGCTCTTGATGCAGCTTCTTTTCTCTTTCTCTAAACTGTCAGACTGTGTTCATCTTCAACGCGCACTGGCCCCAACAACTGTGAAGCCATCCCACTTAGGCATGTGGAATGACTTAAGGGACACGCTAGCTCCACACAAAGGGAGCATTCACATGGGACAACAACCCATTCTTGAGAGTTGCTTCCCAATCACTTGGCTCTACTAGTCATGACGTCTGCCCATACAGACACTTGATGCACAAATGCACTGGACTAGAGCATTCTCCCTGACCCCCGGTTCTTTTGCTTACAACCATTAATACTATCCCTCTAGTAGTAATGGTTCTTTCGAAGGCACATACCTGGTACACCTTCTGTGCTTCTTCTAGCCAATGGGACACCAGAACTCTTGGCAAATGAGCTTGATTCTTACTTCCTCATGGGATAGATTCCCCTTAATGGCAAAATTTGGCTTCAACCCACGTACTGTCTCTGATATTAACTCACATTTGCCTTACCGAACTGGCACTCGAGACGGAACTGTGAAGTCTTCAGTCCAATCCTCAGGTCTCTCTCTGTCTTGTCCGACTCTACTAAAAAAGAGTGGCTCTGATACCAAATGTCACGATCATGCTTCTCCAACCATACGGCACCATGATTCTCACACGATCATGGTCAGCCTTAAGGGAAATTCAAGTCCTAACCCTCTCTTTTTGCCTCCGCTCTTTGAGTTTCTTCGGACCTTAGGCGAGGTTCTTTCATCCTTAATCCTTGTCAACCAACCCATAGGAAACTATCCAACTCGGGACTTTCCGAACATCCATCCATCTGGACATAATCGAGACTTGAGCCCCTCCAAGCCCTTGTCGAATCAAAACAACATATCAAGTGCTACATCAAACCTTTGGCCCATGGGAAGAGGTGCAATGCCGGCACACCCATGTCGTCCGACACTGTCCATGAGATCCCATTCTCGATGGAAGACGCCCAAGACACTTATTTCGTAACGCTCACCCACAACATGACACACGCATGTGCCAACTTAGGCCACAGGACCAGGGGTGGTGGAGATCTGACACCATGCCTCCCCTATAGTGCATTCTGAATGTTTTCCTCTTTGCCAACCATGCATATCAAATGTGGCGAACTGTCACTCACCAACGTAGAATGCCCGCCTGAACTCTGATTGACATGAAATTCGATGTGCTTGCATATCTTATCAATATGCATCTAACTCTAAAGTCGCTCATCCAAACTTGTGACGGAACCCCATCTTTCAAGGTCACGGCACGGGGCCCTCTCTGGCCCCCACGGAGCTTGCCACTGACACCACCATTGCATGGTTGCTTGTCTTTCAACTTAGGGTCTGTTTAGAGTGCTAAGTTGAGATAAGATGTATGGAGTTCATATGCTGTGAAGTCCATATATCTATGAAGTTCATATGTCTATGTTTGGGGTGTAGAGTTGAGTTCATATGTCTGGGTATCTGATGCACTTTTTTTAACTCTAAATAATATGCTTCGATTATTACTATTTTTATTTTGAAATTTTTTATTCAATAATTCTACCCATCTTTGTTTTAAATAAAATACGAATTGCAATTTTTTTCTTTTAATTTTTAAAACTTTTCTTTCTTTCTTTCTTTCTTTCTTTCTTTCTTTCTTTCTTTCTTTCTCTCTCTCTCTTTCTTTCTTTCTCTCTCTCTCTTTCTTTCTTTCTTTCTCTCTCTCATTGTTTCTTTTTAAGGCAATGAACAACGATAAACTCATTGCATTTCTTGTAGAAATATGGTTAGATAAAATGAGAAACTAAAGTGAAATCAAAGCTTTTGACTCTAGCTAATTTTTCTCCATGAATTTCATTATTATCTTCTTCTTTTTCTTCTTATTCCTATTATTGCTCGATATTTTTACTATGTCATGAATTTTTTTTTAATTAAATCTCCTTCATCATCATAACAACCAATAGAATGTCACCACATTTCTTTAACAGTTTCACTTTCATTTCCTCTAAATTTGGAGGATCATCAAAGAACAAATTTCTATTTTTCACTGATTCTCGCTGAAAAATGTTCCAGGATTTTTTTTTTCATTTTATGGTTTTTTTTATTATATGTTACATACTTTTCAACTACATACATACCTTTCATATTCTTAACATTCATTTGATATGCGAATTTAGTATAAATATTGCACTTAATGTAGACAAAATAATATTTTTTTTATATATAATTAACAACCCTACAACATACTTTAACAGTCATCAGTCTTATAGTAGTCAGAAGTGGCTGTCAAAGTTGATTATCGAAGATAATTTTTGCTGGAGCTTGTAGTCAGAGGTGGTTGTCGGAGCCTAAAGTTGGTCACATGAAGGTGTACTGGAGTTGGTTTTCGAAGGTTGTCATCGAAGGTGGTTTTTGAATCCCTGAAGTTGTCGGACGAAAGTGGTCGTCGAAGTTGATCATCGAAGATGATTTCCACTGGAGACTATAGTCGAAAGTGACTGTTCGGGCCCAAAACTAGTCACATGAAGGTGGCATTAGAGTTGGTTGTTGGAGTTTGTCATCGAAGGTGGTGTCGAAGTCTCAAGTTGGTCGTCGGAGTTGCTCACTCAAAGGTGATCATCGAAGGTGATTTTCATCAGAGTTTATAGTCGAAGGTGGTTTTCAGAGTTGGTCATCGAAGTTTGTTGTCAGAGCCAATTGGTAATCGGAGTTGGTAGCGCGAAGATGGTCGTCGATGTTGGGACATACGTCTGTCTCTTATACACATCTAGATGTGTATAAGAGACAGCACTTATCTTGGTGTGTTGGATGTTGCACCGTCCTCCTCAGTCACATCACAACACTTCTCTTGGCCCTCTGTCTTTGTCAAATGTGTTGTACACATCTAGATGTGTATAAGAGACAGATATTCAACATGACATGCTTGTCCACTTATCTTGGTGTGTTGGATGTTGCACCGTCCTCCTCAGTCACATCACAACACTTCTCTTGGCCCTCTGTCTTTGTCAAATGTGTTGACACTCACGTGTCACCACTGCACTGTCTGCACAAGTGGGGTCACAATCTACTATCTCTAGTTAGATTGTGACACCCTACTCCCTCCGCTCATCTGTATGCCTCAGCATGCCCAGCCACGCCCCTGTGCATGGTTTGCCACAACCCACCGTGTCAATGATACCCTTTGACGCCTAGCCACGCGCGCAACCTTGTTTCTGACATTGAGCCTAATTTGAGTTATTTGAAGTTTATAAGTAAGTTTTAGGACCATTTTGGATGTTTTGGGGATATTTTAGCCTTGAAATGCATAAATTTGGGTCATGAGCTAATTTTGAGATATTTTCGAATAATTTAGGAATTAAAATGCTTAAACCCTAAATCATGGATATTTTGGGGTTAAACGGAATTCAAAGTGATTATGAGTGAAAATATGAATTGTTTTGGAATTATTTGGGTTGGAAAATTATTTAGGGAGTAACCTTGGACTTCTGATCTGATTTTCAAGCCAGACAAAAAGAGGTGAAGTATATAAGCCTAAAAGAACAAATTAGTGACTGTATGTGACAAAATATTTTTAAATAAATTCTTTTATGAATCAAGCATGATTTCTATGATATGAGCTTTTATTTCTAAGACATGATGAATATGATTTTTATATCATTAGTTTTATGAGTTTTATTTTTACCAAAGGTTTGTGTTAAGTATGATTTGTCTATGTAAGCATGTTTTACTTGCCTTGCGCATGTTTTTTTATGACTAAGCTTTCAAAATTCGTTTCTAAAAATGTTATGCCTACAAGGGAAAAAATTACGCTTATGAATTCATATTTAAAGAATGTTATGATTTAATAAGAATGATTTTATACCTTTAAGCTTTGTACCCTAATTTAAAGACTATTGATGCTCAAGGAGATGAACGTGCTTGGAAAGTCTAAATATTAGTATGATATAGGTCTTTGGGACCCACCTTGGCACACATATAGGCTTTAGGCTGTGTGCAGGGGTGCTTAGCCTTTTGGAGGATTTCTACATGCACGTATGAGAGTTATCGACGTTGATGATATTGAGTTTACTCTACATCAGCTAAGGTTATTAACGTTGAGTGTATTGAGCTTGTTCTACCTTAATTAAGGTTTATGAGTATAAGATTTATGAAAATTTAGGAACATTGAGATTTTAAGCATGATATCCCATGTTCAAGGGTTTTCTAATATTCATGGTTTAATGTTATGGAAATGATTTCTTATGTTATCAGATTTACTAAGCTTACTGATTCTTAAGCATGATTTATAAACTCGGAGTTTAAGAGAAAATATTTCTAGTTTGAATTATTTATTGATTTTTCCAAGCATGATTGTTCTAAAACTCATCACTTACTAGGCATCTCAACTCACTCTTTTCAAATGTTTACTTTTCTACCCAGGTGGCAAAAGAGTTCCCAGAGCCTAGCTTGCCCACGACTCGTCTGCCACACCCAAGACATTAGCAAGCTCACTTATTTAGACCTTTGTGTGTAATTAGGTTTTGGTCTGATATGTACATATGAATAGCAAGGGTTGAGAATCAAGCATCTTGATGATACTTATGGGCTTGTCTTGTAGAGGTTTTGAGCGATGGTTTGTAAATATGTCTATAAATATTACATGTGGTTTGTGTATGGTTCTTGAATACCATTGACGCTATGTAAATATGATATGGATGTGTATATTTAATATTGTGTATCAAGTCAAGTTGGAAGCAGGTCACAGGCTAATCAAGAATAAGGTAGATGATGAGTGTTATAAGAAGGTTGACATTCACTGTCTTCACATCACCTTCTAGGTCAGGAGGGTATTTGGGAGGGGATGTGATATTTACATAGATATTTACTCCAAAAAACTAGAAAAAAATCTTATCTCATCAATCCATAGACAATAAGAAGAGGAAGCATCCATACTTCAATAACAACCCAAAATAAAAGAGAAATCTAACTTAAAATTAGTAAAAATATGAAGATAAAGAAGAATATTGAGAGAACTTCTCAGCCTTCATAGTTTCCAACCTGTAAATTCCTCGGCCCTCTGCCTCCAGCACAGAGGTGGCGTCGCGGTGCCCACGTGCACGTTACCTTCCATTGATGTCCGAAGTGTCGTGACGATCATGCCTTATGCTACCTTCTGGAAAATGCATCAAGCGGTGCTGCTACGCCAACCTCCTTGGGGCATTTTTATCCTTTTGCGTTCTTTAAAATTTCGAGTGCTCGGTATTACTCCTAATAGCTCCAAATTAACCCTTAATGTCCCTGCAAAGCTTTGGAATGCATGATTTGCTCGAGTTCTTACAAAAATAGACAATTAAGCACATTAAACGTATTGACAATTGAGATTAGATGCATAAAATTAACTCCTTTCGAGAGCTAACATATATATAATTCAATGGATCAAGATAGATAACATATTTGTTAGATTGTTTTAATCCATGCCACTTATTTAATACTCTTGAACTTTGCATTTATTTTTAAAATAAAATTATTATTTTCACATGTTACGATAGTATCCTTAGCCTTTCCTACACAATTTAAAACTATTGTTGAAATAGAAATTTGTTAAAATATTAAGTGAAATTTGAGACTGGAACATGAAACAAATCTAAATATTCTAAATTTAAATTATTTATATTGTTTAGAATGAGATTTTTTTTTTTTTTTTTTTTGAAATGAATGTAATTAAAATGTGATATTTAGAGGTTAGTGGAAAACAAAATCAAAGAAATTTTTTATTGACATGGGCTTTTAATCTTGATTTATTAATTTAAACTCCAAACATGATAATATTAATAAATGAGTAATTTAACAATAAATTAATCTTGCAAAATTCAACCATCTTAATTTCTAAGGTCCATTTGGTAACCATTTTATTTTTAGTTTTTGTTTTTGAAAATTAAGACAATGTCCTGTTTTATGTAATTCATTTATGCATATACAAGTCATAAGAAACAGAAGCGTAAGATAAAATCAGAAACAATAAGTAAACGTGCTCAGATTGACAAATAATATAATCATAATATCAATAATGGTATCTACTAATGTCCATACATACAACATGCTCGTGAAATATCTTTGGCCACAATCTTTTAGTTAGTGGATCTGTAATCAAGATTAGTACTAATGTATTCAATTGACACCCTTTTGTTTCTAAACTTCTTCTTTAACAACAAAGTATTTTATTTCAATTTATTTAGCATCTTTTGAATACTTATCGTTTTTTAAAGAAAACTACTGTAGAATTATCACAATAAAATTTTAGCGACTTGATAATACTGTCGACAATTCTAAGTCTTGAAATAAAATTATGCAGCTATAAACCATTAGTTGTTGCTTTAAAGCATGCTACAAATTCAACTTTCATAGTGGATGTATCGATTATAAATTGCCCACATTCTTCCATAAAATTGCAACTCCACATAATAGGAACAAATAGCCAAATGTGAATTTTCATGTATCCACATACCTGGCGCAATCTGAATATGAATATCCAATCGCCTTAAGATGATCAGATCTTCTGTAAGTAAACATATAATCTTTAGTTCCTTGTAAATACTTTAACACTTTTTTGCAATTTCCAAAGATTTATTCTTGAATTAGTTTGATACCTGTCTAGCATACCGATAACAAAATGATGTATATTCTGGTACATGTTTGGGCATATATTAAGCTGTAGGATTGTATCAACAGCAGTGGAAGCACAAGGATTATCTAAGCACTCAAATTCACTAATTTTTGCAAGATATAAAGCATACTTTTGCAGAAAAAGGTGAGTTTCAAGACATACCTCTTGTAGAATTTCTTCAAAGCTCCTTCTTCAGCTGCTATCTTCTCCAAATCTTGTTGTAGACCACCTCAAGATCTTCCCTATTATTCTCTTGGTGCTCTAGATTGAGTTGTGGGATTCAAAACAAGTTTGAATCAAAGGATGAAGGAGAAAAGCTCACTACAGCAACCTTATTGAAGAACCATTTCTTCAACCCGAATTTTCCCTAAAATTCTCTTAGATTGCATGCCTGATTTTTACTCCATTCTCTTCATTATATTGCAGATCAACATGCAAAGAGAAGAGATGCATGAGTTGCAGCTTATGCCACGAGAAGACAAAGCAAAGATATTGTCATTTAAGTGAGCTACTTGGTGATGGATAATGGAAAAATCTTTTTTTCCATTTAAGTGTTTCTGTTTATTTTTCCTTTTTCAATTTTATTTCAAAAACTCAAAATTTGATTTTATAAAATCTATTTTGATTTAAAAATGAAATTGTAATTAGTTTCATAAATTAATTATTAAATAAAATTTAATTAATTTAATATCAAATATTAAATTAATTTTAACACATATCCATCTTTATATATTTAAATCATATTTAAATATATAAATTCTCCTGTTCCGTTTTAAATTCTAAAATTAAACATATAATTATATCTCATATAATTACTAATTCCTTAATTCTAATTTGAACGTTTTAAATTAACTTATCACACAATTCTAGAGCTGAGTAGGGGACCTCACGGACATACAGATCATGGCCTCCAACGATCCAAGATTAATTGGCTAAAACTCATTAGACCAAATTAATCTCCATTCGTTAACTAATGGGTCACTCCACTAAAGCCCATAGTTGCACTCACTGTAGATATATTATGTCCACATGATTTAACAATAATCAACAAGTCGACCCTTCACAGGTTGTTCGTAATAACGACTGGGTCAAATATTTTGTTTTACCCCCGAAGATTACGTCTTATTCCTCAAGTCCATATTGATCCTCTAATGAACAACTGGTTTTTTGTCCAATCACCAAACCAAACTCTCTCTTAGCCTAGTGAGAGGGTGAGGTCTCTTGTTCAAGATTTGGATTCAGTACTTGAGAAAACAACCCTTTCTTCTATCCTTAAATCGGGTAGGCGTGAACTTCGTCTTACCCCTATGTCCCACAGCTATCTATCTGGTCTTACCCTGAAATGGGAGTCTTATTGAGCCGGCGTTGTTGAGCCAACCCTCAACTATGCAAATCTAAGGGCAATCCTGAATAAACAGGAGTTCATAGTTAGCTTAGGATTAATATCAAGTTACCTAGGTCATCTAGGTGAAATAGTCAGTCTTAAACAGAAAACAACGTTATAAAGTAAGAGTGATTTATTTTTTGGTCCTGATCTTATGCAAACTCATTGCATAGGACGCCCCTACTCCTCATGTCATAACATGTACGAATTAAGATCACATCGTATGTAGCACTTTACAACTCTTTGTAACAACTACAGAGTAGGCAGCGTCCAATGGTGTTACCAGAATAAGGTACCCAACCTCATCCATGTACCATAGATCATTTTTACTATTTACTCGAACCCGGTCCACTCTTATGTCTCCACATAAAGTTCAAGTACTCATGCAATAGTCATGGGTCTTAGTTTATTGGATTTAGACTTTCATACAATTTATGAGATCAATAACAAGTATATTGATAATAGAAAATGTTTATCATTTTACAAACTGTGAGTTTTTAGGACATAAAATCCAACAATACTCCCACTTGAACTAAAACTCCAATGGATCAATATATACAAATATATACAATGTTGAGTTTACATGGAGAGAATAAAATGTACAAATACAATAAATTAGGGCATCACAACACCTATAAATTCTCTCACTTGCCCTAATGATACAAAACTCGTAGACCTAGTCCTACTAGGTGACCCTCGTACACTATAGCCGATAGGTCCTTCATAAATGGATCAACTATGTTTCTTTTGCTGATTCGCTTGCAGCTACATACTCAGCATCCATTGTGGAGTCCGCAATACAACTCTGCTTGATGTTTCTCCATACCACTGCTCCTCCGTTAAGAGTAAATATTGACCCCGAAGTTGATTTCCTCGAATCAATATCGGTCTGAAAGTCAAAATCAGTGTATTCAGTAAGGATCAGATCTTTAGGACATACACGAGCATATAATCTCTCGTTCTCTGAAGATACTTGAGAATTTTTTAACAGTAGTCCAATGGTCATGACTAGGATTAGACAGAAATCTGCTGACAAATCCTATCGCATAGCATATATTGGGAGGAGTACACAACATTGAATACATCAAACTCCCAACGGTAGATGCATATGGAATTAGATTCATCTCCTCAACTTCTTGAGGTGTCTTAGGACTCTGTTCCTTAAACAGGTGAATTCCATGCCTAAAAGGTAAAGATCTTTTCTTAGAATTTTGCATTTTATACCTAGACAACATCTTGTCTATATAAGATGTTGAGATAATGTCAATGTTTTGTTCTTGCGATTTCGAACTATTTGGATTCCAAGAACATACTGTGCTTCTCCCAAATCTTTCATTTGGAATTGTGAAGCCAGCCATCTCTTAACGTCAGCTAGATATTTTACCTCATTCCCAATGAGTAGAATATCATCAACATACAACACCAGAAAAGCGATAGTTTTGTTGACGATCTTCTTGTATACACAAGGTTCGTCAACATTTTGTTTAAAGCTATAAGATTTGATTGCAACGTTAAATCTCATATTTCAGGATCTAGAAGCTTGTTTTAATCCATAAATGGACCGATTAAGCTTGCAAATCTTTTGCTCTTGAGCCTGCTGTATAAACCCTTCTGGTTGAGACATATAGATACTTTCTTCAAGATAACCATTCAGAAAAGTTGTCTTGACATCCATTTGCCATATTTCATAATCATAAAATGTGGCTATGGATAAGAGTATTCTAATAGACTTTATCATGGCAACTGGAGAAAAGGTTTCTTCAAAATCTATAAGAGTATTCTAATAAACTTTATCATGGCAACTGGAGAAAAGGTTTCTTCAAAATCTAACCCCTCTCTTTGGGTAAACCCTTTTGCCACTAGTCTAGCTTTGTAGGTCTGTACTTTACCATCTTGGTCTCGTTTTCTCTTGTAGATCCACTTGCAACCGATGGGTTTTACCCCTTCAGGTTGATCTACAAGATCACAGACAGAATTGATATACATAGATTCCATTTCAAGGTTCATGGCTTTAATCCATTGGTCTTTGTCCACATCGTTCATTGCTTGATTAAAAGACAATGGATCCTCTAAACCATCATCTAGTATGATGACTTGAGTTTCAATTAAACTCATGTACCAGTCAGGCTGTTGCACAACCCTCCCACTACAACGAGGCATTCAAAACTCTTGAGAAGGATGTGAAGTATCAGTTTCATCAACAACTCTTATTGATGAACCTACTCTATCAACAACTCTTGTTGAAGGACTTGCTCGATCAACAACTCTTGTTGATACATTTGTCATTTCTTTGGACATTTATTCTATAACTAGCTTACTGCGAGGTTGATGGTTCTTTATATAATCTTCCTCTAGGAAGGTTGCATTTGTCAATACAAACACTTTATCTTCCTGAGGATCATAAAAGAAACCACCTTTTGTTTCTTTTGGGTAGCCTACAAATAGACATACTTTTGAACAGTGTTCCAGCTTTTTAGGATTTTGCACCAACACATGTGCTGGACAACCCCAAATCCTGAAGTGACGTAAATTTCCTTTACGTCTCATCCAGAACTCGTAAGGCATTTCAGAAATGCTTTTCGAGGGAACTATGTTCAAAATATACAGTGCAATCCCAATTGCGTGTCCCCAAAAAGAATTTAGTAACTGAACGTAACTCATCATGGAATGAACCATGTCCAACAAGGTTCTGTTTCTCCTTTCTGCCACACCATTCTGTTGAAGTGTGTCAAGGGCTGTGAGTTGAGGCTGAATTCCATGTTCTATCAAATAGTTATGGAATTCTATGTCCATATACTCACCACCTCGATCCGATTGAAGTGTTTTAATCTTTTTACCTAATTGGTTTTCAACCTCAACCTTATACTCTTTGAACTTTTCAAAAGATTCAGACTTTTGGTGCATTAGGTAAACATGCCCATACCTTGAAGAATCATTTATAAAACTGATGAAATATTCAAACCCTCCTCTTGCTCTAACATTTAGAGGCCCACAAAGGTTTGAGTGAATCAACTCTAGGGGTTCTTTGGCTCTAAGACCTTTTCTAAAAAAAGATCTTTTTGTCATTTTACCCTCAAGACAGGACTCACACGGTGGTAATGAACTATCTTCCAACTTGTTTAAAAGACCGTTCTTAACCAATCTCTCAATCCTGTTGAGATTTATGTGACCTAGTCTCAAGTGCCAAAGATAGGCATTTGGAGAAATCTTCCTTTTCTTATGAGTCCTAGCAGTTTTAAACATCTCTATGTTCAACACAGTTGTTACCTCAATTGGTTTTAAAATGTACAAGTTATTTTCTAATTTTGCAGAGCAAATCTGTTTATTTCCAATTTTGATGAACGCTTCACCATTTTCGATATAAACTTTATAATTTTGTTCTAGCAAAAAAATGACAAATATTAGATTCCTTTTCATATAAGGAATATAATATACATTTTTCAAATAAATGTACTTATCTCCTATAAATAACTTCGTATCTCCCACTGCTTTGGCTGAAACAATCTCCCCGATCCCTACCTTAAAGATTATTTCACCTTCTGTCAATTGTCTCCAGGAATTTGTTTCCTATGAGATAGTACATATATGATTAGTGACACCTGAATCAATTATCCAGATTTTATCGTTTTCCACTAAACATGCTTAGATAACAAGTAAGTCATATTTATCTTGTTGTTCGAATTATGGGTTCTCATCTATATAATTCATAATTTCATATCAGTTTAGAGATAGAGGACACTCCTCTGTTAAAACTTTGTTGGTGTAATCAACCGCTAGTAATTTGTTTGTTGATTTGATTTTACTGTTATATAAGTCGAAAGTTAGTATTCTAGAATTTGACATGCTGATAAAATTCAAACAAATTCTAATTAGTAAATTGTAACTAGATCCAAAATCAAGTTTTAGCAAAAAAATAATAATGTACCCATAACCATTATTTATTTGCAACGATATTTTAGTGAGTCAGAATATGTGCTACCATGGGAAGTCATATACTCCTTCACTAAAACAAACAATTTTGACCAAACACTGTCCCCAGAATAACACTTTATTCCTATAGTCATTTAGTTATCGTTTTCAATCAAGATCTTTACTAACAAATTAGTAATTCTTGTAAGTGTGACCCGTCATTTTTAGATCTTATAGAACGATATGAACTTGCCTCCAAAATAGAAGACAATATCCAAGACGAAACTATAAAACCCTATTCATTTTACTGAAGCCTGAGTTGTTCCGAATCCTATGTTACAGCCCTCCGTGGGGATAGCCGTCACTAAACGATTAGCAAAGGGCTGCTTAAAGCTAACCAGCAAGCACAACATAGAAATCTCACGGTTCAGACTAATGAAGGAGACCGTAGGATATATTGACACATATCCTTCACCCACTTACTATGAACTACTTCCTCCGTTTACCTTGATATTGACTCATACAAAACACTCTCTATAGGAAGGCCACTTCCAAAGTGACACGAAGCGTCATATGAATCTCACAGTGTAAACTATGTGGAGACGTGGTAATTGAAATCTATTTATCGTATAATAGACTTATATTTGAACAACTTCCTCTTATTCACAGAAATCTAGATTTAAGCTAAAAATACTTTCCGTAGGGAGGTCACTTCCAGGGTGACATGAAGTACCGCTTAAATTTAGATTGTGAACTCTTAGAGACGTGAGAACTAAAAATAACATATCCTATATGTTATTAATCTCCCACTAAAGTTTTCTAATAACTCTATCATATAGAAGTTATTAAACTGTCACTGAAGTGTTCTATTTTGGGTAGATTTATACTTAGGTTCTTTTTGGCTAATAAAACAACCCTAAGTTTATGTGGTTTATCCAAGTATAACTCTTATAATTAGATTTTAACCTACGATGTCTAGGTGATAAACCATTTTATTATCTCACATCACTCACGTATGCTCATAAAATCGGTTACCAATGCTCAATTATCCGACCATAATCCCCAGGTAGGAGATGTTCTGTAAACCGTCAACTTAAGTACCCCCAGCCTTAGATAGGATTATATACAGGTTAAGTTTGTAACCTAGGTTTTATAAGTTTTAACAATTAAAACAGGTGGTCAACTTACATGAGCATGCAACTGTTGTTTATGGATTTTAAATGTCTAACCCAATTTTATAACAACTTATAAAACTTTAGACATGCTAAATATCCATAATATACATGAGGCATTCAACATTTAATATAACATTTATATTAAATACAAAAAACCTTAACATGCATACTATATATTATAACAATTATAACATACTTTCAATGCATGTAACATGCTTCCTATGGTGGAATTTTAAATCTAAATGACATACTATATGCACATCCAAGATTTATTTAATTATAACATATATCAAATGCATAAATAATTAAACACATACTGATATGGTCTTTAGTTTTGGCAAAAATAAGCAAACAAAACCTAATTATTACAAAATAGCTTTCGAACTGCTCTCAAATCGTTTGAACCGCTCCAAAACGAACTCAAGTAGCTTGAACCGGACCCGAACCGTCCGAACCGAACCAGCCAAGAACCATTCAAAGCTGAATCGGATCAGACCATAAGAGAATCGCTCGAACCGGCAACCCTTGCATATGTTCGACATCTCGCTAAGTCTCATCGTTTAGTAATGACAACCATCGTCTTGCATTTTGCCAGATTGTTTAGTAAATCCTTGATCGTTTAGCAAAGCTACATGATCACTTAATGTCTCACACTATCGTGTAGGTCCATCTTTTAGCACGGATAATTTACTACACGATCGCTTAGCTCCATCGTCTAATGCATGAATCCGATTGTTTAACACGCGTAAAAAGCAAATGATCGTTTAATGCCATCGCATAACATTCAACGTATCACCCAGCTACTGCACAAAGGTATGCGATCGTGTAGTGTTATCGCATAGCAACTCAACGCATCACTTAGTTGCCGCATAGAGGTATGCGATCACGTAGTGCTATCGCATAGTAACTCAACGTATCACTTAGCTCCCGATCAAAGGTAAACGATCGTAGTAAGTGATAGCTCAGGGCTATCGTATAGCTCTTCATTGAATCGCTTAGTTCTATCGTATAGAACAAAACGATTGCTTAACTCCATCGTCTAGTGCTTCATGTCATCGTTTAGTATCCGACGTAGCTAAACGATCGCTTAGCTCCATCGTATAGAACATCATCGCATCGTTCAACATCGTAGGTAAGCAATTGTTTAGTTCTATTGCATAGAAACTTCAACGCATTGCTTAGCACTTCGTCTACACAATCGCTTAGCTCCACATCTAAAAGATCGCTCAGCACTATCGTGTAGCACTTCATCGCATCGCTTAGAGCGCATCGTTGCTAAACAATCGCATAGTACCATCGTATAGTAAATTCAATGTATCATTTAGTTCCCACGTCAAAACTAAACGATCGCTTAATTCTATCGTATAGTAAATTGAACGTATCGTTTAGCTCTCGCAAGTACACGATCGTATAGCATTCAACATCATAACAACCAGTGCCCATTACTATACGATCGTCTAGCTTGTCTTCACATCGTCTAACACATGAAGCTAAACGATCGTTTAGCTATTGAAGCCCAACGACGATAAGAATAGAGGTTGATTTTCTAGAACTGCAACTAGGCCTCTTCGTTTGTTTCTTCGACTTACAGCTTAATTCAACTCTAGACTCTAAATAAATTACAGACTCTTGAGAACACATTAAAACTCATCAAGCAAGAGCCAATTACAAATTTAAACGAGAAATTAAAGAGAATTAAATAGCCAAAACTCAGAAAATCATATTAGTGCACCAGTTTCATATTTCTCGTATAAAACACCCACCAAACCAAAATTAAACCGAATTGAATGATTATTTGATGCTCTAATACTAATTGTAGGATTGCATCAACAGCAGCGGAAGCACAAGAATTATCTAAGCACTCAAATTCACTAATTTTGGTAAGATATAAAACATGCTTTTGCAAAAAAAGGTGAGTTTCAAGACATACCTCTTGTAGAACTTCTTCAAAGCTCCTTCTCCAGCTGTTATCTTCTCCAAATATTATTGTAGACCACCTCAAGATCTTCCCCACTATTCTCTTGGTGCTCTAGATTGAGTTGTGGGACTCATAACAAGTTTGAATCAAGGGATGAAGGAGAAAAGCTCACTGCAGCAACCTTGTTGAAGAACCCTTTATTCAACCCGAATTTTCTCTAAAATTCTCTTAGATTGCATGCTCTATTTTTACTCTGATCTCTTCATTATATTGTAGATCACATGCAAAGAGAAGAGTTGCATGAGTTGCAACTCATGCTTGGAGAAGACAAGGCAAAGATATTGCATTTTGAGTGAGCTACTTGGTGATAGATAATGGAAAAATCTCTTTTTCCATTTAAGTGTTTTTGTTTGTTTTTCCTTTTTCAATTTCATTTCAAAAAATAAAATTTTGATTTTATAAGATCTATTTTGATTTAAAAATGAAAAATGAATTAATTTCATAAATTAGTTATTAAATAAAACTTAATTAATTTAATATCAAATATTAAATTAATTTATCACATATCCATCTTTATATATTTAAATCATATTTAAATATATAAATTCTCCTCTTCCGTTTTAATTCTAAAATTAAACACATAATTATATCTCATATAATTACTAATTTTCTTAATTCTAATTTGAATGTTTCAAATTAACTTATCACGCTATTCTAGAGCTAGTCCATTACGAGCTAGTAAGGGGACCTCACAGACCTACAGATCATGGGCTCCAACGATCGGAGATTAATTGACTAAACTCATTAGACCAAATTAATCTTCATTCGTTAACTAATGGGTCACTCCACTAAAACTCATAGTTGTATTCCCCTCATTGTAGATATATTATGTCCACATGATTCAACCATAATCAGCAAGTCGACCCTTCATAGGTTGTTCGTAATAACGGTTGGGTCAAATATCTGTTTTACCCTCGAGATTACGTCTTATTCCTCAAGTCCTTACTGATCCTCTAATGAACAACTGGTTTGTGATCCAATCACCAAACCAAACTCTCTCAGCCTAGTGAGAGAGTGAGGCATCTTGTTCAAGATTTGGATTCAGTACTTGAGAGAACAACATTTCTCCTATCCCTAAATCGGATAGGCATGAACTCCGTCTTGCACCCTATGTCCCCAGCTATCTATCCGGTCTTACCCTTGAAATGGGAGTCTTATTGAACCGACGCTATTGAGCCAACCCTCGGCTATGCAAATCTAAGGGCAATCTCGAATAAACAGGAGTTCATAGTTAGCTCAGAATTAAGATCGAGTTATCTAGGTCATCTAGGTGAAATAGTCAGTCTTAAACAATAAACAACAAAGTAAGAGTGACTTATTTCTTGGTCCTGATCTTATGCAAACTCATTGCATAGGATGCCCCTATTCCTCATGTCATAACATGTACGAATTAAGATCACATCGTATGTAGCACTTTACAACTCTTTGTAACAACTACAGAGTAGGCCGCATCCAATGGTGTTACCAGAATAAGGTACCCAACCTCATTCATGTACCATAGATTATTTTGACTATTTACTTAGACATGATCCACTCTTATGTCTCCACATAAAGTTCAAGTACTCATATAATAGTCATGGGTCTTAGTTTATTGGATTTTGTTCTAGTTCATCCTTTGGATATTGTGAAACTTAAGTTATCTCCTTTCTAAATTGGAACTATCTTTGAAGAGCATTTATCCATCTTAATCTCTCTAAAACTTCATTAATATATGTTTTTTTTTTTAGACAACCCTAACCATCCATCTGATCACGAAATATTTTAATTCCAATCACATAGGATACCTCTCATATCTTTCAATTCAAAGTTCTTAGAGAGTAATTCTTTGGTTTGACATAATAAACCAAAGTCATTAGTAGCCAACAAGTTGTTATCAACATACAAAATAGGAATTATAAACTCAACATGCAAAACAGTAATTATAAACTTACTCCTACTGATCTTTAGATACATACATCGATCAATGACATTTTCTTTAAATCCATAAGATGTGGTAGTATCATAAACTTGAGATACCATTATTGGGAAGCTTGTTTGAGTCCATATATTAACCTATTTATTTTACACACTATATGTTCCTTTATTTCAACTACAAAACCTTCTATTTGATTCACGAACACTTGAGCATCTAAATTCCCATTTAGAAAAGTAATCTTCACATCCATTTAATGATGCACTAAGTCATAATGAGCAACTAAAGACATAATAATTCTTAATGAATCTTTTGGGGATAGGAGAAAAAATCTCCTTATAGTCAATACCATCTTTATGAGTATAATATTTGACAACGAATCTAGCCTTGTATCATTCAATATTGCCACTTGAATCAGGTTTTGGTCTTAAAGACCCATTTATACCTAACTCTTTTACTTTCTTTAGGCAATTCCACAAGGTCCCAAACCTCATTGTAATCCATTGATTTTAACTCTTCTTACATGGCATCTAACCATTTGACATAATTATCACTTTTAATAGCTTGTGAATGCCTAAGTCAAATTTGACTCATGCAAATAAACCATATAATCATCAGAAATAGTTGATCTTCTTAATTATATTTTTTGTAGTTCTTCCATTAGGTTCATTCATTATAACATCATTTTGTGGTGTTTGACCATTAATTTATTCTTCTTGTGAATTGTTAACAGAGTTAATAGTCACAAGAACAACAACTTGAGAAGAAGTTATAGATAAAGGAATTTTCACCCCAACTTTTTGAATTTTCACTTTACGTGGTTCTAAACTTCCACTAAATTCTCCATCTTTAACGAACCTTGCATTTCTAGTTTTAACTATTCTCGTACTGTGGCTAGGACAATTAAATCTGTAGACCTTTTCAATTTATTTAGCCGACTAATGAAAAATCACAGATTGTTCTTGAATCCATTTTTTTTCATGTGGATAATACATTCATACTTCTGCTTGGTAACCTCAAACATACAGGTGCCTTAAATTGAGTTTCCTTATTGTGCACAGTTCAAAAGGTGTCTCTGGAACTAACTCACTAAGAACCCTATTTCATAAGTATTGAGGGATTCTTAATACATACATCCACAAAGATATGGGTAAAGATGAAATAATTAACATACTCTTAACCATGTTCATTAATGTATGATTATGTTTTTGTGCAACACCATTTTTTGTTATGGTGTTCTTGGTATTGTGTATTGTGTATTGAGCAGTTCTACCATGGTTTTCTAGGAATCTAGCAAATGGACCAGACACTGTCCATTTTCATCATATTTCTCATAATATTCACCAACTCTATCTAACCTTACAATTTTCACCTTTCTTTCTAATTATCTTTCAACTTTATTGATAAATATCTTTAGGACATCTATCATTTGATATTTTTCATGCAACAAGGTGAGATATAATCATAATACGAAAAATCATCAATAAAAGTAATGAAATACTTTTCTCCACCAAAAGATGGAAAATCAAAAGGCCCACGAATAACAGTATGTATAACTTCAAAGAGTTGTGAGCTCCTTGTGGTTGCTTGTTCTATTTGTTTTCCCATAATACAATCCACACAAGTTCTAAGATCAGTAAAATTCAAATCTAGAAGGATTTCATTATTTATTAATCTTTCAATTCTTTCTTTAGATATGCTTATGCATAGTTCGAGAACCATCAAATTTAATGGTAGTTAAGGTACTCATTAGTGTTTTAGCAAAGACTTATCAACCGACTCAGATTGAGAACAATTTTCCACAAATTTCATAAATAAAATCCTTAGCATTTTCAGTTTTGTAATTATGGACTTGATGTTGCTTTCTACAGTCATTCGCAAAAACATTAGGCTCAATCTATTTGATCTTTTCCCAAACTTATGAAAGATCTTTCCACAATACTGCTAGCATTAGTAAGTGCAACATGTTATCACTCAAAATGTTAAATCAAGATCCAAGATACAAAGATGGAATCGGATTTGTCCGTACTAATCAGAGAAATTAAGTCCATTAAACTTGATTATAGACATAGCTTATGAATGAAGAGAAGCGGAAGCAAATACTTGCAAATACATGACAAATATGCTTATACATTATTGTTTTGAGAAATAAACTTGAATATATAACATAGATTCATATTAATTTGACCACTAATTCGCATAAACTTTAATTTGATATCTATTGAACTTACTAATTTAACCACTTTGGTGACTAACAAATTATTCATAATATAGATATTGCAATAAAATTTCATAAATAATTTATCACCTTAATTCACAAAATATTATCAATAGAACATCTGTAAGGCTTACTAATTTGTTCACATTGGTGACTAACAAATTATTCATAATATAGATATATCACAATAAAACAATCACTAACATAAATAATTGACAGTGTAATCATCTTTTTTATAAAAAAAAAAATAAAATAAAAAGATTTTTCGTTGAATTTTAAAATTTATTTGTTTTCATGAATTAACTTTCATTTTGATATCTATATAAATCTTATTAATTTGGCCACTTTGATGACTAACAAATAATTGATATCGAAATAACATAATCCCAAATAATTTATATCATACAATTTACAAAATATTAATATTGCCAGTAATTTTGTCAATGAAATGTAAACCTTTACACATTCCATTGTGTAATTTAAAATCCAAAGATAAAAACATACTTTATTCACGATATCCTTAATGGCATAAGGATAAAAGAAATACATAATTTACTTTACTAAACTTAATTATGAATAATACATGAACATTAAACTCAAATTTTCACAAATATCATTAATTGTACATGATACATTTGAATATAAACAAATTACATTATTTAATTTACTAATCATGATGGAGTTAAGTATCCAACTCTCCATAAACACTATTATCAAAGCCTTCATAATTAAGAATAATTATTAGTGCATGTTTATTTTTTTTAGATTTCATATATCAATTATGGATGGCCTAAAATCAATTGAGTGTGTGCATAGGTTTCATATGGAAATCAGTTTCGATGGCATAAATCAATTTGGATTTTACTTAGGATTGGCAAAAATTATCACGGGATTAGATTCTCGCAAGTACCCATCTTGATCGAAGCAAAAAATCTTTGATGCGATCAGAGATAAGATCAAATCGAAAACACAAAACAGGTCTCCGAAGCCCCGCTTCGAATATTTTTTTTAATACATATATTTAAAACAGTAGCTTTAACTACCATTTTTGTTTTTTTTTTTTTCTTTTTTTTAATTTCATTTCATGCTATAATTAACTTTAACTTTTTATGAAATTTTAAATTAAAGAAATGTTAAATTTTGTTTATTATTGAACAATAATAATACTAACTTATTACTTAAAAAATGTATCATTTTAAAAAATAATTAACAATAAAAAATAAAATGCGGAGATTTTTTTCCACATCACCCGATCTCCGAACGAGGATTCTTCAACCTGACCCCGATACTTCAAAATAGGGAATGGGGCAGGGAAGAAGATTACAAATCCCCACAGAAATGAGGATGTGGAGTGTATCCCCGACTCTGCCTCACATTGTTGCCAACTCTAATTTTACTTAATCTTTCTTTAGATTAAAGCCAACCACTTACAAAAGAAAGAAAAACCACTATACTTCAATATTCTCAAATGTCGGCCATAACAACTCACAAGAATTGGTAAAAACATCTTAATTAATGAAATACAATTATTTGCAACGGAAATATAAAAACATATCATAAACCATTAATCACAAGTTATCAATCAAAGCTTTGATACCACATGTGAGTTTTTACCTCATGATTATATAATAAAACCTCAATATCGTATAAAACAATAAATGTCAAGATCTTAGAACTATATTGTTATTACCATAACATACCTTGATCCATGATATAGTCTTTAAAGGATTTGTGTTTCTTTCTCTAGAACTTAGTTAGGTTTTCTGAGGAGGAGAAAAAAACTACTCAATGAGACGGAGAAAGGATCAATTTCTAGAGTTTGATATTTATATAGACACCTCCATGTTTAATTAGGGAATCTTCTTTTATTTAATTTAGAAATTATCTTTTACTTAATTGATCCAATAAAATAATAGACCTAAAAAATAAAATAGCAGATAATACACGTGACCACATTAATGATAATACTATATTCAAATAAAATCTAACAATGGGTTGAATCTTGACATCTTTCTTCAAGTCCATATATGACATGATTTTATTGTAGGATTCGATAGGGGTGTTCAAAAAACTCGATGACCCGAAAAAACCGTTCAACTCAACCCAATCCGTGCGGTTTGAGTTGTGTTATCAACTCATTTGGGTTGAGTTGGGTTCAAATAAATGAAAATTTTATGGGTTGGGTTGGTAGATGGGTTCACTTAATATAACTCGAACCAACCCGAATTTATTATTAACTTTAAAATAATTTTTTTATTATTTATAACACAATTATTTATATATATTGATTTTAATTTTATTTAATTCTAATTTTTTTGAATAATTTATTCTTCAACAACTCTTAAAAATAGTTTATTTGCATTATAGAAAGAAAATTTTCACTATATAAATTGAAATTGAGTTGTTAATCTTAATTTAATATATAAAAATAATTAAATTAGATTTTTATATATTTACGTTTTGCTTTTTTTTTTAGAACAAAATTTTAAATGCATAACCCGATTAACCCAAACCAACCCAACCCAAATATTTTCATGGTTGGGTTGGGTTTGGTTCATTTTTTAATAAGGGTTATTTGAGTTGAAAAAAATTACAACCCGAAGTTGGGTCTAAAAAGTATTTCGACCCAACCCAACACATGAACACTCCTAGGATTCGATAAAAAAAAATGGCAATCAACGTTATTTATGCATTAATTTCTCATTTTGAATTGATTTAACGTATTCATCTTTTTAGTTAATTTCAAAGTATCTATACCAAACAACTAATTTAAATTGATTTACCAAATACGTATAAATTCTTCCCTAAGACACTCATCGTTTATAAAGGCATTCTTTTAGCTGAACCAAGGGTATGAATCATATTTCCAAAATATAAAAGTTTAGTCATTTTTTAAAGTTTGACTATTTAATTTTAACTATTCCTCATGTCGAGTCGAATAATAATTATTTTAAAAAAAAAAAAATTGTGGTTTCATAACCATTTCTCTATTTTTAAAATTTATATTTTTTTTCTCGAACTAAGAGTATAAACAATTTGATTCGACTCGATTTGTGTAGAAAATCGAAACCGAAGTGATTTGTGTAGAAAATCGAAACCGAAGTGATTAATGGGTCAAGGAAATATCAAAGCCAAAATCAAACTGGACCTAGTGAAAACCCGTGTCGTTTGAACCATTCGGTTGGCTTAAGCAATTTTTTTCGATTTTTTTATTTTTCCTTGCACTCTTACCACAAACTATTTACTACAATTTTCAAATTTTCATAAAAAAAATTCAAATTATTAGTCAAATTTAAAAAACAAAAACATGTTTTTTATAAACATTTTTTATTGTTCAAAACTTGCCATAATTTCAAGCACTTTTAAGAAGTAGATCACAAAACAACGAAATTCAGAGTATAACTTGGGACCTTTAATATTAATATTGTTGTTTTCAAAACTTATTAGAGAAATATTGTTGTTTTGAAATTTATTAGAGAAATATTGTTGTTTTGGGAGTTCGAGGCTAGAGGTCGAACGTTGAGAACTCGACTAATGTGGAGGTCGAATGTTGAGAACTCGACGAACAAAGAAAAACTTGAAAACAATATATAGGCCGAAACTTCAACCCTCGACAAGGGAAATCTCGTGAATTTCGCTTAGGTTGTCGAAGGTTGAAGTTTCGACACACATCCACCCTCGAGATTGCAGGTTTATTACTTTTCTTTTTCCCTCATAGAGGAAATAAAGTAATGAGATGGTATACTATATTATCTGTGTGTATCAAGTTGCTTCTAACAACCTATGCATTTTTTTATCATTTCGAATTAGACGGAGGCTTGTGGGATTGATGTGAGGGGGTGGGAATGACTATATTTCTGGGAGTGAACTCCAGGCGAATACGAAGCGCATGGATACAAGTTATGCCTTGGAATGAAAGACAATCCGAATTAGCTTTGTCTACGAACAAAATTTTGTATATTAGGTTGTCCAAGGTTACACACATGTCGAACTTCAAAGCGATTAAGGAGATAAGTGAGCTGAAGCAGATTAAGGATAGAGCGAGATTCAAAGCGAGATAGTAGGAGAGAGCGAGATGTTGAACGAGATTTCAAGAGAGAGCGAGATTCAAAGCGAGATTTTAGAAGAGAGCGAGATTCAAAGCGTGGATGTTGGAGAGAGCAAGATTTAGTTATATTGACTAATCTGACTAACATTGAACTTGGTAAAATGAAATGGTTGAATAATTGAAAAATGAGATTATTTCAGGAATACACATTGAATGCTAAGATTACGCATTGAGTTTCTGGTAGTAGATCCATAATAAAAAAAAGTGTTTATGATTGTTCCAGAAGAAATGAAAACTAGTAATCATTAATGGAAAGATAACAACAATAACAGAAAGAGCGAGATATTGAAAGAGAGCGAGATCTTAGAAGAGAGCGAGAGTAAGAGTGCAAGATTTTAGGAGAGAGCGAGAGTCTTCACTTTATTTGAACTTTCCATAGAAATATATATAAAAAAAAGAGAAAAAAGAGCTAATAATCATTAGACTATAATTGAATAATCATTAGACAATAAATTGAATATATTAGATTATTATACTATAATTGAATAATCATTAGACAACAAATTGAATATATTAGATTATTATACTATAATTGAATAATCATTAGACAGCAAATTGAATATATTAGATTATTATACTAAAAAAAATAATAATAGAAATATATATAAAAAAAAAGAGAAAAAGGAGCATGGAATGCCGAATGCTTGCCACTTGTTACATGAACGATATTGATGACTTGTTCGAGATCACTAAGTATGAAACACCTTAGAGAAATTGTAACACATGAAAATGTGTGTTTAATTTCATATCGACATGCTAGTATAATTGCAGCAGTGAACAGCCCAGCAAATAGTTGGACGGGACCGAAATGTCACCATCGTTTCTGCTTACGACATATCGTCAGCAATTTCAATAAAAAGTATAAATTTAATTCATTGAAAAATTATGTTTATCGTGTCGGTGTTCAGTTTCAAATTCAAAAGTTCAACAAAGCAATTGAAGATATCAAAGGATAAATCGGAGCTGTCTAAATTTTTTGACAACATTAGTTTAGAGCAATGGACTCAAGCACATGATGGAGGATTCATATATGGGTGGATGACGACAAATCTATCAGAGTGCACAAATGGAGTCCTTAAAGGAGCTCGAATGTTGCCTATAAATGCTCTTGCTTAGATAACCTCGGTGCGACCTCACCTGCCGACAAGATTAAAGGATAAAGGTTAAGTTTAATATGGTTAGGAAACAAATTTCGTGAGCTCACAGATGATGCAGACTAGGAAACCGTCATAAGATATGCGCGAGCATTATACTACAAATGATGGGTGGAAGTCTGTTTTCAGATAAATCAAGTCATTTTGTTCACTTGATGTTCCTGTCACTGTTAGCTAACCTCCATGATGCGGGGCGGTATTCGTGGGTGGGAGCATGTTTGGCATGGTTGTATAGACAACTATGCAAAGCAACAAGACCTGAGGTTCGAGAGATGGCTGGGCCTCTCATACTTTTGCAACTATGGGCTTGGAAGCGATTTCCAACAATGGCTCCACAACTACAACATGTTAATGACGCTCAGTTAGTTGAACCGACATACGGTTCTCGGTATGTTTTTTTAATTCAATTTAATTTTTATATCACTGATCTAGTTAATTTAAATTCTAAATTATTAATTAAAAATTTAGCGGAGAGACAAATTTTGCGTGACTAGGACAACCACACATGTAGTCAGCCAGTATAGATACATGTTTGATATGCTTCAACCTAAACAGGTACATTGTACTGAACCTAATTGATTATTTATACACATTTTTATTGTATCTGTCTTTAATATTCTCTAATATAATATTTTTGTTTCAGGTTATTTGGGAACCGTACAAAATTATTATGCATACTTTGCCTAATTTTTGTACGAATAGTCAAAACATATGGCGGACGATGAGTCCTCTCATATGTTTTCACATTGGTGAGTGGCATCTTCCTGACAGGGTGATGAGACAATTCGGTTTTCAGTAGGATGTCCATCGCCTTGTAATAACTGAACCCGTACTGCATGATATTGACCTAAGGACTGGAGATTGGTTCGAAAAAGTTGCACATTTGATTGTGCGATGGCACTATCGTGCAAGTTTATTACAGTGAGGGTTTCTCTTGAATAGTTTGACACAGATGTCACTCCATAATATATTCATTGGTATAATAATATCACAAGGCGCTACGTCACTCGTCCGAGAGCAGCTGTGGGTCATCTGGTAAATGAATGAATATTATCTATTTTTTTTAATTTAAATTTATTTTAAATATTATCTAATTGTTTTATAATTCACAGAGATTGAATAACAGTAGACTCCGTGAGGTTGCGAATGATCCGAACCAGGTTCTTACTATATGTAGTGACAACCAAAGCTATATGGAGGAAATTCATTATATGTACGATATACCTATTGTTCCTCCACCAAGCTCTTAGACGTAGAGGACTTGTTCGGGAAGAGGATGAGTTTGATGAGGTTGCACATAATGTGGAAGAGTTGCCCCATATGACGCAAACGCAGAGTCAAACTAATTATGTTAGTCCGATGATGATGATGCCAGCATTTGGTCAGGACAATATGACTCAGAGGCTGGTTCTTCGTCTTCATATGTGCATGGACATGGTCGGGTCGTGGAGAGCATAATGAATATTTATATTATGAAGCGCCTGCAGAGGTACCAGAGCAACATCAAGAAGAACCCGAGCAACCTCAAGTTCGAAGTCGACGACTACAACCAACTCGAAATCGACGACGTCCGCCTTGCGGGACACATTGATTTTTTGTAATTATTTTTATATAAATGAGATATTTAATTTACATTTTTTTTATTTTTATGAGTTATTGTTTTCTAATTTATTAATTTTAGAGTTTAAATAAAAATAATAAAAATATTTTTAGAAATTGTTTTTATAAAATGGAAAATTAAAAAAAAAAAAGATTAGAAAGAAGAAGTGGAATGTGTAATAATTAAAAAGGAAAAAAAGGGAAATTTGTATGGTATTCTCGCTCTCTATCAAAATCTCGCTATTTCGCTCTCGCTCTCGCTTTCAAAATCTCGCTTTCTCTCATAATCTCGCTCTCGAATTTGATTGGGAAGTTCAGTGGCAAAAAGAAAGTGATTCATTAGCTCGTTATTTAGAGACTTGCTGAGATGACAAAATCCGTAAAAATTATTCAACAAGCTTTGGAAGGAATTTCAGGGAGACCTTATGAAAATTTAGAAATACGATCTTTTGATAGAGGAAGGTCTCTGGAATGATAATTAAACAAACTCAATAATAATATTAAGGAAGGGCAAGGTCGAGGGTTCAAAGTTCGACGTACAAGTGAAAGGAAGGTCGAGGGTTCAAAATTCGACCTATCTAGGTCGAATTTTCAACCATCGACTTATTTTTCTTTTAAAAAAAACAATATTTTTACAAATAGTTTGAAAATAACAATATTTTCCTAAATAGTTTCTAAAAGGACAATATCTTTTTAATTTTCCTGTATAACTTGCCCTATTTGTTAAAAAGTTACAAATTAAAAACCAAATACTCTTCCACCTCAGAATTTATTGCTTTGTTGTCAACTTTTTTTCATATGTTTTTAAGACTAAGCCAACTTTTGAATTTTTTAAATAGTTTTTAAATTTTTGTTTTTGTTCTTGAAATTTGGCTAAAAATTCAACTATTGTACATGAAAAATATGCAAACCATAGTAAAAAAATTTATAAAAATTAGGCTTGATTCTCAAAAGCTAAAACGAAAAATAAAATATTTACTAAATAGGACTTGAATGATTATCAAACGAGATCTACTTCTTTTGTAACCAAATAACAAATAGATTAACATAACGTTTATAAATTTAGTTACTTAACTCGACTCTATTTCATGATTCAAAGTGTAGGAAATGAAAGGCTTGAATCTTAATGACACATGTTGAATTTGAATTTTAAAAAAATGTTGGGTTAAATTACAAATTTGATCCTTATGATTTAGAGAAAATTAGAATTTAACCCCTATAACATGTAATCAGAATTTAATCTTTGTAGTTTGATAAAACTCATAAAATAGTTCATGGGGTGTTTAGCTCTCAACTTGTCCTCTGGGCTAATAACCCATTCAATATTATTAGGAAATTATCTTTTACTTAATTAACCTAATAAAAATAATAGACCAAAAGATAAAAGAGCATGAGTCACATTGGTAATATTAAAATTTAATTAAATCTGACAATCACTCACTTGACCCATTTGACATTATTTGCTATATACGTTCATAAACATAATGTGAATAAAAAATAATTCTCTATCTTTATATCATGATATCAATCTCATATGAGGTTTTTCTTTCTCACACATATAGGCAGACTATTATAATCCATATTAAAATTAATATACATCTCGAATACAGACTATTATAACCCAAACAAAAATAGTCTATCTACAATATTTATACTTCCCATTATAATAGTTAAAGTTCTCAATTATTATAAAAACCCTCATTGCCTACCGTATTTACTAATTTGTAACCATCATCCCTCTTCGTGTATGACTCAAATTAAAATATTATGTAACCCAAAAATAGACTATTATAATCTAAACTAAAATATCCTACACCCTAATAAAGATTATTATAACCCATCGACTACAATACTTTGAGACTCTAATAACCAATTCAACACTCCAAACAACCTATAAGAATTTTATCAAATTATAAAAATTGTTTATAAAGTTTTATCAAAACATAAGAAGGGCTAAAATACATTTTTTAAAATCATAGGAACCAATTTAATTTTTCTTTACAGAGAGGATTAAACTTGTAGGGTGTTCAAATGACCCGACAACCCGAACAATCCAGACTATCCAACCAAATTGTAAGGGTTGGATTATGTTAGTTTTAATTTTGGGGTACATTGAATTTTTTATGTTTTTTGAGTTGGGTTGGGTTTAGGTTGCACTTTTAAAAATTCGGGTTAACCTAACCCAACTCGAATTTCTAATATTAATAAAAATATATATTATAATTTATAAGTATTATAACTTATATATATTTTTATGATGTTTGTAATAGTTGGATTTTGATATTTGATATTTAAGTTTTATGAAATTTTAATTATTAATATGTGTTGTACACAAATTTAAATATTTTAAGTCAATAAAAAAATAAAAAAATAATCCAATAACCCAATCCAAATCGAATTTTAAAGGTTGAATTGGAGATTTATCTGGGTTGCCAATCGTCAATCCCCCAAACCCAATCCTGTGCCCCTTGTACCTAGGTTGGGAAAACAATTTGACTTACCCTCCCACGTAAAGGGCACGTGGCAATATACTAACACATAAAAAGAAAAAAAACTGCACGAAAAAAAGGGAGAAAAGTAAACGACAAGTCGATAAGAGGATAGATCATACATATCAGAATGGACGATTGATGACGACAAGTCGATCGAAGAACCGTGGGTAGCGGCGTAGAGCCGTCTTCTTGTTGCTCTACCTCTACGAGTATTTTGACGATCGATCAAAGGCTTACCAGAAGAACTTGGAGAATTTCTCGACGGTGGAATATCTTCGTTTGCTAATTTGCTTTGACGATATCTTCTTCGGCTTCAAACGATCTGAGGAGGAAATTTCAGAGTGTAGCAGTTATACTGAAAGATTTTGATTCGGTGAAGACAACCAAGGTAACGGCGAAAAATGGCTTCCATGGAGGGTCTGGTGCCGATAACCAGGCATTTTCTTGCTTCGTATTATGACAAGTACCCATTTACGCCTCTACCTGACCATGTCTCTCGCCTTTCGACTGAGATGCTCGCTCTGGCGAACAGTTTGCTTGATGAACTCCCGCCTACTTCAGGTTTCACCATTGACTTGTTTCTTAACGAATTTTTGCTTGCGGTCTCGGGCATGATCTCACTGGTTGCTGATCATTTGAAGCTTTGAGCTTGTTTGCTTTTAGATCTTCGCCCCTGGAGTGTTCCTATAGTGTGATTCGAGAGCTTGTTTGCAGTTCTCGCATGTCTTTGGAATGTCATGCATTTAGTACTTTACTTAATATATGTTAATCTCATGATCTTCACCGTTCAAGTTGGGCTATTGTGATTTAAAACTTTTAAATTATGTTTCTGAGCAACCATTCAAAGACGTGATATAAAGAGATAACTGGAATTTTTAATTTTTATTATTGCATTTGTTGTCATTGTGTCACAGAAGTTGGTTTTAATACGAAATTATCTCTAGATCTATTTTGAGATCAGTTCAATTTTTTTCGCCTTCTTGTTTTTCCTTTGAATTTGTCATCATAATGGATGATTTAACACCTATTATTGTGCTCTGAATTGTGCTTTCTCACACTTGCTGTGAACCACTTCATTTTAATCTTTGATTACTGATGTTGGTTGCTTTTCTTGTGGGGATCATCATCATTTCAGAGGAAAGCATCCTTCTTGATGAAGCAAACCAACATCCTCCTCATAAAATTGATGAGAATATGTGGAAGAATCGGGAAAATGTGGAAGAAATTCTCTTTCTGCTTGAAAAATCTCGTTGGCCTCAAGAGGTAAGATTTGTGGGTCAATCATGTTTAGGAAGAAGCGTATATATTATCGATAGAAGTCCTAACGTTGTGGTGGCATCTTGAGCTGTTTTAGTTTTAGAAGCTGAGCCCAAACTTATCTACGCATTTAAACTGCAGGTTCAGGAGTCTGCAACTGGTGAATCTGAACTTGCTAATATTATTGGAAAGTTAGAAGAAAAAGTTCGGAATACCTTACATGCTTTGGTGGCTTTCCAATCTAAAAATTCTGAGCACGTGTTCAACACAGGTTACTATTCACAGATCATTATTCTTGAAGAGGACGTTCTTTTGAAAGTGTATCTTGTCTCAAAACTTTTCACCTGTCATTTGGTTGATGGTTCGATATGTACTCTTATTATGAAACAATGTAGTTTGGTTGAAGATTGTTTGATTTCTATATTTGTTCTGGCTAATAAAGAACCGTTGTATTAGAAGAAATGAATAAACAAGAGAAGGATTGTAGCCAACTAAAGGAGATATTAAGGAGGATATCCAATTTGTTTGAACAAAAAATGGGGATCACTTGGAGAAACTATTTATGAAGAGTGGGCTATCTAGAAGCGAAAAAGAAAATTATAGACCTCAGTTTCATTCATTGTCCTTGAGATCCCAAAAATTTGGTGTTCCACACCCCCCCCCCCCCAAAAAAAAAAAAAAAAAAAAAGACTTCTAAATTTGTGATATGATGCTATTGGGTTGCGAAAGATGTGGAAGTATTGTTTAGTATCACACTTCACGTTTGGCTTTTGAGTCTTCAATTTTCCATTTTTTAGCCTTTCAGTGGGAGTTAACCGTTGATTTTTTCCAGAGTGCTTCTTGGATGGCTGTTGTATTTGTGATGATTCCCTTTTCTTACAATTCTTGCATCTTTTTTGTATGGTTCATTTGTATTCTATATTCTATATGTTTGATAGTTTCTTATGAAGAAAAATATATCTGCAGTTATGACTTACATGCCTCAAGATTTTCGAGGAACGATAATTAGACAGCAAAGAGAACGATCAGAGAGAAATAAGCAAGCAGAGGTTGATGCTTTGATTAATTCTGGAGGAAGTATACGTGATCGATATGCTCTCTTATGGAACCAACAGATGGAAAGGTATTTTTTGTTAGATTTAGGTGCCTTTATTTTGGCTGAGCTTGTATGTGGGTTTATAATGTAGTCGGTAGTTATTGATTACCTTTTCAGGAGGAGACAGTTAGCACAGCTTGGTTCTGCAACAGGTGTCTACAAAACCCTTGTGAAATATTTGGTTGGAGTTCCAGAGGTACAATATTCTGGGTTACTGTAAATACACCTATGTTTACTCCCTGGCCAATGACTATACCTCCTGCGTTTGTTGATAAAGAAAGAAGTGAGAGAATTAGTCCTCCCCCTTCCGGTAGAAAAGCTTACTTCCATCTGTTGTTTGTTTGTTTTTTGATTGTGTTTATTTTATTTTAAGTTAAATTACCAGTTTAGTCCAAGACAGAGTATCGTCCTTAGAGAATCGGATTGATAATCTTTTAGCTATTCAGAGATCGTTCCAATTTTATTTGGGGACCGACTTGCGTTGTAAACTCAACTAAGTTAATCTAAGAAAGCAATAAAAGTGATCAAATATGAAGTTAATCAACAAGAGACATTTTAGGGAATAGAGTTAATCCAAGACATTATTAATTACAATTGCTTTTACTCTTGAACCAATTAACATAACATCTAGATTAAGAAGTCTTTTTTTTGGATTGTCCCTCTCAAGATCGATCTTTTCTTTTAACCTAATTACTAATTATTAATCTCTTGAAACTAAATAATTAAGCAAAGGATTAAGACTCTTCGTCAATAACCTCTACCGTTATCTGACTACTCTCGTGTTTTCAAATGATAGTCTAGCATGCATGATTTGATCTAAAGCTTACTCTCTCAAGCAAGATTCAAATCATAAAGCCATTCCAACATTGATCAGACATTCGAAAGCATTAAAAAAGGTCCTGCTAGAAAACATAAATGTAAATTGACATTCAAGAAGCAAAGTGTTTAATAACTAAGCCAAATAATTCATCTATCCCTAAAACTATGAGAAATCTAGCCTAACGTGGCTTTCATGGACTGAACCATAGCAGGAATATGAAAATACAGAAAATAATCCAAGATAATAAAGGGAAAGGAAGAATTATCCAGCGTTTCGATATCTTTCTGTGATGGAATTGACCCTCCAATGCTCTCCAATCGGCTTCGGCACTGAGGAGCCTATGTATTCTACTCAGAACTCCCTCTCTTGGCTTCAAAAGCTCTAAATCGATGATGAGAGCTGCTGAAGACCCTCCTTTATATAGGCAAATGTTTTCCCAAATTGTGTAGGAATTGGATAAATAAAAGATAAAATCTGTCACTACTTGACTTGATTACCGAAAATAGATGAAAGAAACTCTAAAATCTAATATTATAGATGGATAGAGAACAAAAAGACGAAGAAAATAAGTGGTCATTCGCCTATAACGACCATCCAAATAAAAAGTTTAATATGAACTGTGGGCTTTAAAGCAGCGGAACAGCGCCACCCACGTGGTTTTGACGCCTCTTTTTGCCTAGTTCGCAACTTTTCATCAACTTTGATCCCTTCTCTTGTCTTAGGTCAAACTTTGACCTATTATAGAGGTATTTTCATCATTTTTAATCTAAAAATAACCCGTTCCGGTCCAAATGCTTGATTCCTACCAGTTAAATATGAAAGTGCATCAACGAATGCAAATTAACAATAAAACTAATAAAATTCTAACTCTAAAAACGTACTTTCTGAGTGTGTTTCATGCAACTCCTTAACACGGTCTTTGGAAGTAGCAGCACTGTAAAGGTGCAGAAGATAATTGAGGTGATGAAATTGGTTATAGAAGGGCATTTTTTTGTGCTGGAGCACCAATCAATCTTCTTGCTAGTCATTGTGCTCTCTGATGAGTGATAAGCAACCTCGCAGGTTCACTTATTTGAGGAGGAGAAGGATGTAATAAAGGGGACTTGGAGATTTAATAGCAGATAGTTAGGCCACTTCTGCGGGAGTGACAACATTATTTGATAAGGGGGAAACTATTGTGAGAGGCTATTCTATTTAACAGTGTTCACTTTGTTAATATTTTTATGAAGGCAAACTGTTAACTGTTTAGTCACTCTGACTCTGGTCGGGAGGAGTTAATGCCAGTGATCGGTCATATAAATTTCACCATTTTATCCATCTTGTCTGTCGGGTATATTTTGTGTGTGGAGAATGAAACAGTGGATTATATTTTCTTCAATTGTAAATTTGGTTGTAAGTGGCGATGTTTTCTGGTAAAAAAATTATAGGCATTTAATGTAGCTTTCCTAAAACAATCAAAGAAACTATGGAGCAATTTTTGTGCGCTAATTCATTCAGAGGGAAAAAAGAATCCCGTGGACCAATGCTACAAAGCTCTTCTTTAGGATTTATGGATGGAAAGACAAACCTAAAGGAAGAATGTTTTGACAGCCCTTCAAAGAATATTCAGGGAAGAAGCCCTGTGACTTTTCTTTGATCTATTTTGCAAGTAGCACCTTGGAATGGTGCTATCAAATCAAAATTATAAACACCATATGTCATAATTCGCAATCTCATTACTTTCTAATGCAGGTATTGCTAGAATTCATTCAGAAAATAAATGATGACGATGGGTAACTTCTTTCGCTACAGTTTTTTAAGTTTTATCTAGTTTTAATTTCAATTATTGTAAATAACTAGTAAGAACAGTTCCTGAGAGTTGTTGAACCATTCAGTATACTATATTTTAAGATAATGTGTGAAAATTAACAGGCCAATGGAAGAACAAAGACAACGCTATGGACCACCTTTGTATAAACTTACCACAATGGTCCGCCTTATTCGACTCTGTATTTCATTATCATGGAGACGTTTTGATGCTGGGAAACGGTAAGAAATCTTTACTTCTTTTTATGTTACAGTGGTTCATTGAATTATAGTATTTTTTATATTAGGAGTAATTTATTGTTTCTTTTCCCCATCGAGGGAAAAGGCATTCTGCCTCTGTTTTTTTTTGTTTTTTTTGTTTTTTTTTTGCCTTGATGGTTCATGTTTGCAATTATATTGAGCAGAAGGGAGCATCTTGTTATATTGGAGCAAGCGGTTGATGTGTACACCTCTGAGCTTGAGAGGTTCCTCGGGTTCATTCGGTAATATTTCTGCCTCTAGCATAACTAGCTTCCAATATGTTTAGTCCTTTTGGGTACTTTGAAGGCCCACAATGGGTTGCATGCCATGGATAGTTTTCGATTTATTATTGATTTGAATATTTTGAATCGTACATGGAACTTCATCATGCTTTAGACGTTAGTTTCTCTATGAAAGTATAAATATGTTGAAATTATGTAATTGATATAACTTTGGGGGTGTTGGGGTAGAGTGATATGTCTTGGTTGTTTGTATCTTAAAGGTTTATTCTGGAACAATTAGATACAAGAATGATTGTTTACAATGTATGGTGACACAATATTTTGTCAGAATTCAAGTTGACTAAAATAGATGTGATTTTGTAAAGAATCATGCCTCCTAGTGATGTTCTCTTTCTAAGTCCTCTTTTTCCCATCTTCATTACTCTTCCCATGCAATTGGCTTTAGTTGGAAGGCTCTTTTGTAATGGTTGTCGATTTTGTGTTTTTTGGCAGTTTTGTAATTCAGTAGTTATAAGGGGGTCTCTTTTCTCCTCAAGAGAGAATTGCAATCATGTATCTCGATTAGTGTTTCTTGATCATTTATGAATAAAATGCCTGTTTCCGAGAAAAATTCACAAGCCCATCAAGGCCATGGTGTATTTTGATTCTGGTTCTCAGTATCTCCATTTTATTAATTTTGTCCTCATATTTTTCCAGCGAGGTCTTCAACAATGCTCCGTTCTTTATTTCAGCAGATGTGGCCTGTGCAGCAGATGAGAGGTACATTGACATTTTTGTGTGTATATTATGTGGGATAAAAGACATTGCTTTCATTAAGATAGGTAACATGCTTAACAGCAACATCTGAAGAAAGAAACAAGGACAGACCGGACCAAAAACCAGGAAAACAAACAAAAAAACTGAAGGTCGGGAGGGAAACTTACAAATATGCTCCTCAAGGGATGAGAACTAAAATCTAGAGCCATATAGGAAGCTTCCTACATAGAAGTTGAGAACAACAAACTGATAGTAAATGATTCAAATTCTTGCCAAGTATGCTCTAGTTTGACCTAACTTGAGAACAGATGAACTTCAAATCACATCAACGATGTTAACTCAAAAATAAAATTGTGCAACTTGCAAGAGAGCCTTCATCACAAGATGTCGACTGATCTTGTCTTGCAGCAGACTTAATGATAAATTATGTGATGTTTTCACTATTATCTGGAAGTATGTACGTCAAGCAAGAAAAGAATCAGACCGTTTTTAGAACTTCCAGCCTCTAGTGATTGGACAGATAAGGTGACTGTGACGGATGAGGAAACCAAATTGGTAACCATAGAACCAGAGCAGAAAATTTCAGCAGAATCAAGAGTCCGTCGACAGAGATTTTCATCTTCAAATGAGGAACTGGCTCGAGTATAATTCAATGCAATGGGGGCATTATTGTTACACATGATCTTAGCCAAAAGGCTAAGGAAGGTATATGGGGACATTATTGTTGGAAGATAAAAAAGTAAAGGCGAGGAAAATAAATAGACAATGGATCACAGCCAATGCTATGATCCGCACATAACCGAACACAAGTCTCATCCACAATGATAAAGAAACTACTTGTCTGAACAGAAGGATACTATTTTGAGATACTCTCTATGAGTTCCTACAAGGGACCAAGGGTCACTGTAAATTGCCTTGGAGTCCCCCACCTACAAGCCTGAACACATTTTTGCTCACAATTAATTTATGTGCAAAGTCTTGGCTTTGGAGGGAAATAGCAAAGCCATTTAGACAAGAAAGTATTATTCTTATTAACCGGGTTTCAAACATCGAAATTGCCCTAGTTCATGCCTTTTGATGCACCACAATTATTATGAGGCTATGAGAGTACTAATAGTAGTAGGATATTAGTACGGGCATAGGAGTAATTAGTTAGGAGTGAATTAGTTAGAAATTGAGAGAGTGTCGGGAGAACATGGAGGCCATACTATGGTAAGACGGTCCTTAGTGGATTGCTTGTGGGAGAGGTGTAGCCCTCTCGAAAAGCTATTGATATTGTAATTTCTTCTTGTTATTGCAATATAGTTCCTTTGGTGTTTTCATATATATATACATATATATTTATTTTTTTTCTTTTTGTGTTTTGGTATCATGACAAATTGGTACCAGAGCATCGATTCTGGGAATAGATCATGAAATGCGAATTGTTTGCTGAAGTTAGTGTTAGTTATAGAGATGCTTGACCAAACACGACGAACATAGGGCAACAATACAACAGATATTGGGAGAAACGCGACAATGGGTTGAGGATGTTTAGTTTGTGATCGTGATCGACAATAGGATGAGAAATGGGACAAATATTGGGAAAAATGCGACAATCTTTCGAAGGTCATTGAAGTTATTGGTTGCGAGGAGTCTTCGATGCGGGGTAGTGGAGGCGGTAGCGATTTTTTATGGCAACAGAGGATATGGAAATCGAGGTGTGGGGCAGAACAAATATGGTGAAAATTTAACCAAAAGATGGAGAAGAAGTTGGGGAGGAAAGGAAGAAAGAGAAGAGTACTGGCGGAAAGGAGACAAGGCAAGTGGAGGGGAAACCTATTGGCTAACACATGGTTGAAAAACTGTAGAGGCGGCCGGATGGGAAAATGACAAAGGACGAACTTGCCTAACAGTCACATGCAAAAGGAATGAGGCGGTGGGGGGGGGGGACTGAGGAGGAGAACATTTTGACAGACACATGGTTGGAAAAGTGGAGAGACGAGCGGAGGAGAACTTGTGGATGCTGAAAATGGCAGAAGAGCTAGAGACGGTGAAAGCTAAACGGAAGAGGAGAGAGAAAATTACAAAGTAGTTGATTATGGTTACGGTGGAGAAGAAGTCCCTTCATGGGATGTGAGCTAAATTGGCCAAACAGACTCCATTTAAAAAAGAAGTTATGCCGTTATGTCGGCAACAAACTATAAAACGAAACAGTATAGACTCTCTCTCTAACTTTTTTCTCTCAAACTTCTCTCTCAAAATGTGAGGAAATCTAAGAGATGGGGAAGGTAACAATAGATAGAAAATTCTTCTTGATTTGTAAATCTGGGATTGGGAGGAAGATTTCTATTGAAGAAAGGCATGGTATTCCGGAGTAGATGGAAAGGTAAGTTTGCTCTCTCCTCTCTCCTCAGTTTCCTCCAATCAGTAATTCCGAAGCTCTTTCAGCATTTCTTTCCCCTTTTCCGGCCACTTTCAACATATATTATCTTCGTGTTTTGGATTAACTCAATATGGAAGGTAAAAGTTGTAATATCAATGACCATTTTTTTTTTCGTTTGGCAAGAGGATTCTAGTTTTTTAGTGGAAGACTTCTAAAAAAATCAGAAAGTTTCTTTCGGTCTGCAAACAATGTTATGGTTAGAAATGGAGCTGCATAAGCTTTCTAATGAAAAACCTTAGGCATTCTTCTCTAAAAAGGCTATGCTAGATCAGGGAGTTGAAAGATTAGCAAAGTTTAGAACCAAGGCTGTTTGGTTTGCAGAAATCGCATTTTGGCCTTCCTCAGGAGGTAGCCGCAATATTCATATCCCTGCAGGTGCGAATGATCAAGGCTGGCTTTCTTTTGCTGAAATGATCAGTTCAAGTTTGAAGGTTAGTTGCCATCTTGCCCATCAGAGTCTGTGCATGAAGTTCATAATCCAATTACGATTGATCATTATTCTAGAAGATCATATGCAAAAGCAGTTGCCACTTCTGGAGAGGCAACATTAGTAAATAAAAGAGTTGAAGATTGCAAGAAAGATCAAGTTCCCACCTTTCCAGTTTGGATTAGAAAAGAAAAAGAAATGTTGGATTTAAATCTACCTTCTCTAATTGTGGTAACAAGACTAATGGAGTACCGCTCATGGCTTGAAGTAAAAACAACTATAGAGGATTTTTTCCAAGGAAACGTTTCAATTAATCCCTTTTGTGATGCAAGTTTCATATGGAGATTGCTGAGGAGTTCTTATCAGATAAATGGTATGAATGTGGAAGGATGTATTTGAAGCTTGAACATTGGTCAAAACAAGTTCATTCCATCCCAAAAGCTACTTCATGCTATGGTGGTTGGATTTCAATTAAGAATTTTCCATTACTAATTTGGAAGAATTCGGTTTTTGAAGCTATTGGGCATCATTTAGGTGGTTTAGTTGAGATCTCATAAAAAACACTAAATTTTTTAGAGTGTTCATCAGCCTATATTAAGATCAAGGAGAATATTTGTGGTTTTATTCCCGCTTCTTGGGAATTTGAAGACTTATTGCTTGGAATACTTTTGAAAGATTTAATCCTTTGATCGCTCAAAACAATCAGCGACTTGCCAAAACTTGTTTTGGGGCAGATGACTTTTCAAATTCCCTGGACATCTGTCGCATTAAAGAAGCAATGATGGATGAAGGCTTCTTGATAGACTCTTTGAAGGAGGATATTAAAGTTTTAAAAGGTATTCCAAAGGACATTGCACCAAATAACGTGAGCAAGGTTGAAAAATTAAATTTGTCTGTTGATTTACAGCCGGCTATTAATTTGGAGAGAGAAAATTCCAACCCAGACAACGAGGTTAGTAATAATATGTTCATTGAAAATTCTTTAGCAGGCCAAGAAGTCCATTCGGCTCCTTGTTGCACTCTTCAAAAAGAAAACTCAAAGGTTGCGTCAGAAAAAGAAAAAGAAGGCCTCGAGAATGCTTCAGAAGCTTAACAATCATTCTCTAATTTCTGCTCTGTGTTGCCTTCAGATCAGAATCTGTTTAATCAAAAAAAAGTTGTAGAAGAAATAGAGTTTGAGCAAGAACTTCACATCATTAATGAAGAGGTTTTGAGTCTTAGAGATCCGGTATGTTCTTCACCTCAAAAGTTTACAAAGACAGCAGATTCCTTGGTGCATCATTTTCATAATCCAGATGATCTAGAAGATAAATGTGTTTGAGTACTCATCGCACAAGAGCCTAAAATTTCAAGAAAACGTCATTCCTCTCCCGTAATCATTCATCATAATTTCAGGGTACCAGGGTTGAAAGTTTCCTTCATCCACGACACATTTTCTCAAGAATATAAGAAGCCCTCTTCTCAAGAGTCGGACGATGAATCAGATGTTAGTATGAGTAGTGAAGAATCCGATCATGAAGAGCCTGAAAAAAATTGAAGATTATTATACTGATCAAGTGGGGGAGCATATAGAGCACAATTTTTTAAGCAACAACAATCTCTTGTGAGTGCTCCATACCTCTCTCCATCTCAAATTCCTTCCAAATTTTCCTCTTTAGTTGCGGCTTGTGGTTTCCAGTTGCAGGAAATAGCCCCTCCTAAGGAGGTGTCAAAAGCATGAAGATTGTTTCTTGGAACACGAGGGGACTTAATGACAAATCTGAACAGACCATGTTGAATGTTGAATCATTTCTTACAAAATCAGCATCCTGATTTAGTGTTGATTCAAGAAACAAAGCGATCTTTTATTGATGTTCAATTTATTAAATCCATTTGGAGCTCTAATGACATCCACTGGACATTTGTGGAGGCTTTTGGTAAATCTGGAGGTATTCTTACCATGTGGGATGAAAGCAAAGTTTTGCCTTTGGAACTCACTTTTGGTAAAGGGAGGATACTCACTTTTTGTTAAAATCATGACTCAATGCAAAACTACTTGTTGGGAAAAAAAGACATCTTTGGCCAGAACTTGTTTCAATTTTTGCTTATTGTGAGGAAGCTTGGTGCATTGGAGGAGACTTCAACATAACAAGATGGAGTCACGAAATATTTCCTATTGGAAGAGTTACAAGAGGAATGAAAAAGTTTAATAAGTTCATTCAAGATGTAGGGCTGTTAGAAGTACCATTATCTAAGGGAAATTTCACATGGTCTAGGGATGGTATCTCAAAATCACATTCTCTACTAGATAGATTCCTCATCAATAAATAATGGGACGATTTATTTGATAACTCAAGAGTTAGCAGAAAAGCAAGGCTATTTTCGGATCATTTTCCATTGCTTTTAGAGGTTGGAGCAGTTTCTTGGGGTCCTTCCCCTTTTCGTTTTTGCAATAGTTGGATGAGGATTAATGAATGCTCAAAGGTCATCCAAAAAGTCTTGGATCGTGACCAATCAAAAGGTTGGGCAGGTTTTACAATAGGCCTTATGCTGCAAGGTAAAAGATAAAGTTAAATACTGGTTTGCGGAATATGAGCTAGAAAGAAAAAGAAAAGGGAAAGATTTATTATCTGAGTTTTGCCTCTTTTGATTCAAAAGCCGAGAGAGAAGATCTTTCAATTATTGAAATGGACATTAGATTAGCCATCAAAGGAGATCTTATGAATTTATACCTTCTAGAGGAGAGAAAATTCAAAAAAGCAAATTGAATTGGTTAAAGTTGGGTGATGATATGAAGATACTGGCTTTTTCCATAGATTTCTTTCAGCAAAAAAGAGAAAGAATATGATTACTGAATTAGTTTCAAGCAACGAGTCAACAATTCAATCCTATCGAGAGATTGAATAAAAAATAATATGCTATTTCACGTTTTTGTATTTGAAAATCCCAGGTTTTCGAGCCATTCCTTCTGATATTACTTGGAACCGTGTGTCGGCTGCTCAAAATTCAGCTTTAATTGCCCCTTTTCGAAGCGAGGAGATCCTCCTAGCAATTAAATCTCTTGGCAAAAACAAAGCTCCCGGGCCGGATGGTTTTACAATAGAGTTTTTCATTGAATTTTGGCAGAATTTCAGGGCTGTCTTTCAAAAATAATTTGAGGAATTTCACTCTAATGGAAAGCTGAATGCTTGTATGAAGGAAAATTTTATTTGCCTAATTCCTAAGAAGGTTGATTCGTCACAGGTTAAGACTTTAGACCTATAAGTCTAACTACCTCCACTTACAAGATCATTTCTAAAGTACTTGTAGAAAGGATTAAAAAGATAATGCCAAGCATCATTTCTAGTACACAGAGTGCATTTATGGGAGGAAGACAAATTCTAGATTCCATTCTAATTGCAAATGAAGCAGTTGAAGACTATAGAGCAAGCAAGAAGAACGGGTGGATTCTAAAATTAGATCTTGAGAAGGCTTTTGATCGGGTTGATTGGAGTTTTCTAGAACGAATCCTTAATCTATTGGGCTTTCATACAAAGTGGATTGATTGGATTAATGGGTGCATTCAAAACCCAAAATTCTCAATTTGTATCAATGGAAGACCTAGACAACGTATTCAAGCTTCAAGGGGAATTACACAAGGGGATCCATTATTTCCATTTCTTTTCCTCATCATTAGTGAGGTGCTAAGTGAATTGGTTAAAAGAGCCCATGACAGTGGATGAAGGATTTTTAGGGTTTTTAGTTGGCAAAGACAAGGTGCACTTGTCAATTTTGCACTTTGCGGATGATACTCTTCTCTTTTGCAAGTATTATGAAGCAATGTTAGATATTCTTATTCAAACAATAGGTTTATTTGAATGGTGTTCCAGACAGCAAATTAATTGGGAGAAGTGGGCACTTTATGGAGTTAATATTGATGAGGATTCTTTGATCTCTACTTCTAATAGGCTAAATTGTAAAGTCGGCAGGTTGCCTTTCACTTATCTCGGCCTACCTCTTGGTGGATACCCAAAACAATACTCTTTTTGGCACCCTATTATTGATAAGATCTACCATAAACCTGATAGATGGAAAAGGTATAACTTGTCCAAAGGAGGTCGTTTAACTCTATGTAATGCGGTTTTGGCCAATCTTCCCACTTACTACATTCCTTATTTCTAATGCCTTGCTCGGTGATTTATGAATTGGAGAGAATTTTATGTAATTTTTTCTAGGAAGGCCATAAAGGCAGAAAGCTGAATCATTTGGTAAAATGAGAGTTAGCTTCCAAATCTCCAATTGATGGAGGCCTTGGGATTGGTATTCTGAAAAACAGAAATACAACTTTGTTGTTTAAATGGAATTGGAGGTTTCTAAAGGAACAAGACTCCCTATGGTGCAAAGTTGTGAAAAGTATTCACGGAGTTGACCCACATCTTTAGTACACATCAGGCAAATGTGGTTTAAGCTTGAGAAGTCCTTGGACCAGCATCTCAAGAACATGGAGTAAATTAGGATCCCTCGCTAAGTTTAAACTAGGCAATGGAAGGAAAGTTTTCTTTTGGACAGATTCATGGTGTACAAAAATATCTTTTAAAGACTGTTTTTCTAAGCTGTTCCGAATAGCTTCTGCTCCAAAAGGCAGTGTAATGATCAATGGGACCCAGTTATCGGTTCTTGGAACCTCTCACTTCGAAGGCAACTAAAGGAAGAGGAGATCATTGAAGTTCAACAACTGCTAAGCAAGATTGAGGGTTACAGGATTCCAGATTGTGGTCTTTGGATACCTCAGGAAGGTACACGGTTAAATCTTTGTCAAAATATTTGATTGCTTCTCCAATTGATAAAGCATGTTATAAAGCTCTTAGGAGATCAAAGAGTCCTAAAAGAATTAATATTTTGGTGCGGATTCTTCTATATGGTTCCCTCAATTGCTTATCCACATTGCAACACAAGCTACAGAACAAACTTATTTCACTCTCAATATGTCCTCTTTGCTTAGCTAATGGGGAAGAAATGCATTATCTTTTTTTTGATTGTTCCTTCTCAAGTAATTGTTGGTGGAAATTATTTTCTTGCTTCGGTGTGCAATGGGTTTTTGGGAATTCAGTTAAGGACAATGTGTCTCTTTGGGCTTCTGGTTTGAAGCTTTTTTGTAACTGTTCTCTAAGAGGAATTTTTCTTAGCCGGAACCCCTTTCTTTAGATGGGGTGTTTTGGTGGGCTTATTTTTTGTACGTCCTTGTATTCTTTCATTTTTTTTTTCAATGAAAGCAGTTGTTTATATAAAATAATAATAATAATAATAATAATAATAATAAATAAAGGTGATGTTCATTGGTGGGCTACTCCTTGAGTGGAGAGTGCATGGCATGGAAAGGGCTCTAGTCTGAGGGACTATGACCTAACGAATACTTACAAGATTTTAATTATAGACACCTAAAGCAAGGCATTAAATCTAGCTAAAAACCAACCCTCCTCACTTGATCTCCTTACTCCATTAAAGATTCTATTACTCCCTCAATGCAAATGCCCCAAAGAGCTGCAAAAAGACCAACCCTTCTCCTTGAAAGGAGGATGAAGCAAAATCTCCTCCATCATTAGACAATTGTCCCTGTTATCAGCAAATACAAACCAAAAGCCACAAACAAATGGTTTCAAATCACCTAGAAAACTGGCAAATCCACGATGAATGACTTAAGTTCAAAAGGAGAAATGACTCTGAATCCAATCCATAGTGTTAACACCCTGTATAAGACCAACCACAGAATAAACTCAACCTAAATAGGATTATTGTATTAAATCAATCAATGTGAAAAGGTTAGGGCATGTTTAGTATGCAATTTTGTTTCTGTTTCTTGTTTTAAGATTGCATTAGAGGGATTGAATGACTATTTGTTTGATAGATTTGTTTTTGAAAATTGTATTTGGGTTTCGAGGTCCAAATGGTAGAAATTTATAGAAACATAAAAACAGTGTTTATGATTTTATTGCATTCATAATTTAAATTTAGATAAAAACTTCAATAAATAGTCATGTTGTACATTCGTTTATCTTTTATTGAAATTAAAAGATGTATCATATAATATATTATAAGTTATATAATATGGTGAATAATAGTTATACAAAAATTTCAACCAAATATTTAGTTTGTAACCACAACTATTTTCATTGTATATAAATATACTATCAAACTTGCCATTCATTAATATATATATATATATATATATATATATATTATCAAACTCGTTTTGAACAACTTTTCAAGCTGTCATCCAGTTTCTTAATCTGCTATCAAGCACATGTCGAAAACACAAATGTGAAATGCCAACTCTTTTACTGAAACCAACAAATGCACCCTTAAAATTTCATACTTATTTGCTTTCTAGCAACACTTTGTTCTCTCTCATTCTGTAACTATTTGTCTATCCATCACTATCTCTTTCTGCAGGAAAAGTGATAGCTACAAAGAAATTAGTGTTCCAGCTGGAAAGACTTATGAGGTTCATTTTTTCTTCAGTGTTCTTTTATTCCCACTCTTTTTGCTTATTTATCGGATTCATCAGCTTTGGATCCTATCCCCTGAGACAAGTAGAAAAAGGTTACGGGTTAATATATTTTAAATTTACATGTTTTGTTCATTTTGGTTTCTGATGAAAATATTTCACTGTTCTTAGACTTGATATTTTTTTTGTTAAAACCATTGTATATTATTGAAATAGAAAAGGGAAGAAAGGGAAAACACACAGTTTACGTGGAAAACCCTAGGTCAGGGAGAAAAAACCATGATATAGGAGTTTTTATTAATTTCACCCCTTTACAGGGAACAACAGAGCGAAATAAATAACTAAGGCGCACACTAAAAATAATAGAGAATAACAAACGACTAAAACGCCCTTAGGGCAAAATACACTACTTTCAACACTCCCCCTCAAGTTGGGGTGTAAATATCAATGAGACCTAACTTGCTGACACAGACTTCAAAACTGTCTTAGTAACCCTTTGGTGAGAATGGCAGCAACCTGTTCACTTGAAGGAACGTAGGGAATACAAATACTACCATTATCCAACTTTTCCTTAATGAAGTGTCTGTCTATCTCCACAGGCTTAGTCTTGTCGTGTTGCACCAGGTTGTTAGCTATACTTATAGCTGCCTTATTATTACAATAGAGTTTCATCGGAGCATCACAATCTTGGTGAAGGTCAGACAAGACTTTCTTCAACCATATCTCCTCACATATGCAGACTCATAGTCCTTTATTCCATTTCGACACTACTTCTTGCAACGACGCCTTGGTTCTTACACCGCCAAGTAACTAGATTACCCCACACAAAGGTACAGTATCCTGACGTTGACTTTCTGTCTGTAACGGATCCTGCCCAATCTGAGTCAGTGTATGCCTCAATGCACCTCTCATCATGTTTTTTGAATATTAGGCCCTTTCCTGGAGTAGACTTTAAATACCTCAGTATTTGAGTGACCTCCTCCATATGTTCCTCACAAGGAGTCTGCATAAATAGACTAACCACACTAACAACATAGGAAATATCCGGTCTAGTATGAGACAAGTAAATTAATTTTCCCACTAGACGTTGATACCTCTCTTTATTAACAGGAATTTTGTTGACAGAATTTCCCAACTTAGCATTAACTTCAACAGGAGTATCAATATGTTAACATCTAGTCATCCAGGTTTCCTTCAATAGATCCAGAATATATTTTTGCTTGAGACACAAATATTTCCTCTTTCGATCTTGCCACTTCCATTCCAAGGAAATATCTCAAGCTTCCTAGGTCTTTAATCTCGAACTCATCTACCATTTTCCGCTTTAGTTTGACAATCTCAACCTTATCATCCCCTGATAGAATGATGTCATCAACATACACAATTAAAGCGGCCACCTTCCCAGATGCTGACTTTTTTGTAAATAAAGTATGATCAGAATGCCCCTGAATGATCCCTTTGGACTTAATAAAGGTGGTGAACTTATCAAACCACGCCCTTGGAGACTGCTTTAATTCATATAGGGATTTTTTGAGTTTACAGACAAGGAGGGCTCATATAAACCTCTTATTCTAACTCACCATTTAAGAATGCGTTCTTTACATCAAGTTGATGGAGAGGCCAGTCTTTGTTAACTGCCACTAAGAGGAGCACTCGAATCGTATTCAGTTTTGTCACTGGAGAGAAGGTTTCCGAGTAATCAACCCCATAAGTCTGAGTAAACCCCTTAGCAACCAGTTTGGCCTTGTATCGATCCATAGTTCCATCAGCTTTGTATTTAACCGTGAACACCCATTTGCATCCAACGGTTTTATGATCTCTAGGTAGAGCTACATGGTCCATATTTTATTAGTTTCCAGGGCTCTCATTTCTTCTATAACGGTAGCCTTCCAATCAGAAATTTCCATAGCCATATGCACATCAGTTGGTATTACTACAGTGTCTAGGTAAGTAGTGAAGGCCTTAAACCCAGACGACAAGTTACTATACGAAAGGAAGCTATGCATGGAATACTTGGTACATGACCTAGTCCCTTTTCGTAAAGCAATGGAAATGTCAAGAGAAGCATCACTCTCCCTGGTTTTTCCTGGTTTCTCATTAGACTGGTGATCACCTTTGCTTAGTTGTGGCAAGTCCTTCCTTTCCCCTGACGACTCACCACTACCTGCAGTCTCGCCTTTGTCTGGACCAATCTCATCGTTTTCAATTATATCGCCTTCAACACAACCATTATCATCATAAACAGTATCAAGGCTCCAACAGGACCTGGAGCTCGAAGGAATCTTCCGATGAGTTCGCTGGGCTCTCATAAGGAACCCCCTCCAATACACCAAAAATCAGAATTTGCAAAAAAGAAAGACCAAACAAAGAAACAAAGTAGATGCGTAGATAGTAGTAAAAGAGGGAGGTGAAACAAAGAAGGTAACTTGGTGTTGTTTCGCCCATACATACATCGCAAGATAAAGTAGAAACATCTATATTATGAAATAAATGGGGAAATAAATATTTCATATACTGAAAATTTGGATGACCGAGACGGAAATGCCATAATAAATAGTATTTTTTAGAAGTTGTAAATGAAGACAATAAACTAGTACTAGAACAACTCCTAGAGACAGCATCGTCAGAAAGGAAATAGTGTCTCCTATCATGTCGGACAGTGCCAATCGTCATCCCCGAGCTCAAGTCCTGAAACAAAATAGTATCTTGTGAGAAAATAACTCTGCAGCTTAAATCCCTAGTTATTTTACTGATAGACAGCAAGTTGTAGGAAATTTTCGGAACATGCAACACATTTTGTAAGACCAATCCTTGGAAGGGAGACAGATGACCTTTCTTTGCAACGGGGGCAAAGGATCTATCTGCAATTCGAATTCTCTCATTACCAGCAAGCGGAGAATAAGAGAGAAATTGGTTAGATGAACCAATTAAGTGATTTGTTGCTCCAGAGTCCAATATCCAGGATTCTTTCCCTTCAATAAGGAGACTAAGGAGGTGTTTGATAAATGGGTATGAGTTGTTGGGTTGGGTGGGTATTTATTACCCATGTTTGTTAAGCCTATAAAGAAAACCTATGGGTTATTAAAACCCCCTTTTTTACCCACTCAAAACTCCTCTTTTTTACCCACTTAAAACTAACCCTAAAAATCAATATATTTTCATTTCTCTCTCTTCCCTCATCTTTGCCGTTTGGATCCATATCTGATTTTTTTTTTTTGTTTATCGTCAAACCTTTGGATTCTATTTTCATTTCTTTCTATGGACTGTCATATCGAAAAGAACGATAACTTTTGCATACATCATGACATGTAATTTTTGTATTTGTATTATGAAACAGATATTATTAGTATCGAAAAGAACATATATTTTGTGATTTTTTTTTTGAAAACGGCCACATGTTCGGTCAGTTCATATTATTTTTGTGATCTTATGAAAAATGTTACTGTACTACATCACATTCTCACCATCATAATCAAATGAAAGGTAATTATTCTATGTACAATTTCAATTCCAAATATACTATCCATATTATATAAAAATAAACTGTATGATATGTGAAATAATAAAATTAAGTTAGCAAGATTCAATATATATACATACAATATACCAATTAGTAATTGGGATAATTACCTTCAATATATATACATACAATATACAATATACCAATTAATTGAGCAGCAATATGAAATATACTTTGTTGGTATGTTTTATCGATTGAAGAGAATTAGAATTATTACAGTTTTTTAAAAGAATATATGAAAAATAATCTATTATGTTCTAAGAAAAAAATTGAGATTGTCCAGTTTATGTCATAAATGATTTGAGAAAATACGTGTATATTTGAAAATTAATCAACAATAGCAAAACATAAAACTAAAAAATAAAAGAATGAAATAAAAAAACAAACAGAAAAAATAGAACTAATCTCATTCACAAAAAACTGCATCAGATCTCCAACTCAACTCAACTCTGCACAACAAACACAAACAATAATTATCAACTCAACTTAACTCTGCAAACAAATACAGACAATTTAACTCCCCAGATAATAACTCTCAAGATAATAATTATCAACTCAATTCAACTCAACTCTCTACTTTTATCACGTATCAAACACACCCTAAAGGATTGAGAGGTACCTGATTGGGCAATAATACCTAGATTAGTTTGGTTAGCCACCTGAGACTGCGATGCAACATCAGTGGAGTCGCTTACAAGAGCTTGGCCAGATTTTGTCTTGTCATTCAGTGGGCGACGTTTGCCGTTCGGTGGTCTACCATGTAGCTTCCAACATTGATCCTTCGTGTGCCACGATTTTTTGTAATGTTTGTAGATCGGAGGGGTTTTACTGTTTTGCTTATCACTATCAAACCTAGACAACTTTGCACCAAAGGCAGTAAAATCAGTAGAATTGGGACTGGGATTGTTCATGGCACTCGATCGATCTTCCTCCAATTGAACTTTCGAACAGACTTCCATAAGGGAAGGTACCGTCTATGTCCCAGTATTCTACTACGAATTGCATCAAAATTGGTGTTCAAACCAACAAAAAAATCGTAGACACGATCGATCACCTCCAATTTTGTATGTTGTACTCCACCACATGGACAATCCCAGACGATTTTCTGACATAAGTCCATTTCCTTCCATATCAAAGACAACTTGTTAAAATAGGATGTAACGTCCATGGTCCCTTGTTTGCACTCGTGGACCTGTTTCGGCAAGGTGTATAACCGTGACGCATTATGTCGCTTAGAGTATAATTTCTCAACGACATCCCAAATGTCTCGAGCAGTTGCAGCATACAGGAGAGGTTTGCCTATTTGCAGTTCCATACTGTTAATCAACACTGAGCGAAGCAAGGAGTCTTCTCCTTCCAAACACGCTCTTGAGGATCACCTGGCCTTGTTCTCGGTATCTCATTAGTTAGATACCCAAATTTGTGACGCCCTTCATGGGCCATCTTAATTGATTGAGACTAGGAAAAGTAGTTCTGACCATTGAGTTTTTCTCCTGTAATACACCCTGCAGAGTTTCCCACAGACCCAGACAAAATATTCGATGTGGGTAAAGCAGGGAAAGCATTTACCGGATTTTCTGTGTACATTGGAAGATGTGAAGATAATTCTGGGTTCACTGAGTTCGACTGGAGGTTTGTGGACGTCTGAGGGCTGCCCCAAGTGCTGCAATTTGCTGTTGGAGACTATTAAATTTCTGCTGAACCATTATTGGGGAAAGACCCACTGAATTGCCAACCTCAAGGTTGGCCGGAGTAGGCTGCACATGGCTGGTTGTCGCCGAACGAGTCGGTCGATGCCCACTGTGGAATGACAATGATTCCCCTAACTCAGCAACGCACCACTGGCCACCCATGTCTGTCCGATCAAGATGGCCAAAGTTCGGCAGATTAGGGCGAGGAACTAGCTGCCCAGTGGCCGTTTCGAGCAGATCCGGCGCCATGGAGGTCGATCGCACAGCGGCTAGAGCAGGCCAGGGAGCAGACAGCTGTGGCGGGTGCGGACGACTGTGGAGTTGGCGCAGGTGCTCTGGAATGGCGGCTGCTGTTGCGATGGTGCCGTCTGACCACCGTGCGTCGGCGGCTGGAAGGTCTGGCCAAGTGGGAAGGTCTGCTACGTCGTCTGCCCAAGAAAAATCGGAAGAGCTGTCATGGGATAACGATCATTCGCCGCCTGTACAACAGAGGCGTGGATGTCCTCAGCAGTGGCTCCACTCATTCCAACGATTGAATCGCCGACTCTGTTTGTCGGTATAGGCTGAGAGCCTTGCAGTGGGTTTTCACCAATGACGGCTAGGGTTTCTTCAACTTGCTCTGATACCATATTGAAATAGAAAAGGGAAGAAAGGGAAAATGCACAGTTTACATGGAAAACCCTAGGTCAGGGAGAAAAAACCATGATATAGGAGTTCTTATTAATTTCACACCTTTACAGGGTACAACAGAGCCAAATAAATAACTAAGGCACACACTAAAAATAGCATAGAATAACAAACAACTAAAATGTCCTTAAGACAAAATACACTACTTTCAACTGATATCTTTATTGTACCCTCTGGCTACGATTCTCTTTGTGGAATTTCTTCTATCAGTGAAACACAAACATGTCCTAAAAGAGTTTTTACTTTGATGGATTTTTTTTTAATAATAATTAATAATAAATATTAATTCATGGAAAATTTATACATAGTTATGTACAGTTGACTGCAAGAACATTAATTAATGTCCTTTTGTGCAATAAATTCTAATCAGCCTTGTCAATTATGAACCATATGGATGGAAGGCTTATGTTTTGGAACAGTTATGTTATTGGTTTTAATCAAAGTGCTGCCAGTTTTTAGCAAGTTTGGATGGTCTAAATCTTAAATCGAACTATCAAAGTGCTTGCATATCTTACCTCTATTGTGCTGATAAATCTTTTGTCACTTACTACTTGTGCCATTTTTATTGTGGATTTCTTTTATAGGTTTCATTAAGTGTGGAGTCTATCAATTCATATATTGCGTGGGATTTCTCATTGGTTCAAGGCAAGATGAATATGGTACAGCTACTAAATCCCAAACCTTCTTTGACTTGATTGCATCTGCTTTCTAGATGTCTCATCTTTATCCCGAAGATATATTTATAGCTTTATGTAGATGGAGAGTTCTTTTTGTTTTTCTCTAGTTTCTACTCAAGTGAAACTTATGTTCTCTTTATAAAATCATTCTGGTATTCATCAAGTTATGTCCAGTTCACATTGCTAATGATGCGGTTGAAAACCACAATGTACTTGAATAGGATTGAGTCATTGTTAAACTTAAACTTGATTTTTTAATATAGAGTGAGGTTGTTGGTTTGGTAGATCATTGTAATTCTGTTAAGGAACTTTTAGAGTTCTTAGAATTTTTGTACTCGGGAAAAGAACACGTCCATCGAATGTTTGAAGTTTGTATGCAATTCTTTGAAGTCGAATAGAAAGCAGAATTTGTTATAAGCTACTTTATGAGGCTTAAAAGGACAGCTGCCGAACTTGCCTTATTGTTACCTTTTAGCCCAAATGTCAAAGTTCCACAATCCCAAAGAGAAAAGATGGTGGTTATGATATTTCTGAATGGACTCTCACCTGAATTTGGAATGGCTAAAACATAGATTCTTTCTGATTTTAAGATTCTGTCGTTAGAGGAGACCTTTAGTCGTGTTCTTCGTATTGAGAGCTTTCAATCTGGTTTGTCTGTTTCTCATCCTAGTAGTGCTCTTATAAGCAAGAATAATAACTCTCAGGTTACTATAGGGATGACCAACAATTTTCAGAAGCCTAGTTATGATAATCGAAAATCAGATTTTCAGAAGATTGTTTGTCACTATTGTCGTAAGCCAAGACATCTGAAACGTGATCGTCGAAAGTAGTTGTACAAGGCTCAACGATCTCAGCATGCTCGGATAGCTTCCACCAGTGATATGGCCGAAAAGTCTGTTACCATCTCTACTGACGATTTTGCTTTCAAGTATTTTAGGAATCCTTACAGGCATCTTCTTCATCGAACCCTACTGCCACTATTGCTGATGACAGGTAATTCGAAATGCCTTCTTATATCATCTACCAAGTGGGTCATTCAGGTGCCACCGTTCATATGACAAGTAATTCTAACTTATTTTCTACACCTTTGTCCCCTACCCCATCTCCATCTGTCACTTTGGCAGATGGATCCACCTCCTCTGTTCTTGGATTCAACACCATTCCTCTGACCCCATCTCTTTCTTTGTCCTTTGTATTACATTTGTCTCAGTTGTCTTTTAATTTGATTTTTATTAGCCAACTTACACACGACCTTAATTGTTGTCTCGTTTTTTCCTGGTTATTGCTTGTTTTAGGATCGTATGATGAAGAAGATTATTGATAGAGGACATGAGTCGGCCTTTACATTCTTGACCACCAGATACAAAAGTTGTAGCTTGCTCTGCCGTCACATCCCCGTTTGTAGTCCACTGTCGTCTGGGTCATCCTTCTTTGTTCATGTTGAAGAAAATTTATCCTTAATTTTGTTCTTTGTCATCTTTGAATTGTGATTCATGTTAGTTTGCTAAATTTCATCGTTGTAGTTCTAGTCCTAGAGTCCATAAACGAGCCAACACTCCTTTTGAGTTACTTCATTATGATATTTGGGGTCTTTGTCCAGTTGTGTCTCAAACAACCCACACCTTATCCTTTCAAGTGCATGTTCCAAAGCAAGTTTGGGCTGATGCGGTGTCCACTGCTTGCTTTTTGATTAATAGAATGCCTTCCCTGTTCTCAATAGAGAGATTCCTTATCGTACTCCTTTTCCTACAAAATCTTTGTTTCCTATTGCCCCTAAGATCTTTGGCTGTGTTTGTTTCGTTCGGAATATTCATCAACATCGTACCAAATTAGATCCAAATTTTTTTAAATACATTTTTTAAGGCTATTTGCATGTTCAAAAGGGTTATCTTTGTTATTGTCCTATTCTTAACAGGTATTTTTTCTCTCCCGATGTTACGTTTTTTGAAGATATACCTTTTAGTCCCTCACCGTTCAGTCATTGTAAAGGAGAGGAGGATGATCTTTTTATCTATGAGATTACCTCTTCTGTATCTCCTACTCAACCTTCTTCTGTGTCCCTTCCTTCTCGCCCATTGGTCACTCGAGTTTACTCTAGGCGTCCTCCACAGCCACCTTCAGACACATGTCCTACACCGATAGCTTTTTCAACATCTGATCCGGAATCGAGTGATAATCTACCCATTGCCCTTCGAAAAGGTAGAGGCACTTGTGCTTACCCTACTTTGTTTGTTTCGTATAACCGGTTGTCTTTTCCTACTTATTCCTTTATTACATCTCTATTCGTCATGCTGTTCATGAAGCTTGATCTCATTTTGGGTGGCGTAGGTGCAATGATTGAGAAGTGTCTGCATTGGATGAGAATGGTACTTGGAATTTAGTCTCGTGTCTAGTAGGAAAGAAGGCTATTGGATGTAAATGGGTGTTTTCTATAAAAGCCAATCCTGACGGAACAGTGGCTTGCCTGAAAGCTCGTCTTGTTGCCAAAGGTTATGCCCAAATCTATGGGACTGATTATTCTGATACATTTTCTCCTATTGCTAAATTCACTTTTATTCAACTATTTCTGTCCATGACTACTACTCATAATTGGCCTTTGCATCAACTTGATATTAAGAATGCTTTTCTGCATAGTGATCTTCAGAAGGAAAATTCCAGGGAGCAACCACCTAGGTTTGTTGCTCAAGGGGAGAGTGATAAGGTGTGTGGTATTAAAAAATCTTTGTATGGATTGAAACAAAGTCCTCATGCATGGTTTGGTAAGTTTAGTCAAGCACTCAAATGTTTTGGTATGAAGAAAAGTGCTTCTGATCATTCTATATTCTATCGACGATCTGATAATGTTATTATTTTGCTTGTTGTGTATGTTGACGATATCATTATCTGGAAATGATATATCAGGTATATCTTCTCTCAAGACTTTTCTTCGGGGTCAATTTCATACTAAAGATTTGGGACAATTGAAGTATTTCTTGGGTATTGAAGTAATAGGCAAGAAAGGTATGTATCTGTCACAATGGAAATATGTACTTGATTTATTGTTTGAGACTGGAAAATTAGGAGTCAAACCATGTAGTACTCCGATGATGCCAAATTTGCAACTTGCTAGAGAATTGTTGGAAAGTTGAACTATTTAACAGTGACACGATCAGATATTGCTTATTATGTGAGCATTGTGAGTCAGTTTATGTCTTCTCCTACGGTGGATCATTGGTCTGCAGTAGAACAAATTCTATGTCATCTAAAAGTTACACCTGGACGTGGGATCTTATATAAAGATCATGGTCATACAAGGGTTGAATGTTTTTCAGATGCTGATTGGGCTGCATCTCGCAAGGATAGGAGATCAACATCTGGATATTGTGTTTCTGTAGGAGGAAACCTAGTGTCATGGAAAAGTAAGAAACAGAATATACTTTCTCATTCGAGTGCTGAGTCGGAATATAGAGCTATGACATAATCCGTATATGAAATAGTGTGGATACACCAACTTTTATTTGAGATGGGTTTCAACGTTATCGTGCCAGTTAAATTATGGTGTGATAATCAAGCTGCACTTTACATTGCATCCAATCCAGTGTTTCATGAACGAACTAAACATATTGAAGTGGATTGTCACTTTGTTCGCGAGAAAATAGAAAGAAGGGTTAATATCTATAGGATATGTGAAGACTGGAGAACAGTTGGGTGATATATTTACCAAAGCTGTAAATGGAGCAAGAATAAGCTATTTATGCAACAAGTTGGACATGATTGACATATTTGCTCCAGCTTAAGAGGAGTGTTATAAGATATATTTAAATTAATTTGTAGAGTCATCCTTTATTGTAATTTTGTATATTCTAGATTAGGATTTCTCATTCTCGTAATCATTCTCGTATATATATATGTACCTTTTACAAAGTACAAATATAACATAGTTTCGATAGATACTGAAAAGCTATGCATATTACATGGTATAAGTATGCTATGCATTTCTAGCCGATGCCATTTTCTTTGTCATTGTCTAGATCCACCTCATTTTGGTTGAATGTTCACATGTTCTTATTAAAATGGAGTTGCACTTTATGCTTGCTCAGGATATTGGATTCAGTGTGGAGTGTGAAAGTCCTGGAGGGGTAAAGACAGTAAGTTGATTAGTGACCTTGTGACTTCCAAACGTACTAGTAATTTCCCTGTGTTTAATTGTTTTCGATCATTTATCTCCGATAGGAAGTCTTTTGCATTCATACTCTTTTACTTCAATTTATATGATGGATTTGAACTGTTTTCTTGCAGCTGATATTGCCTCACAAACGCTACGAGTCTGATCAAGTGAGTTAATGATAACATCTTGCTTATATTTAGTGTTGAAATTACAAACATAAATTGATGGGACTATCTTTAGGGAAACTTCTGCACTTGCATTGCTGGGGACTACAAGCTGGTTTGGGACAATACATATTCAACATTTTTTAAGAAGGTAATGAACACGATAGCCCAACTTCTTTCTTAAAATTATCTTTAAGCTCCTATAATCTATTTGGTTTGCCTGCGATTTCTCAAGTTTGAATAGACATACACAAGTGTTCATAGAGAAAGACCTTGAATGGACCTTTAGTTTATGATCGAAACGATGATGAGATTTCTATACCCCATGCATGGAAATGCCAGAGTTTTAGCCACCTGGGTATATAGTGATTAGTGATTGTGCTTTCCAACAATACATGAACTTCCAAACCCCTCCCATTTTTGGGCAGCTTTTACCCTTGAGCTTTTGGTTTTGGCCTTAGAATGGTAATGGGTACCTTTTGTTTTTTTGACAATATGTGGATGGGGGAATCAAACCTCTACTTTGAACTATGTTAGTTGAGCTAGACTCATTTTGACAGTAATGGTACCTTTTGTTTATATAAAACACATCCTTTGACGATTTAGGAAAAGAGAGATCGAGAGGAGAGACCTATGAAGAAAGAAATAAGATGTGAACAAAAACAGTACAGGAGAATGACTACAAAGATTTCAAGTTCAAAAGTCGGACCCGTGCTAGGACGAGGAGTAGCCCCTTGAATAATGAACAAGAAAGAAGAAAAGTCTTGAGATTCCTTGTATTTGGTTTCCTTCTAAAGTCAAAATTTTAAGAGAATAAAAGAGAAAAGTGAAGCATGGAAATGGATATGTTCTTGGTCAAAAAGGTCAGAAACTTGTTCCTAGGGTCATGTTCAGAGTTCCATAGGAAAGGAGTAAAAATCTTGGACACTGATCTTGCTGCAGTTTATTTACTTTGTTTAACTCACTTTTAGTATCACATTCTCAGCGACTATATATTTTACAGGATTGGGTTTCCTTTCATGTAACTATTTGTTAGTTAAATGTGTGGAAGTTTGTTGGTTCAGGATCTCTACTTTAGAGATTGTGTTTGCATCTGTCAGGTCCCATTTGGTAATCATTTTTCTTGTTTTTAGTTTTTAAAAATTAAACCTATTTTCTCACATTTTTCTTACTATAGTTTGCATGTTTCCTAAGTAAAAAAGTTCAATTCTTAATCAAATTTTAAGAAGAAAAACAAGATTTTATAAGTTATTTTTTTAGTTTTCAAAATTTGACTTGATTTTTGAAAATATGGATAAAAAGTAGATAACAAAACAAGAAATGTAAAGGTGGTAGGGGCATTTGTTGGCTAAACTTTTAAAAACCAAAACTAAAAACTAAGGTCGCGTTTGGTAACCATTTTATTTATTTTATTTTATTTTTTGAAAATTAGCCTATATCATTCATATTTCTTACAATGATTTGCATTTTTCTTAAGTATAATAATTGAATTCTTAGCCAAATTTCAAAAATAAGAACAACTTTTTTAAAGCTATTTTTTTTTAGTTTCTTAAAATTTGACTTGGTTTGGTTGTTTAAAAAACCATTGATGAAAAATAGATAACAAAGGAAGAAATTTGGAAGTGGAAGTAGAATCCATAGGCTCAATTTTGAAAAACAAAAACAGGAAACAAGAAATAAAATAGTTACTAAATGAAGTTAATTAATAACAATAGAAACTTGACATCTGTACTACACTGACTGGTATCAGTCCTTTTGCTACCCAAATTCTGTTATGTTCTACACTTATCTAAGCGGAGCGATATTGCGCTCCCCATTCAACAGCATTCCGCTCCTTCCCCTAAACTGTTCTAAGCGAAATTACATAAATTCTGTGTTGTCCATCTGATCATGATATTCATAAGGCCAATTGTTGATCTGGCAATAATCTAGTTTAGATGATTTGCTCTTGATAACAAGCTTGACATGTGGATTTCTCGCCGCACTGTAGGTTTTGCGCTATAAGGTCGACTGCATACCTCCCGTGGTAGAGCCGGTGCAACCCGCTGCAGAATAAGTGTCTCGGGTGGGCACTCCATTGTAGACAACAATATTTAGATTGTAACATATACATTCATAGTTTCATCATCTCAGAGAGTTTTGATCGCACGTTGAGATCCTATTCTTTGCAAGATTTGCTGATGATGAATCTTGTAAGCAATACAATTAACCCATGAAAAAAAGAGAGAAGCCATTTGTAATTATGAAAATACGTCATTTTCTTGTATGATGCTTCGAATCAATCACCTTGTGAAACGCCTGTTCTCTCGTCATGAATGTAATACGAAATTAATTGTTTGTTTCATATGTTTTACACGATTTTATATTTTAAAATTTAATTTTCTAATGCCTTTCATATAGGTGAGATTTTAAGTAGAATTAATATCAGCTGATTGTTAAATACTTGATAGATTAATTAATAGATCGACAATTAGTATTTTGTATTATTTTAATTTTTTCACGTAAAATTTTAATATTAATCATTAACATTTTAAATAGTCTATACTTATTTAATTGTTTTCAGAAATTAAATTAATTTTAGTTAAAATATTCATTTGTTTTTATTTTTTATTTTGAGTGATTAAATAATTAATTATATGACAATATATCTTATAGTACTAAATTTAATTCGTACTAATCTTTTAATTTTTGTTTCTGTATACAAGTTTTAGTTTTAAACCTTAATTTTTCTGCATATTTAAACACAAACATAAAGTATTCTAAACATTTAGATTTTAGATAAATAATATTATACCCATAACAAAATATATGCAATACATATTAAAAGTTTTTTCTTATTAAAAGTATTTAAGGTTAAATTATGTCGCATTTTATACATTAAATATATCTTAAAGGTAATTTTTACAAAATTAGTCGGTTAATAATAATTAGTCATTTGAGAAATATATTTCCACCATTTATGATAAAAAGATTAATAGAGAATTTTTAAAAAAACCAAAAATAAAGAAAGATTTAGGTTAGTATATCATTTTGACCTCAAAATTTTAAAATTTGTTCAACTTTGATTCTTAATCTCAATACTTTCAATAAATTTTAAATTTAGTTCCTCAAAATTAAATTTGATCAAAATTGGTTAAATAATAACAACAATTTTCATTGAAGAAAATGAAATAGGACTATAATTTGAAAATTTATGATAATAGCGTAGATAACAATTTTTTTTTTTTTTTAAAAAAAACATTTTGTGGAGACTAGATTTAAGGTTTGTTAAAAATTATAGGGATTAAAATTGGACAATTAAAAATATAGACGGAAACCTAACCAAAGTGAGGAGAAATGAGTTATCATGTCACCTTTCAGTTAAATAATCAATATATTAACTTGGATTAAAATCAGCTTTAAAAATTTGGTTGTTCAGGCATGTTTAGTAACCATTTTATTTTTTATTTTTATTTTTAAAAATTAAATCTATAGACACTACTTTCACTTCCAAATTTGTTTTTTTGTTATTTAGTTTTTACCACTTGTTTAAAAATCAAGTCAAATTTTGAAAACTAAAAAGAATAGCTTTTAAAAAGTAGTTTTTGTTATTGGAATTTGGTTAATAATTCAACCATTGTACCCAAGGAAAATATAAATCATTGTAAGAAATGTGAATAAAATATGCTTATTTTTTTAAAAAAAAAAAAAAAAATCTAAAAAAATCAAATGGTTATCAAACAAGACTTTTAATTTTTAAATTTAAGAATTAATTTAATTAAACTGTAGAGATTAGAAGTGCAATTTATTTAGAAAGAGAGCATAGGAAAACTTAAAAATATAGAAAGAAGGTATAGGGAAAAGTTCAACTCGTCAAGCCTCTAAGGTTGATTGGTTCAGTTGAACAATTCCAACATGGAAACAAGGTCATGATGCTACAAAATTTACGACCACCAACAGATGAATGTGTCAATGAAACCAAAACCACAGAAAGAGCACATCATGTCCAAATAAACATCGAGTTATGTAAAGTTAAGTGCTCGTTTGGCGGATTCAAGTGTGTTGAGTAAGAGCATAGCAACCGTCACAGGTCCGACTCCGCCGGGGACTGGTGTAATAGCAGATGCAACCCTTGATGCCTCTTCGTAGCAAACATCTCCTATTAGTCGATACCCATACTCACAGCTAGGATCCTGGCAATCCGTGGTGTGATCCGTTATCTTAAAAACTGGTCTAAATAATGCATCTCCAGTTTTTTAACCATGTGCATAATTTGTGAAAGAATCTTTCAAGAAAATTGTTTACATCTATGAAATTTAAAGGTAACTCAAAATAAATTAATATTTGAATAATTTAAACCACGATAGCCATTTTGATTTTGTTCATCGTTTTCTATTTTTTAAAATTTTGTTTCTTTCCTTGCAATTTCTTTGTCGAGCTTCTAAGGTAACACTTGAATTCTCAAACAAATTCCAAAAAACATGTTTCTAAAATCTTCTTTTGTTTGATTTTCAAAAATGGACTTGAATTTTAATAACATTTATGAAAACAAATGTAGATAACATAACAAAGAAAATATCATAGGAAAAGTTGTGATTATAAACTTAATTTTTAAAATAAAAAAAAACAAAGTCCCGTTTAATAATTATTTGATTATTTTTTATTTTTAAAAAATTAAATTTATAGATATTAGATAAAATGAGATTTCATCTCAAAACCAATTGATAATGAGAGGAGTAACCCATCTATTTTATAAGGAGTATGGAATCCCTTGATTTTTTTCAATGTAAAATTCTCAACAATAAACATTATTTTGACTCGTAAGTTTCTACTTTCTACTGTAGGTTTCAAATACTAAGTTTTTATTTTTTTTTAAAAAAAAGTAGAGACTAAGAAATTGAAGTGTTTCTTTAATAAATATGAAATCATAATCGAAAAATTGGAAAGGAAAAAACATAAATTTCAAACATAGAAAACTAAAAAAGAAATTATTATCAAAAGGAGTCGAAATGATTATTAAACAGAGCCTTAATAATTGACACGGTTCGCTGTATTCTTACAAATCTAGGAATACAAATCTAGTCCCTATGGCTAAAAAAGTAAAAAATAATTCTAACTATAATTTTAGGGACAATTTCAATTTATACACCTAAACTTTGAGATTGTATCAATTTAAACCCTAAACTAAGAATTGTATCAATTTAAACCCTAAACTTTGAAGGTTGTATTAATTTAAACCCTGAACTTTGGGATTTGTATCATTTTAAACCCCAAACTAATAATTATATCAATTTAAACCTCATTTAAACCTGCACTTTCATAAATACATCAATTTAAACCCTAAACACAAATAAAACATAATAGAGGGTTTAAGTTAATACAATCATGAAAGTTTAGGATTTAAACGGACACACTTATAAGAGTTAAATTGATACAATTATTAGTTTGAGATTTAAATTAATACAATCCCCTAAATTACAATTATTAGTTTAGGGTTTAAATTGATACAACACCCAAAATTTAGGGAGATAAATTGATGTTTGCTATCATGGGAGGGAAAAAATAGACATTTAAAATTATGCATGGAAAATATGTTGAGAAGTTACATATTCATCGACATATAAAAATTTTTAATCATCAATAAAGTCTAAAATCTAATACGGTTAATGACATTCTGGCAAACAAAGTGCCAAAAAGAATTTTAAAAGTTGAAAGGATGAGAATAGTTTTTGAAAATAAAGTCTATAAACACTCATTCCACCTTTAAATCAAGTCAATTTTTGGGGAAAATTTTTTGAAGACTTATTTTTGTTTTTGGAATTTGACTAAGAATTCAACTCTTGTACTAATCACGTAAGAAAATAAAATGAAATAAATTCAATTTTCAAAAACCAAAAATAAAAAAATGGAAATAGTTACCAAATGGGCATCAAGGATGCATAAAGGTCTTAAATCAATTACCTCAATTGGATTAGTCCCCACGTCAATAACTACTGCACCAGGTTTAAGCCAACTACCACGAACCAAATTGGGAACTCCAGCAGCAGCAACCACTATGTCAGCTTCTCGAGCAATCTGTTCAGGATTTCTAGTAAATGCATGCACAATACTCACAGTAGCATGGTGCCTCTGCAGATAACCAAAACCAGAAAAATGGAGAATAATATTTCATTTTCTATACCAATGTAATTCTACAACCCACAAGAAATTTTTGACATAAAAGTGAATGTGGACCTGCAACAGCAAAGACGTGGGTAATCCAACAATATTACTTCTTCCAATCACCACAGCCCTCTTCCCTGCGATTTCTACACCGGATCTGATCAACAACTCGATGCAGCCTTTGGGAGTGCAGGGTAAGAAAAGTGGTTCCCTACCCCTCATGGCAAGATTCCCCATGTTAAGCGGATGAAATCCGTCAACATCTTTTTCTAGGTGCACAGAGTTCAAGATTTTCCCCTCATCCAAATGCTGTTCCACAACATTGAATTGTCAGTCTCCCTCCATAATCCTTAAGAAATCCCCACAATGAGTTCTAAATTCGAGTTAATAGCGAAATAGAAACTACCATGCTAGACAACAATTACCAAATCATGATTTGCAAAACATCTATGTTTAATTGATATTGGGAAGTACTTTATGGAAACAATGAACAGATATGAGCAGTGAGGAGATGATAACAGATGAAAAATGCTTCCCCAAAAACCGGAAACCAAGGAAGATAGTTGTGCGATCATGTTGGTGGTATTCGGATGAAATTTGCAAAATTAAATGTCATCATGGCCCAGTTTTAGAAATTACTTGCGGTAGAGGAAGCTGCACAAGTATACCATGAATAGATGGATCTTCATGAAAACGTGACAAAGCACTAAGAACTTGATCTTCTGTACAATTTTCAGGCAAATTAGAAATCTCTGACTTGATCCCAGCTTCTTCACATGCAGCTATTTTGTTACGAACATAAGTCTGTGAGTCCCTTCTTTGGCCAACCATGATTACAGCCAAGCCAGGAACGTTTCCAGTAGAGTTCTTCATCCTCTTCACCTCACTAGTTATTCCTGATGTAATTTCCTCAGCAATCACTCTACCATCAATTACTGTTGCATTCTGTAGGTTGTCTGCAAGTGACGTTAGATCATCAGACGCCAAACACAAATAAGAAAAAGTTCAATGATGAACAAATTAATATACTAAACCTATACAATGACACCATCTGAATTTGAACTGGGGAAAAGGAGATGACATGCGATAAGGGTTAGAGTGAAATGGTGACTCACCATACGATGTTGTGATGGAAGAATAATCAGAACAGCTGGAACTAGTCCAAATATCAGGAAAATCAATGGATATGAGAGGTGGAGACATTAAAATCTGACGGGCATCTGTTGTGATTCTTCTTTTCATAGCTGCAGATGTATGTAGGACTCTCCTACTCAGACTCTTGTACAATAACGCCATGTGCACACAATGATCACTGTTAGAATTGAAGATAGTTAGCATTATGGTTGTTAGTTATGACATAAATAACAATAGCTTTTGGTTAAAACTTGTACAAGTTGATATGTAAAAAGCTAGCAAGGTATTTCACTCTCTATCTTTGCATTAATCCCTGAGATCTTCAAGTTGAACTCAACTTCTCCAAGAGTCCAATGGTGCCATCAAGCATCAATTCGTTAGTAGATCGAATTGCAGTATAGCTAATGTAATTACCTTTAATATGAAAATATAACTTCAAGTATTAAGCTTGACCAGATACATGATATATCACAAATTGCGTCTAGTAGTATTTGGACTTCAGAGCATTTTGCATCCCCTCAACCCACACTTTATGCACTCTGCATACTTAATCAATTTCAATCCAAAAACTGCATTTCTTTATATTGATCAGTAGGCTTAAGGTCGAAAGTACTTTGGAAAGGCTAAATAGAATGACCAAGAACTTATAATGGCCTCCATAAATCGCAAGTCTTTAAACTTTTACTCTTTCAAATAGCCTGCAAAAGCCGAGGCAACATGAGGGAGAGAAGGGAGCATTTAGACAAAGTTTCCCCAAACAAATTTCCACCCCCACGATCCAATATGCTACAGAATCATACCCTCCCCTCTATTCCAATTCCCAGCGTCATATTAAGGTCCATCAATTGAGTTGTCTCCATTTTATTTGGTGGCCCAATGATTTAAGAACCCATGACAATCCTTGTAACTCCATTTTCAACCCATTTATCTAGCTGCCCTCCACAATGAAATCAAGTTTATTCAACACTTGTCCAACTAATATGACATTGGGTTTTCCAACCCTGCAGTCAAATATGCTACTGAATCATATGATTCATACCCTCCCCTATTCCAACGTAATATTAAGGCCTGCTAATTGGGTTGCCTCCATTTTATCTGATTGGCCCAGTTATTTGAGCACACATAACAATGCTAGTAACTCCATTTTCAGCCCATTTACAAAGTTTCCCTCCACAATGAAATCAAGTTTATTCAACAATTGTCCAACTAACACTTTCATACAACAATTTTTCTTGCATCACCATATACATGTCTAACCAAACCAAACCATTTCCTCTTTTTCTATAGACCAAACTATAGTCTCCTTTTCACTATTTCTGATAACCAATTCATCTACAAGAACACTTAAATTTCCATCCAAGAAGTTTAGTGCCTCCAAAGTCCAAAAGATAGCTCATCTATTATATACTATCTTGTGATCTTGAAGAGGCACATACTACTCTTTTCAACAAAAGACACTCCTATCATATAACTAACTATTTTGGCATGCTGAATATCCATGCTCCCTCGTTGCATGCATAAACATAAACTTAATTGGAGGTTCACAGATCCTATTTGAATCTAGATTATATATGAGTTGTTAATGAAAGGTAAGAAATCTTCTGTCCGGTCGTGAATAGAGTTAACTATTGTATTAATACAAGGACAAAAAATGGAGTACAGAGAAATTAGGATAGATCATCAATAGCTCTACAGGGATACCTATTAGATCATGATGTTATACTGACAAAGAAAGGAAGGCAAAATCCAGAAACCAATGTTCAAAACTTACAGCTCACTTAATTCATAGTACTGTACTAGACTCATACTCGGTATCTCTTGAAAACTTGTTTTCTTCCCTTAACATGACTCGCACCTATGCTAGGGTACCTAGCAATGTTTCAGCTGTTCCATACAAAATCTCAAGTAGAAGCCCACCACGGAAGGACAATAATAACACCCATAAAAGAATATCTTCTACTTGTAGTGTGGACAATGAGTAAATTCTCACAGCTCCCAACTGTAGTTGAAACATAAGTAGAGAAGCTGAAGATAGTACACTATAATGGAGTAAGTAAGAAGAGCTACAATTGCTTCCATTTCTAAAAGCATCGAGTCCGTAATTACGATTTGATAAGTAGTGGTCAATAAAATCACGATTCTTCTTTCTGTTTCATTCTCTCTCTTAGCTCTGTTAAATAATTGTCAAGATTCATCCTCCTGTTGCCATAATTAACTCTAAAGATACTCTACAAACCATACCAGTTTCATCATCAAGATGCCTCTACTTTAGAATGCTAAATTTGAACAAGAAAACATCACAATAACATGCACAAAAATCATCGTCACAAATTATCAACATCTTCAACACAAGAAGCGACAAAGAACAGTTTCTCATCACGTAACAGACCACAGGAAACAGGAAGAGAAAAGATGCCGCAGCATAGGAGAAGGCCAACGAAAACAATTACCTGAAGGTAGCTCCGGCGATCAGCGTTGAAATGCCTAAAAAAGCTTGAATGTCCTTCGATTGAATCCAAACAAAACAACGGACTATAACATCACCTTGTGTGAAAGAATTCGTGGCTGTCATATCTTTGACTTGAAAATCTTTCCTCCATAGCCGCCTCCGCCGCCAGTGATCGCCATTGCCTCCGCTACTGCTTTAATCTCCTTTCTTGAGCTCAATGGATTGCAAAAAATCGAAAGGAGTGATGGTCAGTGAATGAAATGAAGCTAATGAAAGGATTTAGTTAGGGCATTGCTGCATTGTCCCTTTCGTCAAATTGACAGTTCCAAGATTGTGTGAAGAACTACAGTCACCGATCAGGTTTCTTTCTTTCCTTTTCTTTCAAATTTTGGGAAACTTGCCCAAACGACCTAAAATCTAAAAACTTTTTTTTTTGAAAACATGGTTGTTTTTTGACCGTAAAATACCCATTTTGCCCTCAATTTTAAATGAATCTCTTCTCACTTCTCTCTTTCCTTTTTTTGGTTTCTCCTATCTATATCTCTTCTTTTATGTTACCAAGATATCAAATATCAAAGGATGACCTAAGTTTAAATTTTGTGAAGTCAATTGAAAGCAAAGATGCTTTAACGTTTTTTTTCCTATTTTATAAGCATGATTAGAAAGAACACGAAAAAATGTATGAAAAGGAGTGGTCATTTAGCTAAAATGAAGTTGTATTGACCAAGATATGTTTAAGATAAAATTATTGTTCACATAGAAAAAATGCACAGTTGATAAGGTCTCATCTTGCAATTTTGTTTGGCTCATATCTGAGGTCGGCAAGAACTCAACATTCGCACACCTAAGGTCAGCAATCGCATATTTTTTCTTCGCAAACTATAATCTTGTTTTGGTCATATCTTCGTTGATAAACTCCATTTTAGCTAAATGACCACTAATTTTCATATGTTTTTTTGTGTTATTTCCAACCATGTTTATAAAATGGAGAAAAATGTTCAAACATCTTCCTTTACTTGAAAATATTAAATCGACTGAAAGTGAGACAATGCAAAAAGTGAGAGAGATGGACTGAAAGTGATATTCCATTACTTGTCTCGTGCTTTATCAAAAATATTGAATGTCGATGGTACAATGTTGGTTTAGAATAAATACTGACTGAGAATGGAATGGAGTATTCATGTTGTGTTGAGTTTTCGTCTTTTAGTTGTTGAAAGGGGAGAGCAAAAGAAAGATAGGAATAAGAGAAGGGAAGTATTAAACATTGAGGGTATAGATGGTATTTCACATTTAAAAATGGTAAGAAAAACAAACAAACAAATAAAAAAACATGTTTTCAAGAAATGATCAACCATAGAGAAGTTTTTTTTTTTTTTGGGCAATTTTCCATATTTTCATCAATATTTACATTTTCACATGTCCACACATTTGATTATCGTCATAAAATGTCACCAATATAAATATCATAAATGATAAATATGTCAACTTATTTAATAATCCTAAAATATTTACTTACTAAGTTAAATATTCTTTGAATTTTTTTTTGTTTTTATATTTATCCATAAATATTCATCGATATCGATATGTTATTGATATTCCTATCAAGTAAAATTAAGATCTCAATATTTTTGTTCACATCGACAATGATGTAGCCTAAATGTTAAAAGGAGTATTCCTCAAAAAATCAAGATTGTAAATATTTTATTAGAATGAATAATGTGTTTCATACAAGAGGGGAAAGTTCTTATTTATAGAGTTTTACTACAAGTGGGGATAAGAAAGTTGAGAAGGCAAATCAAGGTAAATACGATTTACTTGTCATAGAAATATGTTTAATGGAAAGTTCTCACTTAACCTAGATACTGGATTCAGGCACCACTAATCATATTTGCACTTTCTTACAGGAAACTAGTTCCTGGAAGCAGCTATCAGAAAATGAAATGACTTTCAAGGTGGGAACAGATGGAGTCATTTCAGCAGAAGTAGTGGGAGACATCAAGTTATTTTTTTTTTTGGAGATTCTTACATTTACCTGAAAATGTATATTTTGTACCTAAAATGAAAAGGAACTTAATCTCTGTATCTTATTTGCTGGAATATATGTATAAAGTCACTTTTGATGTAAATGAAGTGTTCATTAGTTCAAAAGATGTTCAAATGTGTACAACTAAACTTGAAAATAACTTATATGTGTTAAAACCAACTGAGGCAAAAGTTATTTTAAATATAGAGATGTTTAAGACGACAGAAACTCAAAATAAGAAAAGAAAGATTTCTCCTAACGCCTATCTTTGGCACTTAAGACTTGGTCACATAAATCTCAATAGGATTGAGAGGTCGGTAAAAAATGGTCATCTAAATTAGTTAGAAGACAGGCCTTTGCCTCCATCTAAATCATGTCTTGAGGGAAAAATCACTAAAATATCTTTTTCAAAAAAAGGTCTTAGAGCCAAAAAAGCCTTTGGAACTTATACATTCAGACCTTTGTAGTCCGATGAATGTTAAAGCTCGAGGAGGATCTGAATATTATGTCGTTTCATTGATGATTATTCCAGATATAGCTATGTTTACCAAATACGTCGTAAGTTTGAGACTCTTGAAAAGTTCAAAGAATATAAGACTGAGGTTGAGAACCTATATAAACCCCGTACTCTATTTTTCTACAAAAGTGAGTAACAAGCATGTTAAGTAAAAATATGAAAGGAGGTAAAGAAAGTAGGAAGATGGAGGAAGAAAATTTTAAGTGTTAGAAATACTTAGTCAGGTGAGTTTTAGATAATATAACAAGTGAAAATTGGCTAAGTATGGAAGCAAAGTGTAGGCATGCGTTGATGGAGAAGTGTAGACGCATGAGGTTGCGTGTGAAGCAATCAAGGCTTGTAGAGGTTAAGTGTTGAAGGCAAGGATAAATTATGCGTTGGTACTAAGGATGAACGCATGAGTTGAAAGACATGATGCGTTGATAAGGCTTGCGGCAGCCTCAAGTGTGTGCGAGCAAAGGTGCTGGACGATCGTGTAGCAGATGAGCGACATTATACGATTGGGTATGCAATCGTCTAGTAAGTGAACGACACTACACGATGAGGTAGGCGATCGTGTAGGCGGGCGTTGGGTGATCGTATAGTAATTGCGCGGAGGTAAACAATGCTCACACTAGCTAAGCGATAGGCTATGTGCGAGATCAGTGAGATCGTTGAGAGCGAGATCAGTGAGATCGTTGAGAGCGAGATTGTTTGCTAAACGATTGAGCTAGACGATAGGCGCTGGGCGCTAGACGATACGAAGGATCTCGCTAAACGATAGCGCTATACGTTGGACGATAGCATTAAGCGATGGGCGTTGGTACTGCACGATCGACTCAGCGCTAGACGATGAGCTGCACGACAAGTGTTAGACGATAGACGTTGAATGTTAGGAAGAGGAGGATCTCGCTAAGGATGCAAATCTTGCTAGAAGTCACAAATCTCGCTAGAAAAGTCACAAATCTCGCTGGAAAGTGGTAAGTCTCGTTGATGAGGATGATCTCGCTCATGATGATCATCTTACTAGTAATGCCTATTTTGTTGGTGAAAGTTCCATTAGTAAGCGAGCTACCTGAAGCATTTTGGTGAGAATTCAAAGGAATCTAATCGGGGATTATGTCCTTTCAGGTCAAGAGGAGCTAGGAGAGGCATATAAACTGTTAGGAGCCCCGATGAGCTGTGAGTGACTCTAAATACTTTAAATGTTTTAAGTAAATTGCTAAAGCTTATGAATGTTTAGCAATGCATGTTTACTGAAAGCTATTTATGACAATTATTCTCAAATAGTTACCAAGCAATGCATCTCACATTAATGTTATATTTATGCTATGCTTTTCAATAAACAAGAGGATGCATTAGTATAGAAAACTTTTGGTCAACTAAGTCATTAAGAGATAAGAATAAGAAAGTTCAGTGTGAGTAGCTCGGTACTGAAGGACTAAATGAGAAGGTACTGAAGCTTAGTCCTAGATTTGAATAGCTCAGTACTGAAAGACTAGATGAGAAGATACTGAAGCTTTGTCCTAGAATTTGAATAACTCGATATTGAAGGATATGGAGAAGGTATCCGAGCAGCTCGATACTGAAATACACGGAGAAGGTATCTGAGCAGTAGTACCTAAGGTATGACAGTACTTAAACTAGAATCACATGAGTGTAAGAAAAGTTGTTAGCGTTAGTGTAGAGATCACTCTACACTAACTATGGTTTGACGTTGAGGAATTGAGTAAAGGTTCTCTCTCAAATAAGGTTGCAAATTATGTTTTTAGGAAGAGAACAAAAGGGTTCCTTCCTAGTTAAGTAGTAATGCAATAAAGGATGATAAAGAGTGAGCAAGAGGGCCACTCTAGACTAATAGACTAAGACATAGTCCAACAAAGCATAAAATAGGGCTATATGATGTTGATGATGACAAGAATAATAGTTGCCAAGTTTATGTTTTCAGTTAAAGCTTTCAGTTTTAATATCAAATTTATGTATGAACGTTATGTTTTAAATGTTAGTCACTCACTGGGCTGTTAGCTCATGTTTTCAAATGTTTTCCTTTCAGGTAGTGGTCAGTTCCCAAAATACTTTTCTGCTGCTACTCTGCCACTTAAAGAGTCAGGTCGAAGGAAGCTTAATTGAAGACCTGTATTAGTTAGTACACATGTATCTGTAAGATAGGGATTAGTATCCTAGATGGGGCTCATTAAGTTGTTATATTTATGTATGAAATGCTATAAAACCCTGTAATGTAAATGTGTTAGGTTCTGAGTGAATTAGTTCAGTATATTGTTGAAATGTACGTATTCAGGGTTTGAACAAATTTAACAGGTTAGATAGGCAATAAGTGCCAGCAAGAGGGTTGGTAACTACTGCAGGCACCACACCATCCAGGTTAAGAGGGTAATCTGAAGCGGGGTGTGACAACCTATTAGGTAAAAGAATAAAGACACTTCGATCAAATCGGGGTGGTGAGTATATGGATTTACAATTCCAGAACTATTTAATAGAACATGGAATTCAATCCCAACTCACAACATCTGATACACCACAACAGAATGGTGTAGCAGAAAGAAGAAATTGAACCTTGTTAGACATGGTTCGTTCAATGATGAGTTATGCCTAGTTACCTCAATCCTTTTCGGGTTATGCAATAAAGTTGCTATACATATACTAAACATAGTTCCCTCAAAAAGTGTTTCATAGACACCGTATGAGTTATGGAGAGGACGTAAAGGTAGTTTACATCACTTTAAAATTTGGGGATACCCGACACACTTGTTGGTGCAAAACCTTAAGAAGTTGGAATGACGTTCAAAGATATGCCTATTTGTAGGATACCCTAAAGATACAAAATGTGGAATATTTATGATCCCCAAGAAGGTAAGGTATTTGTATTGACAAATGCTACATTTTTAGAAGAGGATCACACAAGAAATCATCAACCTTGTAGCAAACTAGTATTTGATGAGATGTCTAGAGAGATAAATCAACAAGAGTTGTTGATCAAACTGGTCCTTCAACAAAAGTTGTTGCTCCATCACATACTTCTCATGAGATGAGTATGCCTCGACGTAGTAGGAGGATTGTTCAACATCCTGACCGCTATATAGGTTTAACATAAACTCATGTCATCATACTTGATGATGGCTGAGAGGATCCATTAACCTTTAAACAGGTAATGGATGATGTAGATAGAGATCGATGGATAGAAGCCATGAACTATGACGAAATGGGGTCGATGTACTTCAATTATGCCTGGAAACTTGTAGATCAACTAGGGATGGCAAAATTTCCCGAGGGGTCGGGTTCCCGATTTGACCAGGTATGGGGGTCAAAACGAGAATTTAAATCGGGTCCCAGTCGGGGACGGAGAGGGGATCACCGCCCCATCCCCACCCCGAACTCAATCCACACCTCCGCCACGATTTTTTTAATTACTAACATACACACACATATAAACCACTAAAATAGTAGCTTTAAGCTACTGTTTCAGTTAGTTTTTTTTTTAATTTTTTAATATAATAAATTTTATAATAAAAAACATTAAAATACATTTTTAATTGTTAATTTAAAATAAATATATCTAACAATAATATTAATTTATTACATAAAATTCAAAATTTCAATAGAAATACTAATTTATCATTTTAAATAATGAAATAATAAAATAAAAAGTAGGGATTTCCCGTGGGAACCCGAATCCCGACCTCGACCTCCACCCCCCAAAACGGGGAATGGGGCGGGGATAGGGATGGGATTAAAATCCCCACGGTTCCCCATCCCCGCCCCGACCTCGTTGCCATCCCTAGGTAAAACCTATTAGTTGTAAGTGAATCTACAAGACGAGACCAAATTGGTAAGGTGCAAAACTATAAAGCCAGACTCGTGGCAATAGGTTTTACCCAAAGAGAGGGGGTAAACTATGAAGAAACCTTCTCTCCTATTTCCATGATTAAATTAATAAGATTACTTTTATCCACTATTGCTTTCTATGATAATGAAATTTAGCAAATGTATGTCAAGACAGCCTTTTTGAATGGTCATCTTGACGAAAGTATTTACATGTCTCATCTAGAAGGGTTCATTGAATAGGGTCAAAAGCAAAAAGTTTCCAAGCTTAATAGATCCATTTATGGATTAAAACAGACATCTCGATCCTGGAATATAAGGTTTGATACTGTGATAAAATCTTATGGTTTTGAGCAGAATGTTGACAAATCTTGTGTTAGAAGATAATCAACAAGACTATAACTTTATTGATCCTTTATGTTGATGATATCCTGCTCATTAGGAATGATACACGATTCTTTGCTGACATAAAGAAATGGTTAGCATCGCAATTTCAAATGAAAGATTTGGGAGATGTCCAATATGTTCTTGGAATTCAAATTGTTCAGAATTGCAAGAACAAACGCTAGTGCTATCCCAAACATCTTATATAGATAAGATGTTGTCAAGATGTAACATGCGTAATTCCAAAAAGGTTATGCTACCTTTTAGACACGGAATTCATTTGTCTAAGGAATATTGTTCTAAGACACTTTAAGAAGTTGAGGAAATGAAAAGAATTCCTTATGCATCAGCAGTCGGGAGCTTGATGTACGCTATGTTATGTACACGTCCCGATATATGCTTTGTAGTAGGAACCGTCAGTAGGTTTCAGTCAAATCTTAGACATAACCATTGGACTGTTGTTTAGAACATCCTCAAGTATCTTCGGAGAATGAGAGACTAGATACTCGTATATGATCCTAAGGATTTGATTCTTATGGGATACACTGATTCTGATTTTCAGACTGATGTAGATTCTAGGAAATCTACTTCAGGATCGGTATTCACTCTTAACGGACGAGCAATAGTGTGAAGAAGCATAAAACAAAGTTGTACTGCTGATTCCACGATGGAGGCAAATATGTAGCTGCATATGAAGCAACTAAAGAAGCAGTATGGCTCAGAAAGTTTCTGATGAATTTGGAAGTGGTTCCAAATATGCATCTGTATATCACCCTGTATTGTGATAACAGTGGAAAAGTTGCTAACTAAAAGGAACCGAAAAGCCACAAATGTGATAAACACATCGAGGGAATGTACCATCTCATAAGAGAGATAGTACACAGAAGAGACGTGATAGTCACAAAAAGAAGATAATCTTGCCGATCCATTTACGAAGGCCCTCACGGCTAAAGTGTTTAAGGGTCACTTGGTCGAACTGGGACTACGAGCTTCATAAATCTAAGGCAAGTAGGAGAATATCAAGGGTATAAACATACCCTAGTTTATTGTATTTTTTGTTTTCTCAATATTATATATTTGTATATATTTGTAGTCCACTAGAGTTTTAGTCCAAGTGGAAAATTGTTGGGAATGTCCTAAAACTCACCATTCGTAATCATGAAAACATATTCTATTTATCAATAAAAGTATTATTAAAAAATTTATTCAATAAAAGTATTATTGAAATTGAAATTGCATTATGTTATAAAATCCAATAAATGAATCCATGGCTATAGTATGAATACTGTGACTTTATGTAGAGACATAAAAGAGGTTTGGCTTTTTTACCTTTAACTTCAAATTAATTAATTTTAATTAACTAATATTTTGATGATAACAAACTTGCTTTTATTTAGTGACCATTTTAGTATTTTGAAGTATCTATTGCATATGGAAGAACGATTTTAACGCAATTTGAATTGTCCAAATTGGAACTTAAACGAAGAAAATATAAGCGAAACAAGCTTAACAGAAAAATCCTGAGTTGATGACGTGGCATAAGTTTTCTCATCAAAGTGGATAAATTGAAAGGTGCCACTTGAAGTAATGGATGAGTGACGCATGGTGGGCTTTTGATCTTTGGATTGTTTTAAAAAGAAAATGAATGTAACAGGAAAATGAATTTAATATTATTTTATATTTGTATCTAACGACTAATTTTGCACACATGGTGGCCATGTGCTTTTTGTTGGGTTTTAAAAGAAATGATTTTAAAAGATATATATTATTATATTATTTTTTGTTTGTGTCTAAAAGCTAGTTGGATTCAAAACCTTCACTATTGATTTTTCTTTTCCAAGATCCAATGACCCTAATTAAATGTGGTTTTCAACCATTTTTCTTCTCTATTTAAACACATCTTCTCCTCTAAATTAACATAACAATTTTTATCATTTTCAATCCTCCATAACTCATTAAGCCACCATCGTTGCTCTCTCTCCAAGCTTCAACTTTCTTCTTTTCATTTTCTTCTTGAGAGAGATATTTTATGTTGTGAGGATTGATTCATTGTGAGCTTAATATTGTAAATCCACTTTATTAAGAGAGTTGTAAGAGTATTCTTTAACATTTCCAAAATTTTGTAAAGGTTGCTCTTGATCCCGAAAAAAGAGTGGTTGTAACGGTTTGATCGTTACCCGTGGAAACGATTGAGTTTGCTCTTAAACTCGCAAAAAGAGCGGTGTACCGGTTAGGTTCTAATCCATGGAAAGAGTCGGTAAGATTTATGTTCGTGTTAGGTTCTAATCCGCGCAAAGAGTCGGTAAGATTTATATTCACATACCCAATAGGAGCTTAGAAAGTGGATGTAGGCCGATTGTGCCAAACCACTATAAAAATCTTCGATGTTAATTTCTCTATCTCTATACTACTTTAATTTTGCAATTATTGTGTTATTATAGTATAGTACATTAAATTAATTGCAATATTTATTCTTTAAATTAATTGTTCATATTTATTTTTTTTGATTGGTAGTTTTAAATTCTCTATATTCATCACCAATCTTTTTATTACAATTAAACATTGTGCTTTAAAGTGTGATTCTTATTTTCTTGTTTAATTCAAAGTAAAATTGTTTCCATGAGTTTATTGTTTAAATTACTTATTACTTAAAATTGTATTCATTTGTTTAATTGGATTCATATTAGTATATAGCCAAAAAGGTCTATAAATATATGGATGAGATTAGGTAACTCGTCCTGGGGACAATATATATGTAGCCTACTTTGTATATTGATATAAACAATGTGATCCCAAAATAGTTCATGTGGAGACATGGGAGTGGAGACATCCTATGTAAAAGAGTTTAATTTCAGTGGGGGCATCCTATGCAAACTAGAAAATTTAATTTCAGAAATTTAAATTTAATTTAATTTAATTAAGTTGAAAAAAAATTGAATTAAATTTAAATTGAAATTGAGTTGAGTGAAAAAATCCAACATTGAGATTTTTAGTGGATTTTCCACATTTGGACACCTTGTACACTCACTTAGTGCTAATTGACGTTTCAATTAGCTAAATGTTTGAGTGTTTGCATGTTTAAACTTATTAAATATTTCATCTTTCAGAAATTTGAAGGTCATGCAACCTAATTTTCTGAGATTTTCAATCAGAAATTGTTTTTTCTTTCAAACTCTCTAAAACCCTCTTAATTCCTCTCAAATCTAAGTTTCCGCCACTCATTTCAAGGTTGAGAATAGTAGAGAAGCTCCTCTTGGTAGTCTACTAAGGATTTGGAGATCAATTTCTTGGAGTTCAACGATCAAGAGAGATTCTACAAAAGGTATACATACTTAAAACCATTTTACTTGAAAAACTGTTTTTTGCATGCTTCGAGCTCAAATTAAGTGTAATTAGAATAGTTAATGATTCTGTTTGCTTCCGCATTTTGCATCTTTACTCTATCATGAGATTAGCCGGTTAATCTCAGATCATTGGAGCTCATGATTTTTAGGTCCATTAGGTCCCCCTGCTAGCTCATAATGGACTAAACCTTAGAACAGTGTGGTGAGAAATTTTGAAATGTTTAAATTCGGATTAAGAAATAAAATGTTAATTATATGTGATATAGTTAAAATGTTTAATTGTCGAATTAAAAAAATTGGAAAGTTGTAAATATTTAAATTTTATTTAAATATTATACATGTGATTGGAGACTCACGTTCGGGATTGGTGTTTTATTAGTTTAATATTTGATATTAAATTAATTTAATTAATTAAATAGTTTAGTTAATTATTTAAAATTAATTTTATTTAAAATTAATTATTTGAATTAATTTTATATAAAATTAAAATTGAATTTTATCAAATTCAAAATTAAAAATCAAAATTTCTTTTAAATTAATTTTATGAAAATTTGGAAAGTGGGAAGATCCCACATTTTCCACTACGAAAACAAATAAATTTCCACTATTGTTTGAGTGGATTTGGTGTCATTTAAACATGCAATTGGATTGCATATATTTATTCTATAAATAAGAGAAAAGATTAAGGGAAAAACTTCATGCAATTTGTTTTTCTAGAGAAGAATTTGTTCTTCTCAACTTTGACACTAGAACACACATCCTATCTCAAAATTCTCTTCAATCTCACCACAATTGGGATCCCAGAATCCGTTGTAAGGCCAAAGAATAGTAGGGAAGACTCTAGCGGTGGTCCACGATGAGCTTGTGTTCTGATTTGTGTAAAGGAGTTGTTGATTTCGAGTTCTACAAAGGTTATGCTCTAAAACCCTAAATTTCCCTTATGAATTTGCTAGCATGATCTCTAAAATTAATGTAGTTAGAGTGCTTAAGATCCTAATTGCTTCTCCATGATAATTGTTAGCACTTACAATTGGTATCAGAGCATGATTTAAGCTAGGGGTGTTCAAACAACCCGAATACCCAAACTGTTGAGGTTGATGTCGTAAATCTCGTAGAGTCCTTTAGTTTGTAAACACCTGTATGAACAAACACTTGTAATGTAATAATATGAGATATTTTCTTCACTATTGTCTATAAAATATGAGATATTTTATTTGCATTTACCGTAAACCAATAAACTAAGATCCCTGGTTGTCGTTGTAACTTAAGCATGTATGTGAAGACATACAAGTGGATCATGCCTTAAGTGATAACCTAAATGGTCTGTAGTATATGAATAAAGTAGGGAAACCTTATCCTGGTGACATTACGGATACGACTCGCTTTGTAGATGTTACAAGTGTTGTAAAATGCTATAGATGGTTTGATCCTGATCATTCATGTAGAGACATGCAAGCAGGGGTGTCCTATACAAAGGAGTTTGTATAATATCGGACCACGAAGTGTTTAGTCTCGTTATATAATGCCGTTCATGACAGAGACTTTCATTTCACTAGGATGACATAGGTAACATGACCTTAATCCTAAGTGAATTGGAAATTCCTGCCTATGAGGGCGGTCCTTTGATTTTCATGGGTGCGAGTGGCTAGATTGTCGACTCAAACCTACCATTTTGGGGATTTGTTTGATTGGGGAGCTGGAAACTTAACTACACAAGATGGAATTCACTCCTTCCTCGAAGTAGGGGTAAGTAGATAGATTGCTCCCTTAAAGTCTGATTCCGGGGCTTGAACGATGTGGCGCCATATACTTTCTCATGGCCCGAGAGGTGTTCACTCATAGTAGAACTATGATATATTGTTCATTAGAGGAATCAGTGGTACTTAAGGAGTTAGATGTAACTACATGTACAAAATGGTAAATTGGACCAGCTGTACTTACGAGCAATCTGTGAAGGGTTATCGTACTGTTGACTGGTTATATCCAATGGACATAGAAATATATTTGTAGTGAGAAGAGTGCAACTGTCAGTCTTTAGTGGAGTGCCCAATAGTTAATGGATGGTGGATCTCGTGATTAAAGAGTTTAGTCAGCTATTCACGTACTGTTGGAGCTTTAAGCTACACATTCATAAGGTCCCCTTGGTAGCTCAATGGATTCGGGTCGAGAATTAGTTTTTGGGTTAGTTTGAAGTGTTCAAACTAACAAGAATGAGTTTGATTATATATGATATAATTAAACTGGTTCAATTATATGTGATATAGTTGACATGATGTATGAGATACATTAATTGGAGGAATTGAATATAAATATGATTTATATTGAATAAAGGAGAAAAGAAATATGGTTTAAATATTAGATGTGATGTGATATTAAGACTATATGTTATAAATATAATATGACAAGTTAGTTATTATATTTATAATTAATCGTGGTTGGTTATTTTTCTCCATTAACCGTGAAAATGGGAGGTTATTTTCAGTTTTGAGTAACTGAAGGATAAAAATGAAAAATGTTTTCATTTTGAAAGAGATCACTTCATTAAGTGCTTTTCTTAATTGTTTAGTTGACCAGAGACTACACGATAGCCTTTTAAGCGAGAGCCTAAACGATCGTGTAAAGCGCCTTTTACTAAACGATCATGTAAACGATCCAGCGTGATTTACTAAGCGATCGAGTACCAAGCAAGATTTACTAAACGATCAAATGTGTTTTTCTAAACCGTCGTGTACCTAGCGAAATTTACTAAACAATCAAGCATCTCAGTCTATGTGATATACAGTACATTCTTCCACTTGCTTGATCGTATAGTTCGATCGTTTCTTTCCTCCATTCCTCTACCAAATCCAACAGAGCCCACACCTCCTGGATTCTCACTGCGAGAATACCAAGGTTGCCGAGTGGTGGTGTCTAAGGGGTTGCTTGTTCGTGGAGAAGATTGTTCGTGATCTAAGCAACAATGAGAGATTGGCTAGACGATTGTAGCGACAACGAGAGGTTGTTGTTCCAATTCTTCACGACAGCGAGAGATCTTAAGAAGAAACGTTCTGTAAAGGTAAGCCTCTCTCCTTTTGTATTTAATTATGAAAGCATGCTGTAATTTTGTTCTAAGATGCATAACTGGTTTGTATGTATGTGAATGTTTTTAATTTTGTCAATGGGCTTAGAAAGATCTTGTGTTTTTAATTCTGTCAATAGGCTTAGAAAGATCTTGCTTCCACTCATAGGTTCTCTTGAATAAGAGTTCCTTTAACAACCCGAACTACCCAACCCAAAATGTTAGGGTTGGGTTGGGTTTGACTTTTTCTACTTTTGTTGGGTTGGGTTGGATCGTAGGTTGGCTAAAAAAAAATTGGATTCACCCAACCCAACTCGAATTTTATATATATTAATAATATATATACATATTTGTCTAAAGTTTGAATAGTTTGTATTAATTAATTTGTGATTTTTTAATATTTTTCTTTTAAAATTGTTATGATATTTGCCTTTGTTTAAAGTTTGTAATAAATATCATAGATATTTGGTGTTTAGCATTTGAATTTTATGAGATTTTAGTTATTAGTTATATAAATTTACATATTTTAAATTAAAAAGAAAAAAAATAAGTTATAACCCGACAACCCAACCCAACCCAAATTTTAAGAGTTGCCAACCCAACCAACTCGAAATTTGGATCATTTGAGTTGTCAACCCAACCAACTCGAAATTTCGGGTTGATCCTAAAAACACCTTCAACCCAATCCAACCCAACCCATGTACACCCGTAATTTAAGCACTCAATTTACGTTAATTTTAGCTTGGTGAGTGTTTTTCATGAGATGAATGGAATGGTTGCTGAAATGGATATATTACAATTTTGGCATGTAGATTTACCTTCAATTATGTTGCAATTGGCTGATTGTTTATGGGTCTTAATGTGTGAAGAAGGGTCTATAAGTCATGAGAGTTAAAATTAGGCAGTAACTAGAGAAGATTTGAAGCATGCGAAATAGAAAAATGAAGCTGGTTTTCCTTCTATCAAGAGGCACCACAACACTCTTCAATAGCACCATAACATTGTTCTTCATCCAACCCAGAAGCGTGTGCGCATGAGGATCTGGTCCAGTTGAACCAATTCAGCCATTTTTTTGTTCGATTCCACTGGTTTTAAGCCTCGACGGTCTGGTTCATCGTATTTTCAGCCTTTGAGGTCTGGTTCAAGCTTTTTTTAGCTAGTTTGGGCTAGTTTGAATGGTTCGGGAGCGATTCGGAGCAGTTTATGGATTATTATTGTAATATTTTAGGTGTTTGCTTGATAAGGATGCCAAAACTGGTCCATTTTAATGTGTGTTTAATTAATTATGCATTGTGAATGTATGTATTAATTAAATTGATCTTCTATGTGCATAAAGTATGTCATGTAGATTTAAAATCCCACTATAGGAAAGCATGTTCCATGCATTTAAAGTATGTTATAAGTGTTATAATGTATAGTATGCTTGTATATAATTTCATGAGATTTGATATAAGCTATTATATTAAATTATGAAATGCTGATGTATGTTATAAATTTATCTAAGTTATAATTGTTATAAAAAGAATTAGATAGTTAAAATCTATAACAAAGATAATTCCATGCTCACCTAGGGTTGACAAATAACAACTTGTTTTAATAGTTAAAATAGGTCGTTATCTTGTTAAACTTCGGTTACAAACTCACTTGGCAAGATCCTGTCTAAGGTAGGAAGTACTTAAGTTGATGGTTTACAGAACACCTGCTACCTAGGGATCAAGCCGATTCTTGAGTTTTGTTAACCCAGTTTTATGAGCATGCGTGAGCGATATGAGGTAATAATTAGTTTATCACTTAGACATTGCAGGTTAAATCCAGTATAAAAGTTTATTCTTGGATAAACACCTAGACTTAGGTTGTTTTAGTTATCTGGAATATACCTAAGTAAAGTATACCTAAACCATCTAGAACACTTCACTAGGAGTAAATGATATATAATATATTATTTTTAGCTCTCACGTCTTTAAGAGTTCACACCGTGAGATTCATGCTCGGCTTTGTGTAATTTTTAGGTGATCACTCCATTCAAAAAGTGTTTGCATGGGTCAATAGAAAGGTGAATAGGGGAAGTTGTTCATAGTAAGTGGGAGAAAGAAGTGTGTCAACACATCCTACTGTCTCCTCCATTAGTTTGCACTGTGTGATTCCCATGTTCTGCCTGCATGTCATTTTTAGGTGACCACCCATTCGGAAGGTTGTGACTTAGGGATCTGAGCACCGCAAACTCCAGAAATGGATAGGGTCTTTTAGTTTCGTCTTCAACATTTTCTACCCTTTGGTAGCTTGTTGATATCGTTCTCTGAGATCTAAAAATGGAGGGTTACAGTTAAAATTACTAAATATTAGTAAGTTCTTGACTGAAAAGCGATAACTAAAATACTATAAGAATAAGAGTTATTCTGGTATTAGTATTTAGTCAAGAATGTCTTGATTCAGTGAAGGAGTAATTGACTGCCTCTCGGAAGTGGTTATTCTGACTCACTGAAATATTATTGCAATTAATAATGAGATAAAATTAAGTGGACACAATAATACTTTTGCTAAAAATTTATTGGATTTATTAGCTTTTCACTAATAGAATTTGTTTATATTTTTAGGATGTCGAACTCTATCATACAACTACTTGCTTTCGATAAATTTAACGGTGATAACTACTTAACGTGAAAATCGAATATAAACACAATACTAGTGATTGAGGATTTAAGGTTCGTTTTAACTGAGGAATGTCATCCAGTTCTTAGCTTGACCACAAACCGAAATGTTCGAAATGTTTATAATAAATTGGTAAGGGTAAATGAAAAGGCTTGAGCCTACATCTTAGCAAGCATATTTGATGTCTTGACTAAGAAACATGAGAGCATGGTCACTACTAAGGCGATCATGGATTCATTGCAAGCGATGTTTAGACAACCGTCTACATCTATTAGGCATGATACTTTCAAATATGTTTACAACTCTCGTATGAAGAAAGGGACCTCTGTTAGAGAACATGTCCTGGATATGATGGTCCACTTCAATATAGCAGAGGCAAACGAAGCTGTCATAGATAAGAAAAATCAAGTCGATTTCATCATGGAATCTCTTCCGAAGAGTTTCCTGCAATTGAAAACTAATGCAATGACGAATAAAATCGAATATAATCTAACTACTCTTCTGAAAGAGCTCTAGACTTATTAGTCTCTTATGAAGAATAAGGGACAAGAAGGAGAAGCAAATGTTGTTATCCTTAACAAGTTCCAAAAGGGATCTTAATCGGGAAAAAAGTCTGGACCTTCAACTTCTAAGGATAAAAGTATTCAGATGAATAAGAAGGGAAAATGGGAAAAGAAGACTCCTGTAAAGAAAGGCAAGGCGAAAGTTGCAAAAGGTAAATGTTACCACTGGAACGAAGATGGGCACTGGAAGAGAAACTGCCCAAAATAACTTGTTAAGAAGAAAGATGAAAAGGAAAAACAAGGTAAATATGATTTTTTCGTACTTGAAACAAATTTAGTGGAGAATATCCATCTGACCTAGATTAATAAATTTGGGCGCTGCTAACCACATTTGCACTTTTATTTAGGAAACTAGTTCTTGGAGACAGTTTGCGGAGGGCGAGATGACTTTCAAGATTGGAATAGGAGAGATCGTCTCAGCCAATGCATAAGGAGATATGAAGTATTTTTTCGGAGATAGGCACATTTTACTTGAAAGTATATTTTTTGTACCTAATATGAGAAGATATTTCTTGTATGTTAGAACAATTGTACAAAGTTTCTTTTGAAATCAATGAAGTATTTATTATTTCAAGAGGTGTTCAAACATGTTCTACAAAACTTGAAAACAACTTATATGTGTTAAAATCAACCGAGACAAAAGTTATTTTGAATATGGAGACGTTTAAAATAGCTGAAACTCAAAATAAAAGGCGAAAGGTTTCTCCTAATACCTTTCTTTGACAGTTAAGACTTGGACACATTAATCTTAATAGGATTGGGAAATTGGTCAAGAGTGGACTACTAAGTTAGTTAGAAGACAACTCTTTACCTCCGTGTGAATTTTGTCTTGAGGGTAAAATGACCAAAAAATATTTTACAAGAAAAGGTCTTAAAGCAAAAGAACCCTTAGAACTCGTGCATTCAGACCTCTGTAGTACAATCAATGTCAAAGCATGAGGAAGGTATGGATATTGAAGGGATCGGATCCTACAGAGGAAGCGTTTCGACGAATAATGCCTTGCATCCCACAATTCGATTTTACATTAAACAAAATCACTACACTAAATAAAATAAATAAGAACGTAAATTAGCATGATTTTATAGAAAGGATTAGATGATTCTTACCTTTGTAGATTACCCAATGCCACAAACAAGTCTCTCCAAGGTTCCAACGAACGGATCTCCAAAAGGTCTTGATCACGAACAACTCCTTTAATGATCTCGAACACTACCACGACAGAAACCTCATTTTTATCTTAGGATTCCAATAGAGAATGGGTGGTATCCAACTATTGGGAGAGGGAGATGAGAATAGTATTTTTATTTAGAGTAGAGAGGCTCAAGAAAATTCTGTACAATAACACTAAGGAGTTGTGTATTGTCAGAGTTTCTCTACAATGAAACTGTATTGTGTGTTCTACAAATGGTCATAGGGAGGTCTTTATATGGGGAAGGACCAAGGCATTTCTCTAATATATTTTCCTTTCTCTAATATATATTTTCCTTTTCTGTAATTAATTAAATAACACTTATTTAATTAATTAGCCCAATTAAATAATACTTATCTAATTTACACAATTAAATAATACTTATTTAATTTTAATTTGCACAATAATTAAATAGCCAATTATACGTTAAATCCAATTTAATGTATATATTTAATTATCATATACATTGCATGTATATGTGTAATACCTCTTATTAATTAATTCTTTATGAATCTAATTCACTTGAATTAATTTATTTAAATCTTATTCAAATATAATTGTCCAATTTAATTATAGATCATATCCCATAATTAATTATATATTATTCACATTAGTATATAGTTTCTTCAAATTAATTTGAACAATTTAATTATCCCTTTTAAGTATCCTTTAGTGATTTAACGAGGGGACCTGGTGGACCTATAGATCAGAAGCTCTAACGATATGAGATTAATTGGCTAAACTCGTTAACCAAATTAATCAATATTTGTTAACTGTAGGTATACTCCACTAAAGACCGACAACTGCACTCTTCTCACTACAAATATAATTTTTGTCTATGGATGTAGATCAATACCAGCAAGTTAGTCTTTTATGAGTGTTCGTAACACCAGCTGGGTCAAATTATCATTTTACCCTTGGGTTACCTCTGAGTCCTAAAGTACTAATGTTTCTCTAATGAACAACCTGTTTATGGTCTAACCAATGAGAGGGTAGGGCCTTTGTTCAAGTCCCAGAGACACCACTAAGGGAACATTCATCTATTTACCCTTAAGGTAGGAATGAGTGAATTCCATCTTGTATCATTATGTACTCAGCTCCTCACTCGGTTTTGTCCCCAAGATGGCAGGCATATTGGGTCGACTGGCCAACCTCACCTATACAAGTCAAAGGACATTCCCTCATGAACAAGAGTTATAAACTCAAGATTAAGACTAAGTTGCCTAGATCATCAAATTGAAATAGGAACCTAACTAGTTGATATCCTAAATCTCGTAGGGTCCTATAGTTTGTAAACAACTGTATGAACAAACGCTTGTGATGTAATAATATGAGATATTTTCTTCACTGTTGTCTATGAAATATGGGATATTTTATTTGTTTTAACCACAAACCAATAAACTAAGATCCCTGGTTATAATTATAACTTAAACATGTATGTAGAGACATACAAGTGGATCATGTCTTAAGTGATAACCTAAATGGTCTGTAGTATATGGATAAATGAGGGAAACCTTATCCTGGTGACACTACAGATGCGACTCACTTTGTAGATATTACAAGTGTTGTAAAGTGCTATAGATGGTCTGATCCGGATCATTCATGTGGAGACATGCGAACGGGGGTGTCCTATTCATGATAGAGACTTTCATTTCACTAGGATGACATCAATAACATAACCTTAATCCTGAGTTGGGAACTTCTGCCTATGAGGGCAGTCCTTTGATTTGCATGGGTGCAAGTGGCCAGATTGCTGACTCAAACCTACCACTTTGGAGATTCTTCTAATTGAGAAGCTAGAAACTCAGCTACATAAGATGGAATTCACTCCTTCCCCGAAGCAGGGGTAAGTAGATAGATTGCTCCCTTAAGGGTTGATTTTAGGGATTGAACGATGTGGTGCCACACTTTCTCATGGCACGAGGTGTTCGCTCATAGTAGGACTATGATGTATTGTTCATTAGAGGAAACAATGGTACTTAAGAAGTTAGATGTAACTACAGGAGCAAAACGGTAAATTGGCCCAACGTACTTACGAGTGATCTGTGAAGGGTTATTGTACTGTTGATTGGTTATATCCAATGGACACAAAAATATATCTGTAGTGAGAAGAGTGCAGTTGTCGGTCTTTAGTAGGGTGCACGACAGTTAACAAATGGTGAAATTCGTGATTAAAGAGTTTAGTCAGTTATTCACGTACCGTTGCAGCTTCAAGCTACAGGTCCATAAGGTCCCCTTGGTAGCTCAATGGATTCAAGTTGAAAATCAGTTTTTGGGTTAGTTTGAAGTGTTCAAATTAACAAGAGGGAATTTGATTATATATGATGTAATTAAATTGGTTCAATTTTATATGATATAATTGTTTTTGTGTATAAGATACATTAATTGAAGGAATTAATATAAATATGATTTATATTAAATATAGGAGAAAAGAACTATGGTTTAAATATTACATTTGATGTGATATTAAAACTATAGGTTATAAATATAATATCATAAGTTAGTTATTATATTTATTTATAATAAAAAAAAATATATGATAATTGTGGTTGGTTATTTTCTCCATTAATCGTGAAAGTGGGAGGTTATTTTCAGTTTTTAATAAGTGAAGGATAAAATGGAAAAAGTTTTCATTTTACAAAGAGATCGCTTCATTAGTGGATTACTAATCGTTTACTCAGGTTCGTCCTTACGGAGGAGTGTCCTTCTATTCCAACTCAGACGACCACTCGAAATGTTCAGAAGGCATATGAGAAATGGATACGAGAAAATGAGAAGGCCCGAGCTTACATCTTGGCCAGTCTGAACGACGTTTTGACCAAGAAGTATGAGCATAAGGTCTCTGTGCGTGAGATCATAGAGTCCTTGCATGGGATGTTCGAACAACCGTCTGGACAGCTCAAGCATGAAGCTCTAAAATGCATCTTCAACTCCAAAATAGAAGAGGGTACATCTGTTTGAGAACACGTTCTGAACATGATGGTCCATTTCAATGTGGCGGAGATGAATGGGTCCCACATCGATGAGGGCAGCCAGGTTAGCATCATTCTACACTCGTTGTCAGATAGCTTCCTATACTTTGTCAGCAATGCTATGCTGAACAAAGTAGACTATACCCTTACAACTCTCCTCAACGAGTTGCAGACATTCCAATCCTTGCTAAAAAGTAAGGAGAAAAAGGTTGGTGAGGCAAATGTTGCTTTATCATCAAAGAAGTTCCATCGGGGTTCGACCTCAGGAACAAAGTCTGCACTTTCTACTTTTAACACTTCTAAGTGGAAGAAGAAGAAGGGTGGTAAGGGAAAGGCAAAGCTGCTAACCCACAACCTGTCGCACAACGAGGTAGGCGACCAGTGCCGGTTGAAAAAGGAAAATGTTTCCATTGCAACCAGAATGGGCATTGGAAGCAGAACTGTCCTTGCTAGTTGAAAGAGAAGAAGAAGGCTAAGGCCAAGGCAAAACAAGGTAAATATGATTTACTAGTTTTGAAAACTTGTTTAGTGGAGAATGGTGATTCTGCTTGGATTATTGACTCTGGGGCCACTAAGCATGTTTGTTCTTCTATTTATGGGATTAGATCCTTGCGACAGCTTGAGATTGGTGAGATGACGATGCGAGGACTCCAGTTGACTTTACAGAATAAATTTATCATTTTGAATGATGTCTATGTTGTTCCCGAGTTAAAGCGAAACTTAATTTATGTCAAATGTCTGATTGAATGTAAATATACTCTCAAATTTTCGGTGAATAAAGTGTTTATTCTAAAAGATGGTGTTGAGATTTGTTCAGCAAAACTGGAAAATAATTTGTATGTGCTAAGGTCGTTAACAACAAATTCCCTCCATAACATAGAGATGTTTAAAACTGTTATAACTCAAAATAAATGGCTTAAGGTTTCTCCTAAGGAAAATGCCCATTTTTGGCACCTTTGATTAGGGCACATCAAGCTCAATAGGATTGAGAGGTTGGTGAAGAATAGACTTCTAAGCAAGTTAGAGGAAAATTCTTTACCGGTGTGCGAGTCATGCCTTAAAGGCAAGATGAAAAAAAGACCTTTTACTGGAAAAGGTTATCAAGCCAAAGAGCCTCTAGAGTTAGTGCATTCAGACCTTTGTGGTCCGATGAATGTGTGAGCCAGGGGAGGCTATGAATATTTCATCACTTTACTGATGACTACTCCCAGTATGGGTATGTTTATTTGATGCAACGGAAGTCAGAATCCTTTGAAAAGTTCAAAGAGTTCAAGGTTGTAGTTGAAAACGCATTGGATAAGTGGATTAAAACACTTCGATCAGATCGGGGTGGAGAGTTTTTAGATTCTGAGTTCTAGAACTATATGATAGAACATGGAATCGTTTCTTAACTCTCAGCACTTGGTACACCTCAGTAGAATGGTGTATTGGAGAGGAGAAACAAAACCCTATTGGACATGGTTCGGTCGATGCTGAGTTATGCTTCCTTACCGAACTCATTTTGGGGTTTTGTAGTGGAGACTATAGCTTATATCCTCAAATGTGTTCCTTCCAAGAGTGTTGCTAAAACACCTTTGAAGTTGTGGAACGGGCATAAAGCTAGTTTGCATCACTTCCGCATATGAGGTTTTCCAACACGTGCTTGAGGCTACTCCAAAGGTACACGAGGGGGTTACTTTTATGATCCTAAGGAAAACAAGGTGTTTGAGTCGACGAACGCTACCTTCCTTGAAGAAGATCATATGAGGGAGCACAATCCACGTAGTAAAATCATGTTACGTGAACTTTCCAATGAAACTACTGAAACTTCAACAAGAGTTGTTGAAGAGTCTGCTGAATCAACAAGAGTTGTTGATGGAATTTCATCTGGTAGGTCAAATCCATCTCAAGAGTTGAGGGAACCTTGACGTAGTGAGAGGTTGCGAACCCATCTGTTCGCTGTATGGGTTTCATTAAAATCTTGGCTATGGTAGCCGATGGTGAGGTTAAGGATCCGTTGTCTTATCAGAAGGCAATGGAGGATGTTGACTGGGATGAATGGGTCAAAGCCATAGATCTCGAGATGGATTCTATATACTTCAACTCAGTATGGGATCTTGCAGATCAACCTGATGGGGTTAAACCTATAGGTTGTAAATGGATCTACAAGAGGAAATAGGGTGCTGATGGGAAGGTGCAAACCTTCAAGGCTAGACTTGTAGCAAAGGGTTATACTGATAACTTGTAGAAATACAAGTTATTTGTACTGCTTTATTTAGATATTGCGACCAAAAGAAAGGAAAGTTACGTCAATTGTATGGAAATTGGCTAAGAAGTACAATAATTATAAATTGTCGTCAATACACCCACTGACACCATTACGATGGTAGAAAAGAATATTTCAAGTCTGTTTTGTAGGAAATCAAGTCACCGTATGCGTTCATGGCTCAAGAGAAAAAGATTAACGCATCTATGTCGCATTACACCCAACATTCAGGAATGAATAGACGATCAAAGCAGGGATGGCGCATGTGACAATCGATCAAGAGCTTTGTGATCAACGCAACTTCAACCGCATGCGGTAATAATAAACAACACCGCATGCGGACACACAATCGAAAGATGCAAATGATCAATGCAATCGCGGAGGATTTTGACACGTGTACAACTAACCGTTGTGCATTTTCGACGGATTGATTGCATAACAGAAGGAATATTTATTCCACCATTTTTAGAATTTCCATAACAATAAAGTGGGGACCACACGGTAGATAGTCAGAGCATTCATCTATAAATACCTTCAGAGAATTCGTTGAAAAGATATACTTGATACGGGGGATAATTGATACGAGGCTATTGAGAGAGAGACTGATCTGAATGCTGATCGGAGAAGATCTGGGAAGAAAAGAGACAAGGCCGAGAGGTGAGTCTCAGGGCAGAATCATTCCAAATCCCAGCCGTGAAGCTCTGTACCTAGATCAATTCTACCGGTTGAGCAAGCCTGAGAGGGAAGCTCATCCTTCCATTCACTCCATCTACGCCGGCAAGCAATCTCTCCATCCAGATTGGTGTCAAGACGTTTGCACTCTTCTGTATCTGTTTCTAACTCTTATTCATCAATTGTACTTCATCTTCTTAGTCTAAATCATTCACAACCATGTATCAGACGCTTGATTTTATAATTAATTGTCATGATCACTTTCATGTCCACATTTCTATCTATTTCCGTTCCTCCATGAATCGCTTTCTCCACGATGTCTTCTTAATATCTTGGTGATTAATGTGAATTAAGCAAGTAATTTAATCTGTGCTAAAGAAATAAGGATGTTTAGCTAAAGTATGCTAGACGTCAACTTCACCTGTGAGAGCAGAAGTAAAGATGCCATTCTGATCTGTCGAGAGAAGGTTAGAAGAATGCGTTAACTAAAGCAAGAAGTACTTCCAGAGATGGAATCAACCTTGCGTTCACTACGTTCGTCCCTGTTTCACTACAGAGATGTGGGAAACGCTACCGATCACCGAGAGGTGTATGCCAAGGGAAAGCGGAACTGTACTTATATCTTTAACGCAATTAAGGAACTTGCGATGTTTATATTAATTATCCTTTCTCTTTCTATTTCGCACATAAGCCTTGCCACCGCATAACACGACCTTTGTATAATCTTCACAGTCAGCCTCAACCTCGGTATCTTGTATCATGTAACCTGTATCTTGTATCATCATAGCTTAGGTTTATTTTATCGCACCTTACTTTTATCGCAATTTACTTTATTATCGCATTTTTATCGCTTACCTTTACTTTACTGCACAATTTACTTTATCGCATGTATAAGCCACACTTTTATTAAATTGAAAAACCCCCGGTTGCATATATCACGAATGTAACACAATTAACCTAAAACAATCCCCATGTTCGACCTTCGATCATTCCGAGAAACTTGCGGTGAAATTATACTTGGTTTCAATGCAAGGAAACTTGTGACAACGCGTAGTATAATATAAGCATATCGTTAATAATGCATACATCTAGAAGTAGTATCGTATATCATCGCAATCATCCATGTGTTGTATGACATAAGAAGATAAATTTTATGCGTTACAAGTTTATGGACTAATTTTATGTCATCAAGTTTATGGCGTCGTTGCTGGGGAACTGGTAATGGGGACTTAACTTGTTCATGTCATCACATTCATCATTGTCCTTATGCTTAAGGATACAAATTTTGCATATCATATACCCAGGTGAAGGGAGTTGACTATGAGGAAACTTTCTTACCTGTTGCCATGTTGAAGTCTATCCGCATCCTCTTGTCCATTGCCTTATATTATGACTATGAGATATGGAAAATGGATATCAAGACTACCTTTGTGAATGGCAATCTTGAGGAGACCATTAACATGGTGCATCACAAGGGATTCATAGCCTAAGGTCAAGAGTAAAAGGTTTGTAAACTGAATCGTTCCATTTATGGGTTAAAACATGTGTCTCGATCTTGGAACATTAGGTTTGTTACTGCGATCAAATCTTACGGCTTTGGCCAAAACGTTCATGAGCCTTGTGTCTACAAGAAAATCATCAACAGTTCATGACAGAGACTTTCATTTTGCTAGGATGACTATAAGTAACACGACCTTAATCCTGAGTGAGTTGGGAACTCCTGCCTAGAAGGGCAGTTCTTTGATTTGCATAGGTGCGAATGGCCAGATTGCCGACTCAAACCTACCACTTTGGGAATTCGTCTGATTAAGGAGCTGGAAACTCAGCTACACAAGATGGAATTCACTCCTTCTCCGAAGCAGGGGTAAGTAGATAGATTGCTCCCTTAGGGGCTGATTTCGGGGCTTGAACGATGTACCGCTACACACTTTCTCATAGCCCGAGAGGTGTTTGCTCATAGTAGGACTATGATGTATTGTTCATTAGAGGAATCAGTGGTACTTAAGGAGTTAGATGTAACTACAGGGGCAAAATGATAAATTGGCCCAGTTGTACTTACGAGCGATTTGTGAAGGGCAATCGTACTGTTGATTGGTTATATCCAATGGACACAAAAATATATCTGTAGTGAGAAGAGTGCAACTACTGGTCTTTAGTGGAGTGCCCGACAGTTAATGAATGGTGGATTTCGTTATTAAAGAGTTTAGTCAGTTATTCACGTATCATTGGAGCTTCAAGTTACAGGTCCATTAGGCCCCCTTGGTAGCTCAATGGATTCAAGTTTGGAATCAGTTTTTGGGTTAGTTTAAAGTGTTCAAATTAACAAGAGGGAATTTGATTATATATGAGGTTCAATTATATGTGATATAATTGTTTTGATGTATGAGATACATTAATTGGAGGAATTGATATAAATATGATTTATATTAAATAAAGGAGAAAAGAACTATGGTTTAAATATTACATATGATGTGATATTAAAACTATAGGTTATAAATATAATATGACAAGTTAGTTATTATATTTATTTATAATAAAAAATAATTATATGATAATTGTGGTTGGTTATTTTCTCCATTAACCGTGAAAGTGGGAGGTTATTTTCCGTTTTTAATAACATTTTACAAAGAGATCGCTTCATTAATTGGATTACTAACCGTTTACTCACGAGAGACTACACGATAGCCTTCTAGCGAGAGACTAAACGATAGTGTAAACGAGAGACTACACAGTCGTGTAAAGTGATTTACTAAACGATCATGTAAATGATCTAGCGATTTACTAAACCATCGTGTAACGATCTAGCGAGATTTACTAAATGATCGTGTGTTAGCGAGATTTACTCAACAATCAAGCATTCTCAGCCTATGCGATAGACAGACCTTCTCCCATTTGTTTGATCATGTAGTTTGATCGTTTCCTTCCTCCATCCTCCTACAAAATTCACACAAAGTCCACACCTCTTGGATTCTCACTCCGAGAATACCAAGGTTGTCGAGGGGTTGTTGTGCGTGGATCAGATTGCTCCTAATTACTAGACAGTTGGCTAAGCGATCTGAATGATAGCGAGAGGTTGTTATCTAATTCTTCACGAGAGTGAGAGAATTACAGAAGAAGTGTTCTTCAAAGGTATGTCTCTCATTCCTTTTGTATTTGATTAAGAAAGCATGCTGTAATTTTGTTCTAAGATGCATAATTGTTCTGTGTGTTTATGAATGTCTTTTATTCTTTCATAATGGACTTGGAAAGATCTTGCTTTCGCTCACTAGTTCTCTTGAATAAGAGTTCCTTCAGTGGTTACTATTTCACAATCCAGTCATTGCATAGGATACCCCCACTTGCATGTCATCTACACAAATTCATTGGATGATTGCGTTTGTATCAAATACAATTTAGGGTTATTAAGACAAAATAGACAAATAACATAAATAAGAACCTTTATTGAATTAACATCGATAACCCTTTATTGATGACGGTCAATTAATAATGTTTACTATATACGAGTTTTAGGGCATAAAACCCAACAAATACTTCATAAATTTTATGAATGATCTTTACCTTCATGTGAATCTTGTCTTGAGGGTAAAATGACCAAAATATCTTTTACAAGAAAATGTCTTAGAGCCAAAGAACTTTTAGAACTCGTGCATTCAGACTTCTGTAGTCCAATCAATGTCAAAGCATGAGGAAAGTATGAACACTTCATCAATTTTATTAATGATTAATCAAGGTATGGCTATGTTTAACTGATGCATCATAAGCCTAAATCCTTGAAAAGTTCAAGGAGTACAAAGCTGAGGTTGAGAACCTATTAGGTAAAAAGATTAAAACACTTCAATCAGATCGAGGTGGAGAGTACATAGACTTAAGATTCCAAGACTATTTGATAGAACACAGAATCTAGTCTCAACTTACAGCACTCTGTACATGCTAGCATAATGGTGTATCGAAGAGGAGAAATAGAACCTTGTTAGACATGGTTCGTTCAATGATGAGCTATGCTTAATTACCTAATTCGTTTTGGAGATATACAGTATAGACAACAATATACATTTTCAACATGGTTCATTCGAAAAGTGTTTCTAAAACACCTTATGAATTATGAAGAGCGAGTAAATCTAGTTTACATTACTTCAAAATTAGGAATGCCCGACACATATGTTGGTGCAAAACCCGAAGAAATTGGAACATCATTCAAAACTATGCCTATTCCTATGTTACCCCAAGGAAACGAAAGGTAATCTATTTTATGATCCTCAAGATGATAGAGTGTTTGTATCAACAAACACTACATTTTTAGAGGAAGATCACATCAGAAATCATTAACCTCACAATAAGCTAGTACTGAATGAAATTTTCAAAGAAATTACAGATAGACTAACAAGAGTTGTTGATCAGCTCGGTCCTTCAACAAGAGTTGTTATGGAGCTAGAACATCTGGTCGGTCACATCCTTCTTAAGAGTTTAGAGAACCTCAACGTAGTGGGAGGGTTGTTCAACATCCTAACCATTACATGGGTTTAACAAAGACTGACGTCATCATACTAGATGATGGCTTAGAGGATCCAATGACCTTTAAAAAGGCAATGGAAAATGTAGACCGAGACAAGTGGATAAAAGCCATGGACCTTGTAAACTGGATAGGGTAAAACTTATTGGTTTTAAATAGATCTACAAGAGGAAACAAGACCAAACCGATAAGGTGCAAACCATTAAGGCTCGGTTTGTGGCAAAAGGGTTTACCCAAAGAGAGGGGGTGGACTATAAAGAAACATTCTCGCTCGTTGCCATACTAAAGTCGATAAGGATGCCCTTGTCTATAGCCTCTTTTTATGATATCTAGAAAATGAATGGCAAGACAACCTTTATGAATGGCCATCTTGAGGAGAGTATCTACATGGATCAACCAGAGGGTCTATTGAAAAGGGTCAAGAGCAAAAAGTTTGCAAACTAAAATGATCCATTTATGGGTTAAAACAAGAGTCTAGATCTTGGAATATAAGGTTTAACACTGCGATCAAATCTTATGACTTTAAACAAAACGTTGACGAACCTTGTGTTTACAAAAAAGTTGTCGACAAAACTATAGCATTCTTAATATTGTACGTCGATGACATCCTACTCGTTGGGAATGATGTAGCATTCCTAACTGACTTTAAGAAATGCTTAGCAACTCAATTCTAAATGAAAGATTTGGGAGAAGCTCAATATGTTCTTGGAATTCAAATCATTCGAAGTCATAAGAACAGAACACTAGCCTTATCTTAAGTATGTTATATACACAAGATGTTGTCTAGACATAAAATGTAGAATTCTAAGAGCTGTTTACTACGTTTCAGGCATGGAATTCATCTATCTAAGGAACAATGTCCTAAGACACCTCAAGAATTTGAGGATATAAAGCGTATTTCCTATGCATCAACAGTTGGTAGTCTGTTGTATGTCATCTTGTATACAGGACCTGACATATGCTATGCAGTGCGAATCGTCAGCAGATTTCAGTCCAATCCTAAATATGATCATTGAACTATCGTTAAAAACATCCTCAAGTATCTTTAGAGAATGAAGGACTATATGCTTGTGTATGGCACTAAGGATCTGATCCTTATAGGATACACTAACTCTGATTTTCAAATCGAGGTAGATTCAAGGAGATTAACTTCGAGATCAGTGTTCACTCTAAACGAAGGAGTTATAGTTTGGAAGAGTATAAAACAAAGTTGTATTGCTGACTCCACCATGGAAGCAGAGTAAGTGGTTGCATGCAAAGCAGCAAAGAAGGCAATATAGCTTAGAAAGTTCTTAATAGATTTGGAAGTGGTTCCAAATATGCATCTGTCTATTCCCTTCTATTGTGTAACAATGGTGCAGTTGCAAATTCCAAAGAACCCAGAAGCCATAAGCGCGGAAGGCATATTGAGCGCAAATACTATCTCATCAGGGAGATAGTATATCTAGGAGACATAACTGTCATGCATATAGCCTCAGAAGATAACTCGGCTGATTCGTTTACAAAGGCCCTCTCGACTAAAGTGTTTGGGGTCACCTAGTAAATCTAGGACTACGGGTTATATAAATCAAGGGCAAGTGGGAGAATTCATGGGTATATGATGCCCTACTTTATTGTATTTATATTCTTTCTCTCACACTCAATATTTGTATATGTAATCTATTAGAGTTTCAGTCTAAGTGGGAGTTTGTTAGGTTGTATGTCCTAAAACTTGTGATTTGTAAACATTAAACATATTTTATTTTACAATAAAGATGTTAATGAAGTTTATTCAGTAAAGTTGTTATTGGATATGTGAATTGCACCTTTTTAAACATAAACCCAATAAACTAAGAACCCATTGTTATAACATGAATACTTGGACTTTATGTACATACATAAAAGTGGATCAAGTTCAAGTAGTAGCCAAAACGATCTATAATATATGGATAAGGCTGAGTACCTCATCTTGGGGACACTATCGATGCGGCCCACTTTGTAATTAATACAATAGTTACAAATGATGTGATCCTAAATCTTTCATGTGGAGACATGTGAGTGGGGGCATCTTATGCAATGAGTTTGCATAAGATCGGACCATGAAATAGTCATTTTTACTTTATAACACCATTTACTGATAAGACTGATTATTTCAATTCAATGACCTGGAATTGATGCCCTTAATCTCATAGGGTCCTATAGTTTTTAATTGTATAATACAAACATTTTATTTATGTAATAAAATATGTGATATTTTATTTCAAAATTAGTTGCATTAACGACAAACCAATAAACTAACATCCAAGGTTATCTTATAGGTTAAACATATATGTAGAGACAAATGAGTGGATCATATGATAACCTAAATGGTCTGTAGTAGATGAATAAAGCTGGATACCTTATCCTAGTGACACTACGAGTATGGCCCGTTTTGTAGATGTTACAATTGTTGTAAAGTACTACAAATGATTTAATCTTGATCATTCATGTGGTGACAAGTGAGTGGGGATATTCTATACAAAGGAGTTTGTATAAGACCGGACAACAAAATGTTTAGTCTCATTATAAAACGTCGTTCATAATAGAGACTTACATTTCACCAAGATGACCATAGGTAATATGACCTGAATCCTGAACGAGTTGTGAACTCCTACCTATGAGGGCGGTCCTTTGATTTGTATAGGTGAGAGTGGCCAGATCGCCGACTCAATAATCCTACCATTATGGGGATTTGTCTAACTGGGAAGCTGGTAACACAACTACACAAGAAAGAATTCACTCATTCCCTAATATCGGGACAAGTAGATAAATTGCTCCCTTAAAGGTTGATTCTGGGGCTTGAACTATGTGACGCCACACTCTCTCCTAGCCCAAGAGGGTTTGGTCATAGTTGAACTATGATTAATTGTTAATTAGAGGGATCAATGGAACTTAAGGAGTTAGAAGTAACTAAGAGGTAAAACAGTAATTTTGGCCTAGTTGTACTTACGAACAATTTGTGGAGGGTCATTGTACTATTGATTGGTTATATCCAAGGGACACAGAAATATATCTGTAGTGTGAAAAGCGTAGCTGTCAATCTTTGGAGTGCCCGACAATTAACAAATGGTGAATAATTAATTAAGGAGTTTAATTAATTATTCACGTACCGTTGGAGCTTCAAGTTACATATCCATGAGGTCCCCTCGATAGCTCAACGAGATTTAATGAGAATTGATTTTTGGATTAATTTGAATTGTTCAAATTAATTAAGGGAATTAATTATATACGATATAATTATTATGATGTATTTGACACATTATAATATTAATGAGAGGAAATAAATATTTGAATATGATTATAAAGGTTATATATATGAATAGGATTCATATTGTTAAATTTAATGTAAATGCAATTTATATTAAATTTCATTGGTGAGAGAAAAGAAACTGTAGGTTATATTGTATTTGATACAATATATAAACTATAGGTGGTATGTTATATTTGATATAACATATAGTTTAATATATATATTATATGATAAAGTGTTTANTTGAATTATTCAAATTAATTGAGGGATAATTATATATGATAATATATAAAGTTTATTTGAGAGAAAATAAATATTTGAATATGATTCAAATATTAATTATGTGAATTGGATTCATATTATTAAATTTAATATAAATGTGATTTACATTAAATGTCATTAGCGAGAGAAAAGAAACTATAGGTTAGTATATGATATAATATTAAAACTATAGGTTATATGTTATATTTGATATAACATATAGTTTAATATATATTATATAATAAGGTAGTTATCATATTAATATATATTAAATTATTTATTTTTCGAAATAATTAATGGGAGGGAGATGTAACTATTCCTCCCCCTCCCCCTTCTTTTCTCTCCACATCATGTAAGTGGGGAAGTAGTTTTATTCTTCTTCTTCCTATGTGAAAAAAAAGATACAGAGAACAAGAAAGAGACAGAAAAGCTCTAGTTATGAGTTTTTTTTCCTGCTCTTTCCATCTCCTCTCTCACTCCCTTCCCTCTCAAAATAAAAATAAAAAAAGCTAGAGCACCACCCCTCCTGGATTCCCATCCAGAAAATACCGAGGTTGCTTTTGTGGTAGTGCCTTTTTTGGTGTTTGTGATTTTCATAGAAAAGAGAAAACGTGAAGATTTCGTTCTTTCAGGGTAAGTCTCCTTTTCCCTTTTTCTCTTCTTATTTATTAAGCATGTTGTATTTTGAATTAAATGCATAATAATTATGTATGTCACTGTAACATTAGTATTCTGTGAAATTTTGGGAATTGGAGCGATCCGCTTCCACTGCGGACCCTTCACAGGGATCCTTTAATCGGTAACAGAGCAGTATTTATGGCCCATTTGTTTTCCAAAATTTCATAATTTAATTTTACTTTTATGGTGGTTTAATCATTCTGTATAATTCATATGATGAATTCTGTGTTGAATGTGGTATGTATTAATGGATGTTTTAAGGATTGGGCATATAAATTAATCGCTTTATTTACAAAATTGGTTTTGTAAGGGCTCATGTTTGGGGCATTAATTGCGATAGAGTTTGTATTTTATGTTCGTTAAGTCGTTCGTGATGTTCCTAGCCATTTTCTGGAGAATTTTAGGCGTTTTCCATGGAGTTTCGAAGTTGTTCGAACTGTACAATAGCATGGCGACACTGTGCCCTAGCTTCATGACGTTGCGATGTGGCAAATGAAGGAAAAATTTTTAGCGTCGCAACGCTCCGAAATGGAGTATTCACGCGGTTCAGCTTCGATTCAGCTCTGGTTCGAGTGTGGTTCGTGGTTTTCTGGTCCGATTTAGTTCGTGGATTCTACTGTTCGAGCTGTTTGGGTTCATCTTGACTGGTTCCTAGTATGGTTCGAGAGATTCAAGGCCTGATTCACCTGTTTCGAATCGAATGGATAAATATCTTAAAATAGTTAATTTTTTTAATAGGTGTCCAATCTCGGTTCATTAATTGCTTTGATATTATGCATGTGATGTATGATTTAATTTTATTATTATATGCCATAATGTATGCCATATAATATAAGATTCCACCATAGGTTATGCATTTAATTTCATGCATCATATTATAAATGTTATAATTTTAGATGCATGATTTAATTTTATAGCATGCTCATGCATCATATAATATAAATGTTATAACATATGCATGCATGCATTAATAGCATATCCATGCATCATTTATATTATAATTGTTATAATATATAATTCAGTGTATGTATGAATGTATGCAATAGTTTGTTTCATTAACTATTTATATAAATGATATATAAGTTAGTAATGAAATGAAATTGCATGAAGCATAATTTACGAATGTTATAATTTACTAAAGTATATCAAAGCATGCAATGTATGTTCTAACTTGTTTCATTTGTTTATAATGGTTACAACTAAATGAAATTAGAAACTAAAATTGATAATTCAGAATTACATTCAAACCTTAGGTTAAGATCATCTTTTAAAATTGTTTTAAAACATAATTCAGATAGACCTAAGATCATGTTTCTAATAAAATTAGAAATTTAAGTTTAATCTTTTAGTCAGTTTAATAGGATTAAATTGTCTTAATAAAAGATTAACTCTGTAATAAATATATCTATAAGGGACCTTTTGTCTAAAACTAGTTCTGTCTAGGTTAGGGTATTTAAGTTGACGGAAATCTAACACCTCTACCTGGGAACTTACCTAGAAGGGTGAATTAGATAGATTTGGAACAAGCATGCAATGTTTGATTAAAGTTTGTTAAAGTGTTTAATAGACCTTAATCAAAATTGTTCAACTATCCAAAGGCAAGTGTTATTTTTGGGCAATTTAAACTTTCACTTAGTTAAAATCAGTAACCAGATTTTCTTAAGTTAATTAACCCTAGGTAAAGCACTCAGTGGCAGGAAAATGGGATATGATACTTCATTTTTCCTCTTCACGTTTCTCCTTAAAAGTTCACACCATGAGATCTATATTCGGCCTCGAGGCACCTTGAGTGTCCTCATACGGATGGAATTTGTATCAATCAATATCAAGGCGAATGGAGATAGTGTTTATAGTAAATGGGAGCAGGATGTGTTATAAAACATCCCTTGGTCTCTTTCATTAGTTTGAATTAAAGTTTCATGCATGGCCTCTTGGCACCTTGAGTATCCCCTTAAATGATGGCATTTTTGCATGACCCTTTAATTCAAACTCCAGAAATGGATAGGATAACTTTAGTTTCCTGTCGCAATCGATTTTTCCCTAAAGTTGGCTCATTGAGGCGAAACTTTAGAATCTAAAATGAGGTGTTACACTTACAAGAAATGTTAAGTGAGTTTAACAATTTCTAGGCTGAACAATGGTGGTTGATAGTTACAATAACAAGGAGTTGTTCTGTCTATTTATTGACATTATCTCATTCTAGTAAAGGGACACCTGATCACCCTAGGTAGCTTTTGTCCTACCTCACTGAAACATCATTGCAAAATAGATGCCACTTAGGGTACATTAGACTATTTTGCTAAAATTGATTGGTTGTCTTGATGGCTTAATGGAAATAAACTAATATAAATAATTTGTATGGTTTCAGGAAATTTTTTCAATATGACTTCCGCAACGCTTAATTTACTCGCCGTTGAAAAATTAATAGGCAAAAATTACACTTCTTGGAAAAACACGATCAACATAATCCCAATCATCAATGACCTCCATTTTATCCTAATGGAGGTCTGTCCTCCTATTCCAGCTCCCAATACTGCTCGAAATGTTTAAAAAGCATACGGGCGATGGACATCGGCAAACAAGAAGGTTCGAGCGTACATCTTGGCAAGCCTTTTCGAAGCCTTGGCCAAAAAGCATGAGTCATACTCACGGCTCGTGAGATTATGGAGTCCTTGAGGGAAATGCTTGGACAACCATTCGCATAGCTCAAACACAACGCTCTCAAACACATTTTCAATGGTTGTATCGGCGTGAGCATATGTTTCCTTCATAAACATTCCTCCATAAGGACAAATTTCAGATCCTCGATGATGAGTATCATCATGAGCATATGTTTCCAACTTAAATAGTTTTGGCCATTTAGTTTTTTGGCGCTAAGTAAATTGATAGTGGCCGATGCCATTAAAAACCGTTGCTGAAAAAACGAATAACCTTTTCTAAGACATTGCAAAAATCACATTTTTTAATTAACCAATTAATTTTAGCAAAACAGATTCCAAGTACCCTAAGTGAAAAGACTTCTATTTTGTAATTATGCCCCAGCGAGGCAGGACAAACCTCATTGGTAGGGTGATCAGATGTCCCTTCACTGGGATGAAACATTCTCAACCATTAGGCAGAACCAACTCTTGGAACTAAACCTAATAGCCACCATTTGTTCGGTCCATAATAGTTAACCCTTAACAATCCTGCGTAACTGTAACGAGGCGATACACAGAAACTTTCAAGAGATCAAATAAAGAGTCCCGCCTTAATGACTCACCATAGGGAAAAAAGTATATTAGGACAATAGACTAAGTAACCTTATCCTCTTACAAGAGATCAAATAAAGAAACGCACAAAACAGCCATCCTATAGGGGGACACACTCAGGGTGCCACGAGGCGATACACAGAAACTTTATTCAATCTAACGAGAGAGACCGAGGGATATGTTGTCGTACTTCCTGCTCCTACTTACTATGAACACTGTGAAACCCGGATTTCTATTTTCCTTACTTAAGCAAGTGATAAAAAGAATTAACTAAGTGAAAGTTAAATCCTAAGTTAAGGGGAAGGAAATTTCTAAGTGTTAAGTAGATTTTCTTTGAATAAATTAAGTTGAGCTTTAATTGGTAAAATTGTAATGAAATTTGTATAATAAATAGGTTGTTGAAAAC
>NC_052351.1:49960767-50228103 GCF_009727055.1 Benincasa hispida
CAGGTTGGGGCTCTCTGCGTCATGAAGTGAAATGAGATCTCTCATCAAAACGAAATAAATATTGGAAAATCCTGGTGGACAATACAGATATTAGGTTGGGAATAAATATGTATAGAAATTAAGTACTGGTGTCCTCTCATCATGCAGATCTCCGAGTGCTATACGTCTCGCGAAGATGTAATATACTGCTGGTAATCTCGGGTTCGCTGTCGGTGACGCGCTGCAGACCGAATTAAGGAAAAATATGAAAATATTATTTTGGGAATATCCTGGCGAAGATCGGTAAAAATACCTCATTTAAGTGCGTGAGTAAACGCGTGCTTAAAAAAATCTTATTGGGGAACATTTGTACCCGAAGTTAACTAACCAGATTCGAGAGAAACACCTTTGGACGAGAAATGAATTTGGAAGAGAGCCCTGAGATCATTCTGAATTGATCGAGCTGTCCACGATGTAGATCGAACGCGTGTATGATACTGATACTACTCGGACCGAGGGACGACTGAGCTGTCGCGCATCTCAACCAACGAGTGGCGTGGAAGGACATCAGAGTAGGTATCAAAGCTCAATATCCCGAGCCACAGCCGATGTGCCGTCAACTATATCCACAATCACAACTAGGACTGATGGTGTTGAGGTGTAGAGCATACATCAGTCGCACTGATTAACACACACACTCTTAAGGTCGAGCCCCTGACAGCGAGATTGCTGGAGAGAGCGGGAGTGAAGAGAGCGAGAAAGTGGGAGAGAGCGACACGGCCGAGAGTGGAAAGAGCAGACTGTCGGAGAGCAAAAGAGCGAGAGCGCCTATGCGTTAGCCTTGCTTTGTCTGATCTGAACGTGCACGCCACGCTCGTTATGCATTGAACGCCGAGCAATCTTCTTGGGTGATGTATTTGGACGCGTTGGGTGGATTATGCATTTAAAACCCTAATTTGAATACAAACAAAGCTTGAAGACGTAAGGACAAACGTCAATTAAAATCTAGGTGTCCGATTAAGAGAAATTCTTAAACCCTAAGAAACTGTGTTGGATGCGTTTGGGAAGAACACATTGAACTAAGGTGAAGTAAGCTTACGTTGATAAAGGGAGGATTAAACATTTGGCCATGCAGCCAAGTAGGTGCTATCATCCCACGAGTAATTTGAACGCCTATAAATATGGAGTTGGATTTCTTTTCAAACACACAAAATCATAAATTTCGTAGAGAAAGTAGAGGGCAGTGAAGGTTCAAAGGAATGTGTCAACCTTTCGGCTTCTGAAGACAGCTCAGTATCTGCTCTGCCACTAAAGGACCAAAAGACTTGTAACCGTTGCTAGGTGTTTACTGTTAATATTGTACACATGTTACTATTCTTCATATAGGGACTAGGGTTGTGGGTTTTGGGACTTGTAAATCTAATGTTGTAAATACCCTAAACATATTAAGTTTCTAAGTTAATAAATTGAGGGCCTACAGCCGTTCCATTGCATATAATTTGTATTTGGTATCAGAGTTATTCCGCAAGAGTTTTTAGGCAGTAAGTGTCAGCCTAAGGGTTGATAACTACTGTAGTCACGCCCTTCTCTAGGCTAAGAGGGTGATCTGGGGTGAGGATAACGCGTGCACCTTTTCCTAAATGATTTATGCATGAAAATTCGATACGTCCCGCTTTGTAGATGGTACAAGTGTTGTAAAGTGCTACAAATGGTCTGATCTGATCATTCATGTGGAGACATGCGAGCGAGGGTATCCTATACAAACCAGTTTGTATACGACCGGACCACGAAATGTTTAGTCTCGTTATATAACATCGTTCATGATAGAGGCTTTCATTTCCCTAGGATGACCATAGGTAATAGGACCTTAATTCTAAGTGAGTTATGAACTCCTACCTATGAGGGTGGTCCTTTGATTTGCATGGGTGCGAATGCCCAAATCACCAACCTACCACTTTAGGGATTTCGTCTGATTGGAGAGTTGGGAACTCAGCTACACAAGACAGAATTCACTCCTTCTTTGAACCAGGGGTAAATAGATAGATTGCTCCCTTAAGAGCTGATTTTGGGGCTTGAACGATGCGGTGCCACACACATTCTCACGGTCCGAGAGGTATCCACACATGGTAGGACTATGTTGTATTGCTCATTAGAGGGATCAGTGGTACTTAAGGAGTTAGATGTAACTATAGGGGCAAAACGATAAATTTGCCTAGCTGTACTTACGAGCAATTTGTGAAGGGTCATCTTACTATTGATTGGTTATATCCAATGGACGCAGAAATATATCTGTAGTGTGAAGAGTGCAGCTGTCGGCCTATAGTGGAGTGCCCGGCAGTTGAAAGATGGTGGATATCGTGATTAAAGAGTTTAGTCAGTTATTCACGTAGCGTTGGAGCTTCAAGCTACAGGTCCATAAAGTCTCCTTGGTAGCTTAATGGATTCAGGTTGAGAATCAGTTTTTGGGTTAGTTTGAAATGTTCAAATTAACAATAGATGATATAAGTGATTTGATGTATTAGATACATTAATTGGAGGAATTAATATAAATAAGATTTATATTAAATGTCATAAAGGAGAATAGAACTATGGTTTAAATATTATATATGACGTGATATTAAAACTATAGGTTATAAATATAATATAATAAATTGTTTATTATATTTATTTATAATAAAATAATTATTTATAAGATAATTGTTGGTAGTTATGTGTTTCTCCTTTAACCAATTGAGTGAGAGATTTCTATCAATTTTAATAACTGAAGAATAAAAGTGAAAATGTTTTTCTTTTTTTCATAATAAAAGAAAAACATCCGTTCTGGTAAAAGAAAGAGCTATACGATAGCCTTTGAAAGAGTGAACGATCAAGTATCAAGTAGCGAGTTTACTAGACGATAGTTCCTCATTACCCGACGATCGAGTCCCAAGTTCATACGATAGACATTTTAATTCTCCTACTTACATGATCGTTTAACTCGATCGTATACATCCTTCTTCCCTCTACCAAATTCACACAGAGCCCACGGCACCTGGATTCACACATCGAGAATACCAAGGCAACCGAGTGGTAATGTCGAGTGTTTCTGTTTGAGGATCGAGTCTTAATCGATTGGGTTTGTGGATCTGACAGTTCGTGAGTTGCTTTGGTTGTTTGTTGTGTTTGTGCTCGTGAACTAGTTTGTTGGGACACGGGACTGGTATAGATCGAGGGAATACTTGAAGAAGTGTTCTTCAAAGGTATGTCATTCGATTTCCTTTGGTTTTAAATGAAGAAAGCATATTGTAATTTACTTTATGATGCATAACTGTTTTTGTATGTTTGTAAATGCTTTGGTCTTTCACAATGGGTTTGGAGCGATCTTGCTTCCGGTCAACGGTTCTCTTGAAAAAGAGTTCCATCAAGTGGAGGAGTACAAGGAGGAGTTTGACTGACTATCTTACTTTGCCCCTGACCTGGTGTCCACTAAAGCGAAAAGAGTTGAAAGATTTGTTCAAAGGCTTCGAGACGAGGTGCGAGGTATTGTGCAACTTTTGAGCCTTCCACCTATGCAACAACATTTCAAGCAGCAGCATGGGTAGGTTGTCCCTCGGGGCTAGAGTTCCTGAAGTCCTTGACTGCAGAATCTACCTCAGGTCAGAAGAGGAAAGCTGAGAAGAAAGCACTGAAGCCTCCGCAGAAGCTTCAGAGCATAAATAGATCGCTAGGGTACATCAAGTAACAAGCTGCTAATTCAAGAGAAGTCTGGCAAGATAGGCTTATGTGCAAGTCGTGTGGGAAGCATCAATGGGGTTATTGTCTAATTGATACAGGGACTTGCTTCAGGTGTAAGCAGACAGGGTATATGGCCGACTTTGAGGCAAAGGATCATTGATGCGCAGCAGGGTGATTCGGACCTTGTTCAGAAATTTCGTCAGGTGGAGTTAGGCCAAGTTAGTCAATTTTTAGTATCTGTAGACCATGGTCTTATATATCAGGGACGATTATGCGTACTTGTAAATAATGGCCTAAAGGGTAAATTTTTGGCAGAAGCTCACAACTTCCCCATTCTCGATACATCTAGGCGTACTGAACGGGCAGAAATGCACGTTATTACAGCGCAAAGATATAAAACAATGTAGGATTGCGACGATAAAAATATATAATATTGCATCCAAAAGCATTAAGTTTACAACATTGTGATCGCATGCATCCATCGCATTAAAACAGCTAACTTATGTATTTTATGCAGGAAAATGCGTTAACGCAAGGCGAAATTGCGATCTAAGGCAATCAGTGTCTGAGCGCATAAGAGATTGTGACCATAAGACTATGTGATCATATGCGTTCGTGAAGATCTGCTCAAGAAGGTGGCCACATAGAACCGGCGCATCAAGGTGAAACCTTAATAAATCACGATGGGACAGAAAGTTGATGACAGTCGATTCCGAATTAAGTTGACAAGCTGTTCACGACACACTGTAGCAAGTACACTCAACTTTTCAGTGACAATTATTCGGCGCATCCGATAGAGAATTAATGACATCCCATCAGTGCAATCATTCGAGAGAAAAAGCTATTCACCCTGAAGCTCTATAAATACCAAAGGCCACCTTTGTTAAACGGGTTCAGTTCGCTCAATTCAGTTCTGTTCGCCGAGTTTAGAGAGTTCACCTTATAGAAGATAGTTAGCCTTTGTTCATAGTTTCCTTCTACTTAGAAGGCGAAAGCGAGAGAAGGGAAAAGATGCAAGAAGATCATCCTGATCAGCTCGAGAGAGTGCCAGGGAGTGTGAAAATAAGAAAGAGGGTCGACTCTTACGAGAGCAAGAATATCTTTTGAGCAGAGTAGAGAAGAACAGTGTAAAAGTCTTGGGAATCAAGAGATTACTACCAGGCTTTTTATCTTTATTTCACATTGTTATTCTGTATTTTGATTCCATATATAGAATGGAACTTGCATTTCTACATCTGTTCACTCTCTGTACAATACGCATGAGTAACTAAACTTTCAAATGGGTTGAGAAGTACTTAGCTAACATGACCTAGGATCTTCATTGCATGCGATCATCTTGTCTTATGTTGCGTCCATCACCCCTTTAGAGCTACTCGAGAGAGAGTCTAAAGAAAGAACCTAAGACTTGAGAGAGCTAGGTTAGAATCTAGACTTGAAAAAGCAAGATTAGATCTGCATAAGCAAGAGATAAAGACTTAGAGATAAGCTCTGTTTGCCAACATGCATCGCATGCACTCTAGAGATAGGTTATGGTAGTATGTGGTCGCCTTGTGCATATGTGTGCCACTCGTCATCGCATAGACAAGAATAGAGGCTTAAATGTTAGTCTTATAGACATCATCGCATACATCACATGCGTTCTAAAACTAGAAGCCATAGCATTTGCATTGAGAGATGACTTGCTATTGTATGTATGTAGTATGATCGCATAACATGAACGCAATCTTAGGAAGTGTTAGCTAAATCCCTTCTCAACCCATTCCCCTGCATACTCATCGTATCTTTCGTATTATTAACTCTTTTCTCAACTCTGCTGCATAGACTTTATACTTCAAACAACACACCACCCAACGCATTGATTTATTTGTTACCACAAAGAAATCTAAAATTGCCATCGCATACTGTTTCCTTAGTCTCTGTGTTTGACCTTGGGCTTACCAGGCAACTCAGTAGGATTTATACTTGGATCTTGCTGAGAAAACTTGCATGCACAACACATATTCCACCATCGCATTTTACACCATTATTTCATCGCATTAATAACAAAACGCACCAGGTACAAAAATGTATCAAGATTTGAAGTGATATTACTGGTGGTTTAATTTGAAAAGGGAGATAGTTGATTATGTCAGCAAATGTTTAGTCTGTCAATAAGTGAAGGCCATAAGGCAGAAGCTAGTGGGCTTACTACAACCATTGAATGTGCCAGAATGGAAGTGAGAGAGTGTGTCTATGGACTTCATTATAGGTTTGCTCAGGACAGCAAAAGGCTTTTTAGTAATATGGGTTGTAGTGGACAGACTCACTAAAGTGGTGCATTTCATTCCAGGGAAGCCCACGTATTCGGTGAGTAAGTGGGCTCAATTGTATATAAAAGAGATAGTAAGATTGTATGGTGTGTCAGTGTCGATCGTATTCGACAGAGACCTTCGTTTTACCTCAAAATTTTGAAAGAGCCTCAATGCAGCATTAAGAACTCAGTTAAATTTCAGTACAACCTTCCACCCTTAGGCTGATGAGCAAACAGAACGCTTGAACTAGACATTGGAGGATATGTTGCGCACTTGTGCGTTGGAATTTTTAGGGAGTTGGGACTCCCACTTGAATTTGGTGGAGCTCGCATATAATAACAATCATAGGCTACCATTGGCATGTCGCCATTTGAAGCTCTATATGGTAAAAGCTACAGATCTACTGTTTGTCGGAGTGAGGTTGGTGAAAGAAAGTTGGTGAGGACTGAGTTAGTGGAGATGACAAATGAAGCCATGTAGAGGATTAGATCTCGAATGCTAACAACGCAGAGTAGACAAAAAAGTTATGCCGATGTTAGGCGTAAAGATCTTAAGTTCGAGGCAGGCTCTAAAGTGTTCGTGAAAATAACCCCTATGAAAGGTGTTATGAGGTTTGGAAAGAAGGGGAAACTAAGTCTGTGTTTTGTAAGGCCATTCGAGATCTTGGAGTGAATTGGCCATGTGGCTTATTGATTAGCCTTGCCACCATCTCTTTCTGTGGTCCATAATGTCTTTCATGTCTCCATGCTGAGGAAGTATGTGACAGATCCGTCTCATGGTAGACTTCGAGCCTTTGAAATTGAATGAAAACTTAAGTTATGAAGAGAAGCCTGTGCGGATTTTTGCAAGAGAAATGAAAGTGTTTGCGCAGCAAAGAGGTGCCATTGGTAAAGGTTTTATGGCAGAATCATCAGTTGGAGGAAGCAACTTGGGAGCAGGAGGATGAAATGAGAGCCTAGTTCCCAGAGCTCTTATATATATAAATATATAAACACACATATATATAAAATTGTTTTTGTTATCTTTAGGGATCAGGGTAGGAAAAGAGGGAAGTATTTAAATATGTCATTACCTCCTCGGTTTACGTGCCAATCAAAAGAAAAGAAAAAAATTCCTTCTTATCTTTCACGCCGTAAGACCCCTCCCCCTTGATCTCTTTTGCCCAGCCACGTGAGGACCTGTAGCCGGTCGTTTCGTCTGTGCATCGTCGACTTCAGTCGTCAATCCCTATCTTCGCATCCCTAGCCATTCAAGCCGTGCCTCGACCCTCGTGGGCACTATTCTAATTCATTCATCACCTGGTTCCATCGATGATTTCAACCACTCTTCCAGCCAGCGGCTCGTCCTTTCTAGTCACTGCCTCCATTTGCTAGAAATCTCGGATTTGTGGGTGAGATTTAGGATTTATTTGGCTTTTCTTGTGTGGGTTTTTCAAATGTCCATTCGGGCTTGGTCTAATTTGGATTATCCGCTATGTTGGAAAGGTTGAGGGAAGTTTTGGAAGCTACAATCATGCTGTCCAGTAATGCCAAGGGCGATACTTGGTCATTTTCTTTTGTAAGTTTTAAGGCATCGCAACTGGTTTAATTGCTTGATAGTTGGGCTTAAATATTAAGGTAAGCTACCTACTGCCGGTTCACCCTCGAACCTAACAGTGTGTTAAGTATTGGTCCCAATGTTGGTTAGGATATTTATAACACGTTTGTTGGTCGGTTGGAGTCGTGGAAACTCGTATTTTTTCCATGAAAATCTTGATAGTATGTTTTTTGTGGATGTTTGACTGATGGATGGATTTAAAGACTCTTTTGAAATCTCTTAAGCATGATTTGTGACTATAATTGTATGCTTATGCCTAAATTTAATTATACTGCTTATTAGCCTTCTTACTAGACTATGCACATGACAAGTAGTGAGCCTTCAGACCCACACCTCATGCCTATCTTGGTGTCCCTTCGGATCACCACTTATGTTTATGACTGTGTCCCTCAGGGGTCACTACCTACAAAAGTGTGCCTCCTCGTTCGCCCTTTATGCCTATGCCTATGCCTATGCCTACGATGCATAATGTGCACCAAGTCTCGATAAGAAGACTAATAGTTCACTCAGTGGGCCGGTAATGGGTCGCTTACTGGGCATTTTTATATACTCATCCATTTTCCTTTATGTTCTTCAGGTAAACGTAAGGACAAATCGGTGAATGATAGGAGAAATCTATGATTCGGTCATTGGGACATACAATAAAACTTTTAGTTTATTCCATTTGTTCATTTATTAATTTGTTTCTTTGCTCAATTTATTCTAAATCAAGTCATGGGTCCCCAACAGTGTTTTCTGGATTTTAGTGTTTTAATTTTTTTTCCTTTAAGAAATTATTTTTTTATTAAATTTTCTTTGAAAGATTATTCTCAAGCCTATGCATGCATATAGTAGCGTCCTAGAATTATCATAGAGATTTGGGTCGTTACAAGTACCCTAAAAAAAATCCCTAAATCTTGCCCAAAAAAAGACCAACTTTTACCCAAAAGAAAAGATTTCGACGAAATTTACAAGCTGTTGTGGCGTCTGAAAGAGGGACAAAGACAGACGGTGCTAGCCAGATTTGCAACAGAGGCATCGATGACGACACGACTGGAAATCCGGTTGACTGTAGTTGGACGATACGACGGTTGGTTGATCGACGGACGGAGCTTCAGGCGGCTAGGTGAAGGAACTCTAAACAAGAGTACCATGAGCGGAAGAAAGATCTTTCCAAGTACATTGTGACAAAATTCAAAGCATTCAGAAACATACAGAATAGTTATGCACCTTAGAACAATTACAATATGCTTTCTACACTAAACACAAAAGGAACAAGAGATATACCTTTGAAGAAACCTTTGTTTATGAATCTCTCGTTCTCGTGATCACTGGAACAGCAACCTCTCGCAGTCGCTCAGATCGCTTAGTCAATCTCTCGCTATCGCTTAGATCACAAACAAACTGCTCCTCGAACAAGAACCTTTCGGTACAACCACTTGGCTACCTTAGGCTTTGTGTGAATTTGGTAAAGGGAAGAAGGAATCCAATGACTGAACTAAACGATTAAGTAAATGGGAGAAGTTCTATCGCATAGACACAAAAAACTTGATCGTTTAGTAAATCTCGCTTTCATGAGAATTGTCTACACGATCGCTTAGTAAATCTCACTTGATCGTTTACACGATCGTTTAGTAAATCTCTCGCTATTACACTACAAAAAGGCACAACCTTGGACATGGTTGCAATTTATTAGGATTAGCCCCAAGCACATGTGCTGGGCAACCCCATATGCGGAAATGACATAAACTAGCTTTACGCTCGTTCCACAACTCTAAAGGTGTTCTGGCAACACTCTTGGAAGGAACACAGTTGAGGATATAAGCTGCAGTCTCCACTGCAAAACCCCAAAACGAGTTGGTAAGGAAAGGTAGCTCATCATCGACCGAACTATGTCCAATAGGGTTCTGTTTCTCCTCGCTGATACACCATTCTGCTAAGGAGTACTAGGCGCTGAGAGATGGGAAACGATTCCATGTTCTATCATATAGTTCTGGAACTAAGAATCCCAAAACTCTCCACCCTGATCTAATTGAAGTGTTTTAATTCGTTTATCCAATGCATTTTCAACTTCAGCCTTGAACTCTTTGAACTTTTGAAAGGATTCTGACTTCCGTTGCATCAAATAAACATACTCATACCTTGAGTAATCATCAGTAAAAGTGATGAAATATTCATAGCATCCCTTGGCTTGCACATTCATCAGACCACAAAGGTCTGAATGTACTAACTCTAGAGGCTCTTTGGCTCGATAATCTTTTCCAGTAAAAGGTCTTTTAATCATCTTGCCTTAAAGGCATGACTCATACATAAGTAAAGAATTTTCCTCTAACTCTCTTAGAAGTCCATTCTTCACCAACCTCTCAATCCTATTGAGATTGATGTGCCTTAATCGAAGGTGCCAAAGTTGGGCATTTTCCATAAGAGAAACCTTAAATCGTTTATTTTGAGTTACAGCAGTTTTAAATATCTCTATGTTATGGACGAAATTTGTTGCTAACGGCCTTGTCACATACAAATTATTTTTTAGTTTTGCTAAACAAATCTCAACACCATCTTTCAGAATAAACACTTTATTCAATGAAAAGTGAAGAGTACATTTACATTCAATCAGACACTTTACAGAAATTAAGTTCCGCTTTAACTCGGGAACAACATAGACATCATTCAAAATGATAAATTTATTCTGTAAAGTCAACTGGAGTCCTCCCACTGCCACAGCTGAGACGACGTGTCCGGTGCCTACTCGCATCGTCATCTTTCCAGCCTCAAGCTGCCGCTAGGATCTAATCCCCTGAAAAGAAGAATAAACATGATTAGTGGCATCAAAGTCAATATTCCAGGCAAAATCATCATTCTCCACTAAAAAAGTTTCCAAAACTAGTAAATCATATTTACCTTGTTTTGCCTTGGCCTTAGCCCTCCTCTTCTCCTTCAACCAGTGAGGACAGTTCTACTTCCAATGCCCGTCCTAGTTGCAATGGAAACACTTTCCCTTGTCAACCGACGCTGGTCGCCTTCCCCACTATGCGATAGGTTGTGGGTTAGCAGGTGCCTTCCCTTTTCCCTTACCACCCTTCTTCTTCTTCCACTTGGAACTGTTAGAAGTAGAAGGTGCAAACTTTATTCCGAAGGTCAAACCCCCATGGAACTTCTTCAATGATGAAGCACCAATTGCCTCACAACCCTTCTTCTTTTTACTTTTCAGCAAGGATTGGAATGTCTGCAACTCGTTGAGGAGAGTTATAAGGGTATAGTCTAGTTTGTTCAGCACAACATTGCTAACAAAGTGTAGGAAGCTATCTGGCAAAGAGTGCAGAATTATGCTAACCTGGCTGCCCTCATGATGCGTGACTCATTCATCTCCACCACATTGAAGTGGACCATCATGTTCAGAACATNATTATGCTAACCTGGCTGCCCTCATGATGCGTGACTCATTCATCTCCACCACATTGAAGTGGACCATCATGTTCAGAACATATTCTCGAACAGATGTACCCTCCTCCATTTTGGAGTTGAAGATGCATTTCAGAGCTTCGTGCTTGAGTTGTTCATACGGTTGTCTGAATACTCCCTATAGGTGCTCCATGATCTCATGCATTGAAACCATAGGCTCATGCTTCTTGGCCAAAATGTTGTTTAGACTGGCCAAGATGTAAGTTCGGACTTTTTCATTCGCACGTGTCCATTTCTCATAACCCTCTCGAACATTTCGAGTGGCGTTCTTAGTCAGAATAGGAGGATATTCCTCCGTAAGGACGAACCTCAAGTCATCGATAATTAAAATTGTAGTTATCATGTGTTTCCAACTAGCGTAATTCTTGCCAAACAACTTATCGGCACATAAAACATACATATTATATACATTCACAAAATTAATGGACTAGAATGATTAGCCTCAAAAACTAGAAATTAAATTCTATCTATTACCTGAAACCAACGAGCAAACCGGTTCACTAGTGAATCAGTTCTTGAACCGCCCGGGCGAAGTCTTTTTCCTGATCGTTAAGTAAATTGGGCGAGTAACCACGATCGTTTAGCAACAATCGAGCACCTTCAACTATGCGATGAAGCATGAAGACACTCAATCGTTTAACACACTAATATTAAACACAAGTCTAAACGATTGTGCAAACGACTACAATGTTGTGAAGCATGATCGTCTAAATGATCGAAGAGCAAGCGAAAAGTAACCTTTACCCCACGATCGTGTAGTCAGTGACTAAGCGATGAAGGTTGTTGACCTACACGATCATTTAGTGCGTGCGCGTCTACCTTGCAATGAGTATCCCGTATACAACGATCGCTTACCTCATTGTTTACACGATTTGACCAACGCTTGGTCTTCTTCTTCCTCGAAGTAACGCGCATCTCCATGACATGAAGCCCCATCACGAGTGACTCAAACATACTCAAACACTTTGAATTACGAACTCGATAGCAAGTTAATATGCCCAAAAACACAGGGGCCTTTACAATTAACTTTGAAATGTAAAAGAATTCAAAAACCAGAGGCAACCATCCCAGAACACCCCATTAATTCATATCCACAAACATATTGAACACTTAAACAGAATGTAGCCATGTTTAACACCTTCCAAGAATGTAAATGCAATTTTATACATCAATGGATTTGGAATATCAGAACCTGGCTCTGATACCAATTAAGAAAACTCTAAACAAGAGAACCATGAGTGGAAGCAAGATCTTTCCAAGCACATTATGACAGAATTAAAAGCATTCAAAAACATACAGAATAGTTATGCACCTTAGAACAATTACAACATGCTTTCTTCACTAAACACAAAAGGAACGAGAGATATACCTATAAAGAAACCTTTGTCTGTGAATCTCTCATTCTCGTGATCGTTGGAATAGCAACCTCTCGTTGTCGATCAGATCGCCTAGTCAATCTCTCGTTGTCACTTAGATCACGAAAAAACTACTCATCGAACAAGAACCTTTTGACATAACCACTTGGGTACTTTGGTATTCTCGGAGTGAGAATCCAAGAGATGTGTGCTCTGTGTGAATTCGATAGAGGGAAGGACGAATCCAACGACTGAACTAAATGATTAAGTAAGTGGGAGAAGGTCTGTCGCATAGACACTGAATATTGATCGTTTAGTAAATCTCGCTCTCAGAAGATTCGTCTACACAATCGCTTAGTAAATCTCACTAAATCGTTTACATAATCGTTTAGTAAATCTCTCGCTATTACACGATCATTTAAAAATCTCGCTATCAAACAATCGTTTAGAAATCTCTCGCTATCGTTTAGTATCTCGCTGAGGATTATCATGTAATCTTTCGCATAAAGCAAAAACGATTAGCAATTTTCTAAATGAAGCTATTCTTCACAAAATGAAAACATTTTTCATTTTATCTTTCAGTTATGAAAATTGATCATAACCTCCCACTTTCATGCACAGTTAAAGGAGAAAACTACCCACAATTATCATATAATTGTTTTAATTATCAATAAATATAATAACTAACTTATCATATTATATTTATAACCTATAGTTTTACATCATATGTAACATTTAAACCATAGTTCCTTTCTTCTTTATTCAATATAAATCATATTTATATCAAATTCCTCCAATTAATGTATCTCATATATCATCTCAACTATATCACATAAAATTGAACCAGTTTAATTATATCATATATAATCAAACTCCCTCTTGTTAATTTGAACACTTCAAACTGACCCAAAAACTGATTCTCAACATGAATCCATTGAGCTACCAAGGGGATATTATGGACTTGTAGCTTGAAGCTCCAACGGTACGTGAATAGTTGACTAAACTCTTTAATCACAAGATCCACCATCTGTTAACTATCGAACGCTCCACTAAAGATCGACAGCTGCACTCTTCTCACCACAGATATATTTCTATGTCCATAGATATAATCAGTCAAGACTACGATAACCCTTCGAAGATCGCTCGTAAGTACAGATTGGTCAATTTACGATTTTGCCCCTATAACTACATCTAACTCCTTAAGTACCTAAACAATACATCATAGTCCTACATCGCTCAAGCCCCGAAATCAGCCCTTAAGGGAGCCATCTAACTACTTACCCCTGCTTTGGGGAATGAGTGAATTCCATCTTGTGTAGTTGAGTTCCCAGCTCCCCAATCAGACGAATCTTGAAAATGGTTGGTTTGAGTCGGCAATCTGGCTACTCGCGCCCATGCAAATCAAAGGACCGCCCTCATAGGTAGGCGTTCTCAACTAACTCAGGATTAAGGTCATGTTTGTTGGGATTGGTGTCCTAATTCTCCCGAAGTCTCGTAGTTTGTAATTTATACTCATTGTTAACCTAAATAGGTCTATAGTCGGCAATCTGTCCAAATTCTCCAGGATTAAGGTCAATGTGGATCATGCCTTAAGTGATAATCTAAATAGGTCTATAGTATAAGGATTAAAGTGGGATACCTGATCCTTGTGACACTACGGATACGGCCCACTTTGTAGAGGTTTGTAAGTGTTGTAAACTACTACAGATTGCAGATCCTAACCATTCATATAGAGACATATGAGCGGGGGTGTCCTATACAAAAAGTTTATATAAGACCGGACCACGAGATGACTAGTCTCTGTATATAACACCATTGATACTGGAGACTTACATCTTACCTAAATGACCATAGGTGACATGACCACAATCCTGAGTGTTTTGAGAACTCCTGCCTTTGAGGACAGTCCTTTCATTAGTATCAGTGAGAGTGCCAGATTGCTAACTCAACATGCGTACCTTTTTGGGGACTTGTTTGATTTGGGAGCTGGGAACTTAGTTATACAAGATGGAATTCACTCTTTCCCCAAAGTAGAGGTAAGTAGATAGATTGCTCTCTTAAGAACTGATTCCGGGGTTTCAACATAGTGGCCACAGCTTCTCTCTAGAAGAGAGGACTCAGTCATAGTAAGACTATAACTTATGTTCATTAAAGGGATCAATGGTACTTAAAAAGTCAGATGTAACTACATGGGCATAACGGTTATTGGCTCAGTTGTACTTACAAGCGATCTTTGAAGGGTTTGTTGATTGGTGAAGATGGACACATAATATATCTGTAGTAAGGAAAGTTCAGTTGTCGGTCTTTAGTGGAGTGTCTGGTAGTTAACGGATGGTGAATCCCGTGACTAAAGAGTTTAGTCAGTTATTCACGTACCGTTGGAGCTTCTGCTAAACGATCGCATTTCTTTTGTTAAACAATTGGGCATCGTCTATACGATAGACTTGGACATCTCCCATTTGCTCAATCGCTTACACAATTGTTCTCCTCCGGTCTCTTCCTCTAACCAAGTTCACACAGAGCCCACCCTTCTGGATTCTCACACTGAGAATACCAAGGTAGCCACTGTGGTGGTGTCGTACTCAACTCAACAATAGTAGAGGTTTTTTTAGGCCGTTCATTGAGTTCACGGTGTTCGTGTGGTGGTTGCCGATTATTCGTGATCTTGGAGATCGCTAGGTTCGAGCGTTCAAGTGTTGCAGTATTGGAGTCTGTTCAAGCGTTCGTGATCAAAGGAGATTGAAGATGAGTCTTAAAAGGTATGTTAATTCTATTCCTTGATCTTTAGAAAAGCATGTTGTAATTTCGATTTTGCGCATAGCCTATTGTTTCCATTTGTGACTGTAATTGTGTATGTTCATATACGATTGAAATTTGGAACGATCCTTCCGCTGCTCATGGAAATCCTTATATCTGATTTCCTTCAATTGGTATCAGAGCCAGGTTGTTCTGATATTCCAAATTTCACTTCTGTTTTGAATTTCTTTTACAGTCGTGGTGCGTTTTCTGCATTGTGTTTAACTGTTAAATGCATTTGTAGATGGTTTTGATGAATGTTTACGAGTTAATTGCCTCCGTTTAAAGCTTTCTTTAAATTACAAAGTATTAATTTATAAGGGCCCCTGTGTTTTTTTGGCATAATTAACATGTTATCGAGTCTGTAATTCAAAGTGTTTGAGTTAGTCGAGTCGTTCGTGATGAAGTTTCGAAGCATGAAGATGCGGTTCTCAGTAAAGAAGAAGTCCAAGAGTTAATCGTGTCGTGTAGCCTCAAGTAAAGGATCATTGGGATTTAACTAAAGGATCATGTAGATTTTTCTATACGATCATGTAGTATTTACTAAACGATCGTTTAGCTGATGCTAAATGATGGGGTAAATCGTTTACTCTATCGTGTAGCGTTGGTTGCCCGATCGCGTAGACGCTGGAGGTAGACGATCGTAGTGGGAGCATATGATGCTCATCGTTTAGAAGAAGGCGTGCACTAAACGATCATGTAGTTAGCATGCCTCATCACATAGTTACTGACTACACGATCACGCGGTATACAATACGAAGGCGTTTGCTCAGTGATCATTTAGACGATGGTGCTTCATCGCATCGTTGTCGTTTAGACGATCGTCTAAGGCTTGCGTTGCAGAGCACGTTGCACGATCGCGTACCTCATGTTTCACCGCATACTAAAAGGTACACAGTCATTTAGCTTTGGAAGCGTAGGAAAATGATTGAGCAAAGCGTTTATTCTTTCGTGTAGACGATCGCGAGATGTTTGGTACATGATCAGTGGAAACGCGTTGCTTTGCCCTGATGGTTCAAGACCCGGTTCGCCTGTTTGAACTGGAGACTTTTTTTTTTTGTAATAGTTAGCTTGTACTTTTGAGGATTCAAGGCAATTTTTCCCGGTTCATCAACATTTTGTTTTATACATGATATGTATGGTGTTTATATGGCAAAGTTTTTGATATATAGATTTGAATCCCACCTTAAGTTGTGCAATTATTCATGCATCATGTATTATAAGTGTTATAATATTTTATGAAGAAATTACAAGAGAGCATGCGCATGCATCATGAAATATAAGAGTTATATTTGTGCATGCAGTAAGCATTATCATGCATCATCTTTGTATTATAAGCATTATAGTATAAGAGTGAATGGAAGCATGTTTTGCTTTGTTCGTTGTTTGTTTGTATAAGTGTTATATAAAATGGTAGCAATGGATGAACAATGCATGAAGCATAACACTTAGGCTGTTTATAAGCATTATGAATGCCTCGTATGTGTTTGCTTTGCATTGTGATTGATTTTGGTTGTTTCCGTTTATAAGCATTATAAAGGAAATTAGAACTAAAATCGATAAGAAATAGTTGCATGCAGACTTAGGGTGAACTCATGTTTTAAAAGGGTTTTAAAATTGGATTTAGATAGACCTAAGTTCAAAGGTTCTAATGGGATTAGTAACCTAGTTTAATCTTTTTAAATCGGTTTAATAGGATTAAATTGATTGGCATAAAAGATTAAAATTATATTAAATCTATCTATAAGGGACTTTTTGTCTAAGGTGGGTTCTGTCTAGGCTGGGGTTCTTAAGCTGACGGAAATGGAACACCCCTACCTAGGAACCTACCTGGAAAGGTGAATTAGATAGCTTTTTTGCAAGCATGCGGCAGTTGGTCAAAGACTTCGTTAAAGAGTTTAATGGATGATGATCAAAAGTTGTTAAACTATCTAAGGTAAAAGTTACTCTTTGGGCAAATCTAAAAAGTCACTTAGTTAAAATTATTGGTCGTGTTTTTTCTAAGTAAACTAAACCCTAGGTTATAAAATACTCAATGGAGGGAAGAAATGTATCTGATATGTCAATGATTCCACTCACGTTTCTCTCTATATGTTCACACCGTGTGATTCATGCTTGGCCTCGTGGTGCCCTGAGAGCATCCCCCTTCGAATGGTGTTTGCATGAGTCAATATCAAGGTGGACGGAGAGAGTGTTTATAGTAAGTGGGTGAAGGGTGTGTGTCAACACATCTTATGGTCTCTGTCATTGGTTCGCCCCGTGAGATCATTCTATACTCTCTCGTGGCGCCCTGGGAGCGTCCTCCTTCGGAAGGGTTTTGTGCAGTTGGTCACGATCAAGGTGAACTCCAGAAATGGATAGGGTCGTTTTAGGTTTTGCCTCAATTGGATTTTTTCCCTTCGGATTGGCTGCTTGAGGCAGATCTCTAGGACCTAAAATAGTGGGTCACACTTACGGAAAATTATTAGGTAAGTTAATGATCTCTTGACCAAATCAATGATGGCTAGTCGTTATAGGAGCAAGAGTTATTCTGGTATTAATGACTGGTTGAGAATTTCTCAATTCAAATGAGGGATAATTGACCTCCCTTCGGCGGCTTTTGTCCTAAACCTTTGAAGCGTCATTGCGAAACTAGATGTCACACGGAGTTCATGTTAGTTTTTCTGAACCTTATTGGATGTTGTATGTTTAAAACCTAACGTAGGTCAATGTGTTTTTGTTTTTCAGCAATTTGTTTGTATTTCTGCTTAAAGCATTTAATTTGACCGATTACATATAGTGGAAAGAGTCTTGTAAAACGTATTTCGTGGTAAACGACCTCGAATTTTTCATGGTTGATGAGTGTCCTCAAGTCCTGACCCTTGATGCACCGTAAAGTGTTCTAATGCATATGAGGTGTGGATGAAGGCTAATTTATTGGCCAGACTTCACATTTTAGCTAGCATACCTGATGTTTTGGCCAAAAGGGTTGAGAACACGGTCATTGCACATAAGATCATGGACTCATTGCAAGATTTGTTTGAACGTCAGTTCTTACTTTCCGAGCACAAAGGGATGGATGACAAAACCAGTAGTGTCAGTTTCCAAGTTAAACTTTAGGAGGAGAAAGCAATTGTTTCCGATTGAGGTTCATGGAAGAGAAGTGTTCTCTAAAATGCAACTTGGAAATTATTTAGGTTCTGATACATATCCCACTACTCTCCAAGAGAGGAGGATTTCTAAAGACAATAAATCTGATTTATTGGTCTTGAAAACGTGTTTGGTAGAGAATGATGATTTTGCTTGGATCCTAGATTCGGGAATTACTAACAATGTCAGTTCCTCTTACCAAGGATTTAGTTCCTGGAAAACGTTGCCACAAGGAGAGATGACTCTGAGAGTCAATACTGGTAAGGTTATTTCAGTTATTGCTGTGAATCATGCCTTTTTACTGGAAAAGGTTATAGAGCCAAGGAAGCCTTGGAGCTTATACCTTCTGATCTCTATGGTCCAATGAGTGTTAGGGCTTGAGGTGGGCATGAATATTTCATCTCTTTCATAGATGATTATTCAAGGTACAAGTATCTTTGTAACGTAAGTCTAAAGACCTTGACAAGTTCAAGGAGTATAAGGTTGAAGTTGAAAACTTGTTAGGTAAGAAGATAAAAATACTACGAACTGGTGGAGAGTATATGGACCTCCAATTCCGTAACTATATGATAAAACATGGGATTGCGTCCCAACTCTCGACCCCAGGTACACCTCAGCAAAATGGTATATCATAAAGGAGAAACATAACCTTGTTGGACATGGTTCGGTCTATAATAAGTTATGCTCATCTTCCAGACTCGTTTTGGGGTTTTGCAGTGGAGACTGCATGTTATATTCTGAACAACATTCCCTCGAAAAGTGTTTCTGAAACACCTTTTGAGTTATGGAGAGGTTGTAAATATAGTTTATGCCACTTCAGGATTTGGGGGTGTCCAGCCCATGTGCTTGTGACTAACTCGAAGAACTTGGAACCGCGTTCAAAAGTTTGCCTCTTTGTAGGCTACCCCAGGGAAACAAAGGGTTGATACTTCTATGATCCAAGTGAAAACAAAGTGTTTTTTCTACAAATGCTATCTTCTTGGAAGAAGACCATATGAAGGATCATAAGCCACGAAGTAAGCTTGTTTTACGTGAGATTTCTAGTGAGACTGAGACTACTGAAGGTTCAACAAGAGTTGTTGAACAGGTCGATAGATCGACAAGAGTTGTTGATGTCGGTACATCTAGTCAACCAGATCAAAAGTTGAAACTGCCTCGACGTAGAGGAAGGGTTATGAACCCACCGGATTGCTATATGGGTTTGACTAAAGCCCAGAACGTCATTTCTAATGATGGGGTCAAAGATCCATTGTCTGTTAAGAAAGCAATGGAGGATGTTGACAAGGATGAATGGATTAAAGCCATGAACCAGGAAATGGAGTCTATGCACTTCAATAACGTCTGGGAGCTTGTGGATCCGCCTGATAGGGTAAGACCTATTGGGTGTAAGTAGACCTATAAGCGAAAGAGAGATGTAGATGGAAAGGTGAAAACCTTTAAGGCTAAACTCATGGCAAAGGGTTATACCCAGGTTTAGGGAGTTGACTATGAGTAAACTTTCTCACCTGTTGTCATATTCAAGTCTATCAGAATACTTCTATCCATAGTCACATTTTATGATATGAGATATGGTAAAAGGACGTCGAGACTACCTTTCTTAATGGTAATCTTGAGGAAACCATCTACATGACTCAACTAGAGGGGTTTGTCATTCTCGATCAAGAGCAAAGAGTTTCCAAGCTTAATAAGCCATTTATGGGCTGAAACAAGCGTCTAGATCATGGAACATTAGATTTGACAGTGCGGTCAAGTCATTTGGCTTTGATCAGAACATTGATGAGCCTTGTGTTTACAAGAAGATCATCAACAGCTCAGTAGCTTTCCTGATACTCTATGTGGATGATATCCTACTCATTGGGAATGACGTAGGGTATCTGACTGGCATTAAAAAGTGGCTAGCTGCCCAGTTTCAAATGAAATATTTGAGTGAGGCACAGTATGTTCTAGGGAACCAGATCATTCGGGATCATAAGAACAAGAAGTTAGTCTTGTCTCGGGCATCATACATCGATCAAATGTTGATCAGGTACAGGATGCAGGATTCTAAGAGGGGTTTGTTACCCTTCAGGCATGGAATCATTTTGTCTAAGGATCAATGTCCTACAAACCACAAAAGATTGAGGAGATGAGACGGATTCCCTATGCTTCAGCTGTAGAAAACTTAATGTATGCAATGTTGTGTACCAGACCTGATATTTGCTATGCAGTAGGGATTGTCAGTCGGTATCAGTCCAATCCAGGATTTGATCACTAGATGGTGGTCAAGATGATCATCAAGTATCTTCGGCGAATGAGGGGCTACATACTCATGTATGAAGATAAGGATCTAATCCTTACAGAATACACCGATTCTAACTTTCAGACTTAGCAAATCGACATCAAGTCAGTTTTCACTTTGAATGGAGGGGCTGTAGTGTGGCGAAGCATCAAGCAAGGATGCATCACGAACTCCATTATGGAAGCCGAATACGTAGCCGCTTGTGAAGCAGCTAAGAAGGTTGCTTGGCTGAGGAAATTCATTACAGATTTGGAAGTTATTCCAAATATGGATTTATCGATCACTCTATTTTGTGATAACAGTGGGGCTATGACAAATTCGAAGGAGCTTCGAAGTCATCGTCGGGGCAAGCATATGGAGTGGAAATACCAATTGATCAAGGAGATTGTGCATCGCAGTGATGTGATAGTCACGAAGATCACGTCGGAGCACAACGTTGTTGATCCCTTTACAAAGACTCTCACGACTAAAGTGATGTGATAGTCACGAAGATCATGTCGGAGCACAACGTTGTTGATCCCTTTACAAAGACTCTCACGACTAAAGTGTTCAAGGGTCACCTGGAGAATCTGAGTCTGCGGGACATGCGGTATCTTGTCTAGGACAAGTAGGAGATGATACTGGGTATGCCTTAGTTTATTGTATATTGTACATGTATTTATCTTATATTGTACATTAGTCTCCCGAGGCATTAGGACAAGTGAGAGATTGTTGGGATTGGTGTCCTAATTCTCCCGTAGTCTTGTAGTTTTTAATTTATACACATTGTTATGAATAAAATAAGAGTTATTTTATCTGGTATTTACTCATATCCAATAAACAAAACTTCATGGTTATTGTATGTAAACTTAAGCATGTATATGAGATATACAAGTGGATCATACCTTAAGTAATAATCTAAATAGATTTGTAGTATAAGGATTAAGGTGGGATACCTGATCTTGGTGACATTATGAATACGACCCACCTTGTAGAGGTTTAGAAGTGTTGTAAACTACTATAGATAGTAGATGCTAACCATTCATGTGGAGACATACAAGCGAGGGTATCCTAAGACCGGACCACGAGATGACTAGTCTCTATATATAACGTCATTGATACCGAAGACTTACATCTCACCTAAACGACCATAGGTGACATGACTGCAATCCTGAGTGTTTTGAGAACTCCTACCTTTGAGGGCAATCCTTTGATTAGTATGGGTGAGAGTGGCCAGACTATCAACTCAACATGCCTACCTTTTTGGGAACTTATCTGATTTAGGAGCTGGGAACTCAGTTACACAAGATGAAATTCATTCCTTCCCTAAAGCAGGGGTAAGTAGATAGATTGCTCTCTTAAGGGCTGATTCTGGGGCTTGAACATAGTGGCCACAGCTTCTCTTTGAAAGAGAGAACTCAATCATAGTAGGACTATGACTTATGTTCAATAGAGAGATTAGTGGTACTTAAAGAGTTAGATGTAACTGCAGGGGCATAACGATTATTGGCTCAGCTGTACTTACAAGCGATTTGTGAAGGGTTATCGCACTATTGATTGGTTAAGATGGACACATAATATAGCTGTAGTAAGGAAAGTTCAGCTGTCGGTCTTTAATGGAGTGTCTGGCAGTTAACGAATGGTGAATCCCATGACTAAAGAGTTTAGTATGTTATTCACATACCGTTGGAGCTTTGAGTTATAGGTCCATAAGGTCCCCTTGGTAGCTCAATGGATTCAACTTGAGGATCAATTATTGGTGTTGATTTGAAATGTTCAAGTTGACAAGAGGTAATTTGATTATAAATAATATGATCGATGTGATGTATGAGATACATCTAGTGAAGGATTAATGTAAATGAGATTTGCATTAAGAACAATGGAATAGAAAAATAGTTATGGTTTATCTGTTTCATGAGATGAAATATTAAAACTATAGGTTATAAATATAATATGGTAAGTTGGTTAACATATATATTTATAATAATATTAATTATTGGATAATTATTTCTTTTTCTCTAATAACCAATTGAGTGAGAGGTTATTGGTAGTTTCATGGTAATCGTGAAATAAAAGAAAAAATATTTTCCTAATTTTGGTAAGTTTTTGTTTTTGAGATTTCCATTCTCGAAAATTTACTCACGGCGGCTGTCAAGTTTAGATTTGCTAAACGACAGCTGAAGAGAGACTAGACGATCATGGAGTGTTTCTATACGATAGACACTCAGCTGGACGATGAGCTAAACGATCGTGCAGCTTCTGCTAAACGATCGCATAGCTTTTGTTAAACGTGTCTATACGATAGATTTTGACATCTCCCACTTACTCAATCATTTACACGATTGTTCTCCTCCGGTCTCATTCTCTAACCAAATCCACACAGAGCCCATCCTTCTGGATTCTCACACCGAGAATACCAAGGTAGCCATTGTGGTGGTGTCGTACTCAACTCGACACTATTCGAGGTTTTTGGAGGTCGTTCGTTGAGTTTCGGTGTTCGTGTGGTGGTTGTCAATTGTTCGTGATCTTGGAGATCGCTGAGTTCGAGCGTTTGAGTGCTGCAGTATTGGAGTCTGTTCGAGCGTTCGTGATCAAGGGAGATTGAAGATAAGTTTTTAAACGGTATGTTAATTCTATCCCTGGATCTTTAGAAAAGCATGTTGTAATTTCGTTTTTGCGCATAGACTGATGTTTCCGTTTGTGACTGTAATTGTGTATGTTCATATACGATTAAAATTTGGAACAATCCTTCTGCTACTCATGGAAACCCTCATATCCGATTTCTTTCCATGTTACCTATGGTCATCCTAGTGAAATAAAAGTCTCTGTCATGAACAGTGTTATATAACGAGACTAAACACTTCGTGGTCCGGTCTTATACAAACTCCTTTGTATAGGACACCCCCGTTCGCATGTTTCCACATGAATGATCAGAATCAGACCATCTGTAGCACTTTACAACACTTGTAACATCTACAAAGCGGGCTGTATCTGTAGTGTCACAAGGATAACATTTTCCTCCTTTATCCATATACTACAGACCATTTAGGTTATCACTTAAAGTATGATCCACTTGTACGTCTCCACATACATGCTTAAGTTACAATGACAACCAAGGATTTTAGTTTATTGATTTGTGGTTAATGCAAGTAAAATATTTCATATTTCATATTTCATAGACAACAGTGAAGAAAATATCTCATATTATTACATCACAAGCATTTGTTCATACAGATGTTTACAAACTACAGGACCCTGTGAGAGTTTAGGGCATCAACCCCAACACTAGGGTGGTCATGCGTAGGAGAAACTCAAAGAGAGGAGGTCTGGGCGTCTCACGAAAAAGAAGAAGAAGAAGAATACTTTGCTTCTTTCTTTTTTTCCTTTTCTCTCACACTTCCCGGGGCGTTATATATATATATTCTATTCCATTTTCCCTCTCCAAAAAAAATTCTCAAAATCTTTTGGAACTTAAAATCCCAAATCCTTTTGGGAAAATAAATTTAAATCAATTATCCACTAAATCCATTTAATTTTATTATCTTCTCCAAATTAAAATAAATAAATAAATGAATAAATTTCCCAATTTTAATTTAATTTCCAAATTAAATTAAAATTGAAGTATATCCCAAATTCTCCTTAAACTAAATTTAAATTCCAACTTCTACATCGAAGAAAATTTTAAAACTAAATTATCCATGTACAATAATTCAATTTAACCTCAAAATTCAAAATAACTCACAAATATTTCTTGATAAATAGATTTAAATTACCTAAAAAGAATTGGGATGTCACAAAATGAATCGATAGTTGATCAATATGTTGAGTCATTTTCCCCAATGAACATTGTATTTCTTTTGTTGTTTTCTTTATTTCCTCCAATGCTATGGGATCAAGGTAGTCAATTTTTTTGGATTCTTGAAATATTTTAATCTCATAATGAGTATAGGATTCGTCCATTGATTCTCTTGAATCAATCTTTCTTGATCGTGTTTCATACTACAAGAGTAATATTGAGTCTTGAACATTTTTCTTAGACTATAAAAATCCATTCTCGATGATTCTTGATGATTTTTTAATTCATCTAACTCCTGATCTTTACGTCGATATCTTAAAAAATGGGTTTGATTCGATCGTTGGACCCTTTTTGGATATTGTTCTCTTCTTATTCCTTCTCAAACTGCCCTTAAAACATCATCGGTATCACTAAAATCACTAGAATTAAATTTCCAATGTGAATAGTGATAGGTTCTTTAAGAAAATTGAGTATGGGCAAAATTAGTATGTTGAAATTCTTCTTCAAAATCACTTGAGTTATAATTCCAACATTGTTTTTGGAGGTAAATTTGATTTTCTTGCCTATAGCAACTGTTGTATTTTTTTCTTAGACATTTTTGATTGGCAATAGTCCATTATTGCAAAATCTTGAAAAATCTTTGATTTCTTCTTTCTTTCTTAGAATTTCAAGGGCTCCATCTAATTAGATCTAGGTTGTTCGGCAACGAGTAAAACTCATGAAGCTCCCTCTTGTGATCGATGTCACCAAGAGTTTCCCGGATTTCTACTGGCAACAGTCAATATTGGCCCAGACGGATGCTCTAATATCAAATTGATGTAGCTCGAATGTTAAAAGGAGTGTGATTGATGTCACCAAGAATCAAAATTGTAAATATTTTATTAGAATGAATAATGTGTTTCATACAAGAGGGGAAAATTCCTATTTATAGAGTTTTACTACAAGTGGGGGTAAAAAGAGAATTAACCTAGAATATTACCTATACCCAGTTAACCCATATTCTTCTTACATTAGATAGTGTAAATGTTAATTCTACCGTTTCAATAATAATAATCATAAGTCTAAATTTTACAAAAAAATAAATAAATAATAAATAATAAGTGAAAGAAATATGGCCGATGTCAATAAATATTTCTAAACATAAAAAATTTAAATGTTTATTATTTATATTAGTGATATTTTGTTGCTGATTTTCATCTTCGTGATTTATTTGCAAAATAATGAAAATGTAAGTACACTTTTCTTGTCGATATCGAACTTATGGAAATGTGAAAATATCAATGAAAATATCAACATGTTGATGAGAATTTATGCCATGGTTAAATGAAAAATCATTTTAGTTATTTAACCTTGAAATTTGCTTCCATTTAGTCATTCAACTTTCAAAATTACATATTTATGTCATGCTTGTAAACCACTTGATTTTTTATTTTTTGTTTTTGAAAATTAAGTCTATAAATATTCCTTCCATTTTTTAATTTCTTGATTTGATTATCTACTTTTTACCAATATTTTAAAAAATCAAGCCAAAATTTAAAAATTGAAAAAATGTTTTTAAAAAACTTGTTTTTGTTTTTGAAATTTAGTTAAGAATTCAACTTTGATATTTAAGAAAGATGCAAATATTTGTAAGAAAATTAGAGGATACTGACTTATTTTTTAAAAAAAAAAATAACACAAATGAAATGGTTACTAAATAGGGCTTTAGCTCCATTTTCGCAAGTGTTTATGATAAAATCTTAACTACTTATCTTGTTTGGTAAAATGAATTATTTATTAATTTGTCAGAATCACTTTTTAATTTTAACTAACGCCTAATAGCTGATAGATACTGGCTTTTAAATTTAGCTTTCCTAAGCAATTATTTTAAAAGTTATATCAATCCCAAACGAAGCCTAAGTCTCTAAATTGTTTAATATTTGATTTGTTAGACATTAATTAGAAGTGTAAGGTTCATTAGATATAAAAATCAAATTTATGTTTTTACAGATCAACCCATCTAAAAAAATTTGTCATAGACTTATTCGATCAAAATTGAAAGGTGAATGGACCAACATACACTAATCTCAATGTTTAAAAATTAAACTTGTAATTTAACTTTCTTTTTCTAATATATTTCACTTTATGCTTAAAATTCAATTAACCAATTTTTTTCAAGTTCAACATGGGATAGTCAACTTTTAAGATAGTAATTAGTACTAAAAATTGGTTTTAATAAGTTAGTTTTAATAATAACCCTTTCATTATATCATGTTAAACTTTTATAAGGCTGTCAAAATAAGTATAATTAATGTGACATAAAATATGTTTTATCAATATTGTAGTTAGGGGTTTAATTCTTTCCTCTCACATATCGTAAAGAATAAAAGAAAAAAAAAAGAAAAAAAAAGCATTAACATTCACAATTGGATAGTAAATTATTTAAATTGTTTGGATATGAGTGATTAGGTTGGGCTTATAAAGACCCTCTTATCAATTTTAATGCTGGTAGGCATTCTTGTGGTGATTAGGAATCAAGGTAGTCATTGTTAGGGGTATTCAAATAATCCGACAATTCGAACAAGGATTATCCAACCCAAAATGGGTTGGGTTGGGTTGGATTAGTTTTATTCTTGAATTGGATTTGGTTGAATTTTTCTATCTTTATTGGGTTGGGTTGGGTTGTGAGTTGGCTAAAAAGAAAATTTGAGTTGACCCAACCCAACCCGAATTTATATATATATATATATTCCTCTTTGTTTAAAGTTTTATTACTTTGTATTGATTAATTTGTGAATTTTTAATATTTTTTTTTTAAATTGTTATGACGTTTGTCTTTATTTAAAATTTACAATAAATATCATAGATATTTGATATTTAGCATTTTAATTCTATGAGATCTTAGTTATTAGTTATGTATTCTATATAAATTTACATATTTTTCATTAAAACTAAAAAAATAAGTTTTAACCCGACAACCCAAACCAACTCAACAGTTGAGTTAGGTTGGGTTGAAAACTTTATTTGAGTCATTTGGATTGCCAATCAAATCAATCCGAATTTTCGGATTAATTCAAAAAATACGCTCAACCCAATCCAACCCAATCCATGTACACCCCTAGTCACTGTTGTAACTTCTCGAGGGTGATTTGTAGTGCAAATATGAGGCTCATGTGTAATTTCTACACTATAGGTAGAATAAGCAGCTACATATTATGGTATATTCGTTATTCTACCACATATTGTAGTGTTGTGTTGCATATTATTTATTTACTTTCAACATCTAAATTTGAAAAATGTTTACCTTTTATGCAATAATGATGCATGGTGTTACAATTAACATTAGTTTGGGATCAATTTCCATATAGTCCAAGAATAAAACCAAAAGAGGAAGGTGGTAGGGTAAATGTCTATCAAACAAAAAGTAAAAGATGTTCATTGAAACATAACATATAAGGCTAGAAATTCAAGTAGTAGTAAGGTGCACCTGCTCAACATCAATGTCTTTTCTTACAATAAATGGTAAAATCTATCACTTGGACACAAAGTTGTTGTTGTGTAATGCTCCACTACCCTAAAAATTCGGATCTAGTACTAATAATACATGAATCTTTCCGTTTATCACTTGCAACTTGATCAAGAAATACAATTTCTTATATCGCTTTCGATATTGAAGACAACCCCACAAATCAATAATATATGAGAAAAAGAAGAAAAAAATGACGTTGACATGTGACAAACTATGATCGAAGAATTGAATGAGCCGTAAAAAGATAGATACAATCTAAGATGTACCAAAAAAGGATGAAATAGATATTCATGGTAGATCTCATCCATATGATATTTGTTTGAATGAATGGAAGAAGGTGCTCCCTAGTGACTGATGCATGTTGGCCTGATGGAGAGAAAGGACTTCTAGTTTGTAGAGACTGTCTTCCTTTTTCTGTTACCTTTTTTAATTTTCTTTTTGTCCTTTGCTTTTTAGCTTCTTCTTTGTATTTCATTTCAATTGGTATTCATTTTTCTCTCTCTTGGAAATATCTTCCTTTCAAATCAAAAGGGAAGGTGGGACTCCATTAAAATGAGTTGGGTCTAAAATTGGTCTGAGATTCTACTAAGTTTAGGTTTTTCTCTTATGGATTCAACTCACTAAACCTATATGTGAATGGAACAAAATATGATATTAGGAAGCTTTTATTTGATTTCTAAAAGAATAGATAAAAATAATCATGTGCCAACATGAGTATAGTTCAACATTGAGGTACGTATATTTTTCTTAAGGTCAAAATTTCAAATTTTTGACCTCACACTCGTCGTACTAAAAGAATTCTATCATGTACATGTTTCAATAACGATGGAGTTCTACAGTTGACGAGTTCTAATATAAAATATATAAATCTACTCAAACAATGAAAACTTAAAAGTTTCAAGAACCAACTTAAGATAAAGATTATTCAGAGTATAGGAATAAAATTTATAATTTAGTTTATATTTTTATTTATATGTAGAGGTATATTATGATAATATCTTATCAGTATTCAATGTTAAATTTCAAATTTAGCCTTTGATTTTGATAATGATATCGAGTAAGTTCTTAAATTAAAAAATGGATTGTATTGTTTTGTTTGTGTTTGAATGATTGCTCTCCACATAGTTTCTTATTATTAACTAAATGGTGAGGTCACAAATCGATTAGATAAATTGGCTAATTCAACATAATATGATAAAATAAATGACCAAGAGGAGAAAATAGCTTGGAAAAAAAAATAGAGTGGCATGAAACTAAGGGTGTGTGAACAAGTCAATCCAATTAATTTTGGACCAAATTCATTGGTAACCAATATGTTAGTCTTGCTATTAAGATTCTATTAACTCTTAAACAAAATGATGAGATAATTTATATTTTTAGATGACTCGACTGTCAAATAAGTTAGTCATGCTAAAAAAGTATAAGGTTTTAATTTTGAATTAGATGATAAAGCAATTTTCTATAGAAATCAAAAGTCATTTTTCGTTCAAGATTTTGGTCATTTAGTACTTTGTCGCGTTGGTTTTTGGTATTTTACTTCACTTTTATTTTACTCAACACATGCTATATGCAATTTCATCAAAGAGTTAACAAAATTTTAATAGTATGGACCAAAATAAACACTTTTTAAAAATTCAAGGACTAAAACGATTGTTTTTCAAAGTTTAAAAACCAAAATAAAACAAAATTCAAAATTCAAGGACCAAAATAAGATTTAAACAAAAAAAAACAATCAAAATGTATCAAAATTAAACTGGGCAATTATTTTCCAATCTTATATAAATAAAAATAAAAATAATCATAATAATAAACCAAACCAGCCGAATCGACCAAAACAAAATAAAATCAAAATGACTTACACAAAACCTATCCAATATCCAAATGAGACTAGCAAACTACTTTTTTGCTTTAATATACTACTGAGAACTCGAACCAACTTAGTTCAATCAATCTCATCGATGTTTTCTCATTCCATCCCCGGCCCCTAATCCCAAAACTTTCAAAAACTTACAAAAACATATCATAGACTTAAGAGTACAAAAAAGAGAGTAATAATAGAGAGAAAGAGAGGTCCACATGTGAATCTTTGAGGAAAGCTAGGGGTGTAATAAAGGTACAAATGAATCCCTTCAAAAAAAAGTGAGTGAAAATTCGAGAAGGATTTGGTATTTGGATGCACAATAGGTAGCACTATGGTCGATGTGTTTTTCTAGACGTTTTTGGCTGCAAACTTGTTGGCTTAACTCTATTCAACTCCCATTCACTTGTTTCCTTCTCTAAAACCCCTTTCTTATTTGTTGTTTGTATTATTTTTGTTGTCTTTTTCTCTTTCACTATTGTTTAATCGTTCAATTATAAGTTTAGTCCTTTAACTTTCAATTTTGTATATCGATATTGTTAGAATATCTTGAATCTGATATATAATGTTCCAAACGACCAAGTGCAGAATTTTTACGTATTTGTTATCTTTGTGTTATTTACATTTATGATCTTAAAGTTTAGAGAAGTACACTATGTAAACTCTCTAACTCTACAGGTGTCTCTGCTCTGTATTTTCTAAATAATTCTCTTCAATAAAATTGTTATTCCTCCACAACTAAATGTAACTAACACACTATTAGTGAACTACATACATCTCTGCGTCGATTATCTATTATTTTATGTGTTCTGTTTTTTTGTATCTCAATTCCATAACCTGCATTTTTAATCCATAGGAAACTAGAACCTTGATCTGTAGAGACTAGTAAAAAATCAAATTCAAACTACGTAAACCCCACATGTCACTTTTAGAAGAAAAGAATTCAAAATATTTTGTCATTGATCTATTTGATACTTGCACAAATAACATTTTGATTTCTTTGCTTTTTTTTTGTTTACAAAATTTGACTTAAATTTTAAAAATATTTATAAAAAGTAGATAACAAAATAGAAAAAAATTATTGATGAAAGTAATGTTTATAAGTTTAATTTTTAAAATCAAATGTTACTATTTAATCCTATTTAATTATTGCACCCTCTTTCCCCATCTCTATTTTTGTAATGTAGTGGGTTGTGATCTGAATTTATCCTCCACGTGACATGTTTTTTTGGGGTGAAAGATAAAAGGATAAAACTAGGTTAAATTTATGTAAGTTAGGTTTTTAAAGTAGAAAAATATAATAGGGGTGTTATATAAAATACTCATGAAATTCTTATACCCCAAATTTAGGAAAATTATATTTTAGCTTTTGAAGTTTGGAACGGTTCAAAAAATACTGATGGAGAACTTTTTTTTAATGATTAATTAAAATTGACGTGCAATAGTTATGATGTAAAATTGAAAGAGATAGGCTTATTTTTGGGATGTCTTGAACCCTAAACCTAATTAGAATTAGGATTTGTTGGAATCCTAAACAAATTAGAATTGGTATTTGATAGGTTTAATTATTTAATTCTTTTCTTTCTCTACTTAGGGTTTAGAGAAGTGCACTATATAAATTTTCTAACCTTATAGGCATTATTTATATTTTCCTATAACATTCTCTCCAATAAAATTATTTTTCCCTTAGCCTCATGGACGTACCTTACATATTGTTAGTGAACCACGTAAATTTGTATGTTGATCTTTTTTTTTTTTTTTTTACGTTCTTTTGTATTCTTTAATTGTTGATTTCGTATCAAATTAGTAGAGCCTAATCGTTAGGATTTTGAAATTTCGCATTTATTCGACAATTAAAGATGTATGCGTAAAAATCGACAAATTCATCGAGAGAAATCTGAGTACGTTTGGCAATATATTTATGTTGCATTTGGTACATCTGTGGGTTTTCTGTTTCTAGTCCAGATTTGCTAATTTGATTTAGAAGTTTTTTCTTCACAAACTCAAGTTGTTCGTCATTCTACCACCTTGAGTTTAAGAGAAAAGTCTGAATAAGTTTGGCAATATATTTATGTTGCATTTGGTACATCTGTGGGTTTTCTATTTTCAATCCAGATCTGCTGATTTGATTCGGAAGTTTTTCTTCACAAACTCGAGTTGTGATTTGATTCGGAAGTTTTTTCTTTGCAAACTCAAGTTGTTCGCTATTCTATCACCTTGAGTTTGAGGGAGAAGTCTGAGTACGTTTGGCAATATATTTATGTTGCATTTCGTACATTTGTTGATTTTCTGTTTCCAGTCCAGATCTGCTGATTTGATTAAGTAGTTTTTTCTTCACAAACTCAAGTTGTTCGTCATTCTACTTGGCAATATATTTATGTTGCATTTGGTACATCTTTGGGTTTTCTGTTTCCAATCCAGATTTGCTGATTTGATTCAGAAGTTTGTTTCTTCGCAAACTCAAGTTGTTCGTCATTCTACCACCTTGAGTTTGAGGGATAAGTCTAAGTACATTATGTTGCATTTCGTACATCTGTGGGTTTTCTATTTCCAATCCAGATCTGCCGATTCGATTTGGAAGTTTTTTTCTTCGCAAACTCAAGTTGTTCGTCATTTTACCACCTTGAGTTTGAGGGAAAAGTTTGAGTACATTTGGTAATATATTTATGTTGATTTCGTACATATGTGTGAGTTTTTTGTTTCCAGTCCAAATATGTTGTTTTGATACGTTAGATTTTTTCTTTGTAAACTTATGTTGTTCATCATTCTACCACCTTGAGTTTGAGGGAGAAATTTGAGTACATTTGGTACATCGTTTTTTAGACTTGTTGAATGTTTTGAATTGCTTTTTGTTCCTTATGGGACACTTTGAGGCATGGGGGGGAAGTTTGAGTACGGTCTAGAAATGTTATTTATGTTGTATCCAGTACGTCTATTATCTAAGAGAGAATTCAAGTCAAGATGGAGATTTGTTGGAATGTCTTGAATTCAAATCATAATTGGTTTAGGAGATTTTAAGTCAAGATGGAGATTTGTTGAAATGCCTTGAATCCTAATCATAATTGATTTAAAAGATTTCAGGTCAAGGTGAAGATTTGTTAGAATGTCTTGAATCTTAAACCTAATTAGAATTTAGATTTGTTGGAATGCCTTGAATTTTAAACCTAATTAGAATTGATATTTGGTATATTTAATTCTTTAATTCTTTAATTCTTTAATTCTTTAATTCTTTAATTCTTTAATTCTTTTCCTTTTTCACTTAAGGTTTAGATAAATGCACTATATAGAAACCCACTAACCCTATATGCATTATTTAGTAGATTCTGTATTTTTCATAATCAAATATTCTCTCTAATAAAATTGTTCTTCCTCTATTCCGTGGACGTAGATAACATATTGTTGGTGATCCGTAAATTTGTGTGTCAATCTTCTCTTTTTTCTTTTTACGTTATTTTGTATTCTTTAATTGTTGATTTCCTAACCGTTGCTTTATTTACAACATCACCTACGCCAATGGACTTGACATTTGATGTATAAATATTAATTATGTGAATGGTAGTATAAATGGTATCCACCACATCTTTTGAGTTGAAATGAATGTGACAATGATTTTAATAAACTAGAAATTTTAAATCTACCTTCTAATTTATGCTCATCCGCATTCACATTGATTTTCTTACTCTTTTTCACGGGAAGAAAAAATCTCTCCCATCTTATTATTGGAACAATTTTTAGGTCAAACATTAAAATTCAACATTTCATAGTTTAGGAACATAATTGATTAACTTTTTTTAATCTAAATTGGGAGTGAATCATCAAGTATTATCGAATGGATAATTTTAATACATGTTTGAAAGTGATTTTAAGATTGTTAAAATCATTTGTCATATTCAAGGTAAATCGAAATGTGTTTTTAATCACTCAAAATAATTAATACTCAACATTACACTTCTAAAATGTTTGTTTAAAAACAGAAAAATGATTTTAACTATTTTAGAATTACTGCCAAATATGTCTTTTATATATGACGATCTAACTTTTTTTTTTTTTTTTTGGGGAGGGGGGTAAAGTATTTTTTTTATTCATGTGCTTTGAAATTTTTGTTTAAATTTAATCCATATATTTTTAAGAGTTGATTGCACAAAAAACAATTAGGCCTAAGATAATAAAAGATGTAGCACAAGAATAAACATACTAGAGATATGACCCAAAATTAGTGTCAGATATTGTTGATAGCAGCTATCAATGATAGTCATATTGGTAAATGACTAAAAAACTCACACACAACCCACTATTTCGCACTTCTTCTTTCGGTTTTCTTAAATTGAAATTTATCGCTGATAGTAATTATCGGTGATAGACATTAATAGCTACTATAAATTACTATAACCGATAGCTGCTTTCAGCAATAGCTTTCAATTCGAGAAATATTAATACAACTTTGAAATAATAACACTTGAAATATTAGCTTTCAATTTTCTACCGCCATCATTGGTTATCATTGATACAGTTTTGTCAATTGGAATCAAACTTGAAATATTAACACTTAAGGCTATCAGTGGCTATCAATGATAGACTTTTATAAATAACTATCAACATTCAAAGAGATGAACATTCAAAGTTATAAGTGATATAAGTATATCAATGAGAAGTCTATAAATGACTATCACTGTCTATGAAGCACAGATACTTCATGTGAGGCAAAAAATCAGTATCAGACACGTATCAGATACCAATACTTCCAGATACTTCTCAGATACGTATCTGATATCTTCAACGTATCAATATCCTCGTTTTTTAGAAATATATATATTAAAAAACATATAAAAGATGACGCATCCTTAGACGTATCCGTATCTTAGTTTTTTAGAAATTGACGAATCGTCGTATCCGATCGTATCCATATCGTGTAGCCGTATCTGTGTCTGTGCTTCATAGATCACTGTTGTATACCTAAATGATATCACTAATATCATTAATACCATTAATTTAATTGATATATACCTAAGTCATATCACGGATATACACATATCACTGATAGTTTCTATTAGCGAATATCACCAGTAGCCTCTATCAGTGGCTATCATCGATAGCTTTTAGCAGTGGTTATCAGTGATAAACTTTCATCAAATAGAATCGTTTTTTTTAAAATCATTAATATTATCGATATATGAATATCGCCTAAGTTCTATCACTGATATCACTTATATCGTGATTATCCGTGATATCTTTTATCACTGATAACATGTTATTAGAGATAACTTTTGTCATTTCTTTTTTCCATCAAATAATATGTTGTAGTTGATGGCTTCTATCGCTAATAATATACTATCAATGATAACTTCTAGGCATCTCACTTACACTTTAGTTCAAGATTCAACTTTATTAAGTAATTAAATTCACTAAGTTGGCTATCAATGATAGACTTTTATAAATGGTCATTAACTGCGAAAAAAAATCATCAAAGATAAGTTATCAATAATAGAAAATATTAGTAACTTCACTTATAGGCTTTCATTAGTGACTATCAGTTTAGAAAGATGAACATTCAAAGCTATGAATGACTATTATTAAAAAAACTCTTATCATGATTATCAATAATAGACTTTCATCACTAATAAACTTCTATCATTGATATCTACCTAAGTTTGATATCATTAATAAATGAATATGACCGATATCTATCTAAGTTCTATCACTAATATCATTAATAATTGATATTACCAATACACATATATACAAATATTATGATACACATATACACAAATATTTTAATTTGTGCCCTTCATTTTGGGCCATCTATGCCATTTTTCCAAATTTATTACTAATAGACTTCATATTTTTAAAGTCCTATATAAAAAAAATTAAAAAAAAAATCTATTGATCTATTTGATAACGTTCTCATTTCTCGTTCTTTGAGAAATAAACTTGTTTAATAACTATTATCGTTTCTTCTTTCAAACTTTTAAGAAATGTTTCTAGAAATTGTGCAAATTTGAAGATTAAGAAAAGTAATTTCTTTCAAAACCGTTTTCATTTGCTATTTATATATAATGTTTCATTATTATAATCAAGCTTGATTAAAAGAAGAAGAAGAAGAAGAAAGGGAAGGGAGGAGAAGGAGAAGGAGAAACAGGAGAGGGGAAGAAGAAAATTGGAGAAAAGAAAAAATAATTTTAAATGTCCATATTTGCAAGACAATGGATGACAAAATTGGAAATTAGAAAAAATTCAAAAACTGACTGGTCAACACTTCTATATTTGCAAGTTTCTTAAAGATATGCTATATTTTAGATTTTTTCCCCTTATTTTGCTATCTATTACAAATATCCTATTTTTCAATTTTCAATTTAAGTCCACATACCTTTATAAATTTTAAATTTTAGTTTATCAGATTTAATTTTTATTAATTTTTCTTAAATAATAATATTAATTTTCATGCAAGAAAGTATTAATATATTTTTTTAAATTTATAATGAAAGTGCCAATAGATAACAAAATATCTTTTTTAAATATCAAGAATAAATTAGCATAAAGACTCAATTCAAGATCTATTAAAATTAAATTGGAAGTAAAATTAAACCTATCTTAACTAAAATTGAACAAGTCTCAAATTACGATAACAAAAATGTTATTTTATTTTATTTTTTAAGGAAAAAAAAAACAAAAACAAAAACAAAATGGCTCTTAATTATATAGAAAAATATTTTTGTAATTAATTATCCACAACTAATTAATGTGTCAAATTTTGTTTATGGAACCCCTACCTGAATTAGGATGAGGAATCTTAGTTTCAAGCAAGGATAGGATAGGGACGAGAATGAGATTTTTTTTTTTTTTTTTCCCACTATTTCTATCCCATGCATGGAGATGAGAAATAAATCATACTTCCTAATCCTATAATTATAAAATAAATTAGATTAAAATATTATTTTGATAGTGTATTTTCGATTTCATTTTATTTATATCTATATACTTTAATTCAGTAAATTTAGTTCTTTTATTTTCAATAAATTCTAAATTTCAGAATTAATTTTTATCAAAATAATAATAATTACCATGTAATAAAAAAAATGTTAATAGAGAACTTTTTTTTTCCTTTTAGAAAGTTAACAATAAACTGACGAGTATGGATTAAACTAGGGGTGTACATGGGTTGGGTTGACAGTATTTTTTTTTATCCAATCCGAAAATTCAGGTTGGTTTGATTGACAACTCAAATGACCCAAATAAAGTTTCCAACCCAACCCAACCCAACCCGAATTTTAAGGGTTATAACCTAAAATGTAAGGGTTTGGTTGGGTTGTAGGGTTATAATTTTTTTTAAATTTTTAATAAAAAAAAAATAAATCACATAAAATTAAGATGTTAAATACCAAATATCTATGATATTTATTGTAAACTTTAAACAAAGATAAATATCATAACAATTTTAAAAGAAAAATATTAAAAATTCAAAAAATAAACAATACAAAGAAATCAAACTTTAAACAAAGAGGAATATATATATATATATATATATATATATATATATATATATATATATATATATTACAATTCGGGTTGGGTATGGGTCAACCCAAATTTTTTTTAGCCAACCCACAACCCAACCCAACCCTTACATTTTGAGTTGGGTAATCCGGGTTGTTCGGGTTGTCGGGTTATTTGAACACTCCTAGATTAAACTTTAGATTTATTGAAAATATAGGGACTAAAATTAAACATTTGTAAGAAACCTAAAACGAAACAAGCTACTAAGTATTATAATTATATTAATATTTGGTGAATTAAAAAAGAGAGAGAGATTATATGAAATATTAGAGTAACTTTTTTAAATAGCAAAATTATTGGAAATATTTTTAAATATAGTAAAATATCAATATGTCTATATTTGTGAATAAGTTGCCTCATTTTATTATATTTGAAAACAACCCTTTAGAGGTGTTTGGTTTACCAACATGAGTTGAGTTAAGTTGGTATAATATACCAACTCAATGTTTGGCTAACCAACTTTAAATGTTGATGAAGTTGAATTAGTATATATTAACAACTCACCCCAAATATCTCTTCTTCTAATGTTTTTAATGGCTCCACCAATCGGCCACTGTTGGCGACTATCGCTATCACACTCTAAACTAACTTCAGGTTCCGACAACCATCTTCGATAACAACTCTGGCGACCAATTCCAGACTCCAACAACCACCTCCGATGACAACTCTGCCTAACCAATGTTTTTAGTGACTCCACACATCGGCCACTATCACTGTTACACACCAGGAACTAACTCCGGGCTCCGACAACCACCTCCAATGACAACTCCAGCGACCAACTCTGAGCTTCAACAAATCACCTCCAGTGGCAACTCTGGCGACCAACTCCAGGCTCCGACAACCACCTTCGTTGACCAATTTCAGGCTTTGACAACCTCGGAAGACCAACTTGACAACTAATTTCTAGCTCCAAAAACCACCTCCAATGACAACTTCGATGATCCAACTCCGACGACCAATTTCAAGCTTCAGCAATCACCATCGACAACAACACTCTAATGACCACCTCTACCTTCATAGGCTACAAAAATCACCTCTGCCACAAACTTTGATGAAAATTACCTTCGATGACCACATTCAAGCGAGCAACTCCAATGACCAACTCAGGATTCAAAAACTACCTCTGACGACAAACTTTGGCAACCAATTCTAATACCACCTTCATGCAACCAATTTCAGGCTCTGACAACTATTTCCAACTATAAAGTCCGATAAAAATTATCTTCGATGGTCAACTTCGACGACCACCTTCACGCGACCAACTCTGGACTTTGAAAACCACCTCGGGCAACAAACTTCGACGATGAACTTCAATAACACCTTCATTTGACCAATTTCAAACTGATGACTATTAACGTATACTGTAAGGTTGTTGATTATATAAATAATAATATTCTGTCTGCATTAAATGTAATATTTATACGTAAAAAATTGTAAAATATATTTTTATTTAATTGATTCATATATCAAATGAGTTTTGAGAATATTTAGACGAAAAGTATGTAACATATAACAAAAAAATCATAAAATGAAGATTTTTTTTAGAACATTTTCTAGTAAGAATTAGTGAAAAATGGACATTTGTTCTATGATGGTTCTCCAAGTTTGGAGAAATTTAAAGTGAAATTGTTCAATAAATGTGATAACATTCTATTGGTTGTTAAAATGATGGGGGAGATTCAATTAAAAAAATCATGATAGAGTAAAAATACAGAGCAACAATTGAAAGAAGAAAAAAAAGAAGATGATGATAATGAGATTCATAGAGAAGAATTAGGAATCAAAAGTTTGGATTTGTCTTGGATTTCTCATTTTATTTAACCATATTCTACCGAAAATGTAATAAGTTAATTGTTGTTTATCACCCAAAAAAGAAAGAAAGAAATAAAAGTTTTAAAAATTAAAAGAAAAAAAATTATAATTCATATTTTGTTCAAACAAATATGGATACAATTATTGAATAAAAAAGTTTCAAAACAAAAATAGTGATCATAAAAGTAGATTATTTAGAGTTCAAAAAGTTACACTAGATATCCCAGACATATAAACTCAACTCTGCACCCCAAACACATATGTATAAACTTAGATCAAATAACTCTGCACCCCAAACACAGACATGTGAACTCTACAGATATATGAACTTCACAAATATATAAACTCCAGACATCCTATCTCAACTCATTATCTCAAAGAACTCCTTAATATTTTGTAACTTTTGATTCATGTAGTTGCATTTATTATTATGATTTAAAAGAAATTAATATTATGATATAATATGTTTATTTATTCAAAACAAAGTTTACAAATTTTACCCTCATTATAATTTAATTAAAAATCAGCTTTAGTCCCTAAACTTTCATAAACTTTCATTAAAATAATATAGTCTTTAAACTTTAATTTGTAATGATTTAGTCTCGTATTTTTAATTTTGTAACAATTTAGTGATTGGACAAAAGTATGTAACAATTTAATCATTATACTTTAAATATATAACAGTTTGGTTTTTATCGTAAAAATTATTGTTAGATTTAATGGAGTTTCTTTCCTACATTGATCAATAAACTAATTAAGGACCCAATATATTTATAAGCTACAAATTCTTGATCGGCAAATAATAACAATCAACATTTACTTTTGTTGAAAATTTTTACGATTTAACTTGTTCCAAAATTGAATACATACTCAATTATGAGGATAAAATTGTTGCATATTTGAAATTATGGGAATTAAATTGTTCCCAATCAAAGTTGGACTAAATTGTTAACATTTTTATAAAGGTTGTAAGTTATTTGGATCCACTACACTTGTATTGAAATTATAAAACTACAAACGCCCTTTTTTAAGCTTGATTCAAAATTTAGGCATACATAGTGATCCAAAAAGTTTTCTACCTATTGATACATAGAGAAACAAATGAGAGAATATTCATCTCATCTGGTCTAATTTTACAATAATGTAGCATTACAATTATACACTAGAAGAATTTTGGGTTTTAATGTCAGTTTTAAATCGACATTAAAGAACTTTAATGTCGATTGATAACCAGAATTAAAGATAGTGTTATTAAAGCCCTTTAATGTCAGTTTTAAACCGACATTAAAGGGCTTTAATAACACTGTCTTTAATGTCGGTTGCAACGGACATTAAAACCCTTGACACTAAAGCCCTTTAATGAAATTTGCAACCGACATTAAAGCCCTTTAATGTCGGTTGCAACTGAAGCCCAAGAATCAAATGAAGCCCTTTAAACCGACATTGAAGCCCAGAATTTGTCCGTTTTATCAATTATTGTCCATTTTTTTTAAATTCCGTCGCCGAATCCATTTTTTCGGTCAAAAAGTATAACATGACACATCATCATCGAACGATGTGGCTATGACATATTATTCATGTATGGATTGTAAATCTATTACATTTAATTCGCAAATTCTGCTATAAAATTATCAGTTAAAAGATCGAACAATAATTCAAGCCTTGAAAACACAAATTACAAGTAATACAAACATTATGAGTTTACTGTCCCTCTCCACTTGGAAGTATGGATCCCTTCATAATTCTTCTTGAACATACCCTCCCAGCTTCAGCAGTGTCTGGTTATAGGCATCTTTGTCTGACCACTGTTGTTCAAAGGATCACAAACAAAAAAAAGTTTAAGACAAAGGATTGAAAGTGAAAATGTGATCAGAATTCATATTCAATTAACCGTGTTTATTGGGAATGTGCATAAATGGTACATTCAAGGCAAAATTCTTGTAATGAATGTGTTGGATCTAGAGTTCCCCAAGAAAAGGCATAAAGAGGTTGCGATACCAAATCTTTACTCCTTTGTTGCACCTGCAAAACAAGAAAACTCAATAGTTGAATAAATGAGAGAATCTTCTTTTTCAAGATCTTAAAGGAGAGAAGCTTGGTTACCTAGATATGAGATACGAAGACGATGAAAAATTTTCGGCAGTATAACGATGCTACCACAACAAAACCAAAAATTTACCTTGAACCTGTTTAAAGAAATACACTCCCAAAAATATTTCACAACCACTTGTTCTCAACAGAACTATCAGAATTCCCAAAAAATGAATATTCAAGAACACATACATCAATAAGCAAATTTAGCTCACAATGTACTTCAAATCTCAAAAGTTGTCACAAAAACTACCATAGTGCATGAATAACCCACAAACTACAATAGTGCAACCTAAAAACTCAAGCACCTTGAATCAAATCTAAACTACAAATAAATAATACTCATGAGTCATAAACGGGTGTTACATTCTAATCTAATATGGTCCAAAAAGAAATAAGCACACTATAACTTCTCAAACAGGAATTTCCATATCATTATAGTCACTTGAAAACACTTAGAAATTGTGCTTAAAACTGTAAGTAGGGGTGTTCAAAAAAACCGGTAACCCGACCAACTCGGACTATCCAACCCAAACCGCAAGGGTTGGGTTGGGTTAGATTTTATTTTGGGTTGGGTTGGGTTAAAAATTCTCAAAAATATTAAATGCGGTTGTCGGTCTCGGGTTACTCTATTTCAGGGTCAGGTCGACCCGACCCGACCCGAATATATAATATATATAAAATAAAGAAGAAACTGAAAGAGCGTGAGCGGCTGAGCGCCCCCCCCCCCCCCGCACCCGCGCAGTCGCACGCCAAATTTTGTTTTTTTTTTAATATATATATTAAAAAACAAAAATCGAAAATTGAAGTTCGAAACGACGCTCCGTCTTCTGAAGCTAAACTCGAAGAAACCCTCGCCGCCAGTCTCCTCGCCTCGCCCTCGCCGGCTGCCGCTCCCCTCGACAAATCTTCGCTCGACTTTCCGTCTTCGAAACCCTCGTCAGATCCGTCTTTCAAACCCTTGTTATGATATACTGTGATTGATTGTGTTGTAGATATTTATACAAATTATTGTGTTGTAATGTTGACTATTGTGTTGTAATATTGAATTTTTTTTTTTTTAAAAAAAAAAAAAAAAAAAAAGAACCGGTGACCCAACGCGGCCCAACCCAGAAATTTGGGTTGGGTTGGTTTGACCCTCCAAAAAAGAACTAATAGGGTTCATTATTAGCCAACCAAATTTTTGGGTTGGTCTACAAAAATCTTCCAACCCGGACTATGTACACCCTTAACTGTAAGCATTCAAAAATACACTTACCAGGAACAATTTTTACGTGAATCCCTTGCTGTTACAAGAAATCCATCTCCTCATCACCCCTTCCAAACACCTAAAAAATGCACAAACAACACCATTAAAAGTATAGGGTAGAAAAATTCGTAAGCATACTAAATACATCATTAAAATGCAACTTCTCATATATGTAAAACAATTGCTTTTTAAGAGCTCTACTGTATTTTGTCACACTATCATAAAAAACAAAGGAGCTCTTATATATTTATTCATCTAAAAACTTCTTTACAACCCATCAAATTAATGTTTAAGTCGAATTAGGAATGAGAGTTTGAAGATTGCGTGTAATACTAGAAAAATAAACATGTTGACGGAACAAACGACCTGATCCGACGACAAAACGAACGACGAACGACGACGACAGCAAATAGAGCTCTAACAAATGAGATCTGGTGGCAGCAAATCCAGCAGCGGAACGACAGAACGACAACGGTAGCAGAACGATGACAGAACGAATGACGAACGACGATAAAACGAATGATGAACAACGACGGCAGTAGATCTGGTGGAGACACGCGAACGATGACAGAACGAGCAGCAGATTCGGCGGAGACACGCAAACGATGATGACATGAGCAGCAGATCCGAGTGATTGGGTGCAGTGCCGCGGGTTGCACGACGAACAGACCTGCACGAAGGCCAGATCTACACCACGACAGACTCTTCACCCACAATCGACGAATGAATGGCAAGGGTTTGGAAGAGAGGAGTGAGAAAGAATAGGGTCTAAAGAGGGAAGTGTGAGAATGAAAGGAAAATGAAAATAGAGGGAGAGTGAAGAGGGAAATGAAAAAAGTGGGGGGAAAATAGAAAGTTAGAGGAAAAAGTGAAGCGGATTTTTAATGTCGGTTTTAAACCGACATTGTAGGGGTACCTTTAATGTCGGTTTTAAAAAAAATCCGCTTCACTAAAAATCCGCTTTTAAAAAAAAAATAAAACCGACATTATACATCCGATTTCACTTTTTCCAACCAACAATAAAGCCCAAAATTCTTGTAGTGATAGAGTGAAAGATTCAAATGTGTCGTCTATGAATAGATGGTAAATAGTGAGTTTAAGGGTCTCTTTAGAATGACTTTGGAGAAAAATATTTTTTCCAAAATGTTATTTTCACTTAAACATTTTTTAAATATTTTTTAATAAAAACTTCTTAAAATAACAATAATCAATTTTTTTTTTAATAAAAACTTCTTAAAATAACAACACTCATGTATTTGATAACATTTTTTTAGAAGTGTTTTTACATACATGTTTGTTTGATTTGCTATATACTAAAAGTGTACCTATTAGTGTCAAATTGCCATATAGGACGATGTTAGAAATTATGAACTAATAATTTAGAAAAACTTCCATTAGTCGAATTCTTTTTTAGCCTATGATAAATATAATTGGTCATTAGAGTTAGTCATTAGGAGTTGGTCGTTGGAGATAATCGATTCAGTTGATCACTGAGTTGGTCGTTGAGGTTGATCACCAGATGTGATTGTAGGGGTTGGTCGGCAGTGGGTCATTGGAGGTGGGTTGTTGTCGCTGGTCATCGGAGATGGTCGCTAGAGTTGGTCACCAATGGTGGTCGTTGGAGCTAATCTATCTTGGGTTTTGGCAAAATATTAAAAGAACAATTGTTTTACATCTGAAAGGTTTAAGAAAGTGATGGGCTCAAAATACGATAAAAGAAATCAATACCTTTGGCTTTAAATCATCCCAATTCGAAGCACTTTGTACTTGGTATACTAGCTCAGTTGCGTGAGTAGAAACTTTGAGATAGTACTCTTGTAATTGGGGTCAGGGGAAATTTTTTATACAATTGTAATAACTTTTCATACGAAGAAATATTTTTTTGGTTTGTGTTTTTTTCTCCGATTTAGAGTTTTTTTACGTTAATTCTTGTGTTCCTAGTTTTATTGCTTTATTTTTTAATTTTAATTTTTATTTTTTCTACATATTCATGTTGTAGTAGTGAGAGGTTTTTTCCAGCAAATGGTATCAAAGTAAAAAAAAATCTTGAAAGTCACTATGAGATATTATGAATAGTGTGAGTTGTTCACTGTTTGATGATTTACTAGGAGTGAAGCAAATGTGTCGAGTTTTATGAATCCAGTAAAGTTTGTACGTGGAGAAATTTGATGGAATGATCAACTTGAATATTGGAAAGTAAAAGTCATGGACATGTTAATATAATATGGGTTACACAAATGAAAGAAAAGTGGAACTGATGGTGGTATGATGTAGTCCAGGAGTGATTCCATAAGATTTTCAAAGAAAAAGGTCTTCAAGCAAAAGATAGGTCATTGAGAATGGCGAATCATCTAGGCACGTGAAAAATAGAGCAAGTTCGTTAAAGGGTTATAGGTCGGACGCTAACATTGTCTTTCTTGTTAAAGGAGACAATGATTTTCTCTGAAAAAGACATAATTCATCCTTATGGTATACTTGCTTCACCAGGATAGAGGATGTGATATTAGTAGAAGATAGGCCATTGAGAATGCGAACCATCTAGGCACATGAAAAATAGAGCAGTTCATCAAAGGATTATAGATTGAATGCTAATATTGTCTTTCTCATTAAGGGAGACAGTAATTTCCTTTAAAAAAGACAATTCATCTTTATGGTATGTCCATTTCACCATGATAGAGGATGTAATGTTAGTAGCTTTACAAGTTTGCACAAGAGCATTGACTTGGTGGTTGTGTAAAGTATGTGATAGGAGTTGTGTCAATGGGTGAAGAACTTTTGGGTAAGTCAAGTAGGTGAAAGTTGATAAATTTCAACAAGGGTTTATCGGCATGAGATGGAAAAGGAAAATCTTTGAAGATGATATTCTAGCCTTCCGTTTGGATTCAAGAAAGTTTAAGAAATGATTTTGAATCTTGTGATTTGAAATCCATTAATTACTTTATCTAGAATAAGAAAGATTTGAAATGAATATATTTACAATTTTATATTTAGATGGTAGCCGAAAAGGAAAAGAAAGCTAGAATTCACTAGTATAGGTTTTTAGCTATAATGTGTTGATTGAAAATTAGAATTTGACAAGGTTAATTACATAATTTACTTTCAAATCATATGAAATCTTGCAAAATCTGAGAATCTTAGTCAGACAAATTTTTAAAGTAAAAATGGGGTTTGAAATCACTTTGGATTTTAAAATCATTCTATTTCCTGTAGTACCAAACACTAGAATTCATTTGAAATCCATTATGGATTGAAATCCCCCAAAATCATGAGGTTCCAAACATGTCATAAGTGGTCTATTCTTTGTGGAGTACGTTGAGCTTTGCCAAAATAATAGAAGAGCATGTAGTTATTCCACATCGAAAAGGTTGAAGAAAGTGATGTTTCCAAGTATTGTAAAATGAGCCTATGCCTTTTGAGTCAAATTATCAATTTAAGGCACTTTAAGCTTGGTATACTATAGCTCATTTGTGTGAGTGGCATAATGCTTTGAGAAAATGCTTTTGTAATTGGGATTAGGGAAGGATTTCTATGTGATTGTATTAATTTTTCAAATAATGGAATTTATTTCTAGTTCGTGGTTTTTTCACTTTCTCTTAATTTCACAATTATTTTTCTACTTATTCTAGTAGTAGAAGGTTTTAAAAAGTGAACTTGTGTGAAACAAACAAGAACATTAACAGTTTAGTAAATTTTCAAACTGACCTCAACCATTAAGAAGTAAAAGTCGATCGGCTGGTTTTGGTCAGTTTGATTATTTAAAGCTTTTTTTTTTAAATTTTCCAAATCAGCACCAACCAACTTCAGTTTGGTCGATCAGCTCAATTTTTCAATCTATCATGTTCACCCCATTATTTACTACTTTAATAGGCTTTAAGAGAAGAAAACTTTATTCGATGATTTTGAGTTGGTTTTTCACGAAATCAAGTAAAAATACTTATAAATCACTAATCAAAAGATCAAAAGTGATTCAAACTATAAAAATTGAGATGGATACAATTTTCAATTGATACCATTCTCAAAATTTAAAAATATAAATTGATTTTTTTTATTTTCTTGATAGATGTAAATTTTTAAAGAGACGAAGGGATGAGAGAGAAAAAGACAAAAACAGAATGGTATGGATGAGGGGGCAAATTGCAAAGGTAAGAAATGTGAGGTCCCTATCAGCAAGTCTCACGTGTTGGATTTTTCATGGAAACGTCGGCGACAGCGGTCAGAGGTTTGCTGTTTGGACATTCAAACCAACCAAAAACTCTTCTCTGAAAATTAAAAAAATAAAAATAAAAATAAAAATAAAAATAAAATAAATAAATAAAAGGTTTCCACTTTTTACACGCCAAAATCTCTATCCCCCCGTCTCTTCTTCTGATTTGTCCTTCTCCTTCTATAGTGCTGTTTTCAAAGGGATTATTATTACATAAATTCAAATATATATTTGGTCCCGGTACTTTCATCCATCAAACTAATCATTTCCTTACTTTAATGTTTCAATATATCTCTAAAATATATCTATATATATTTTTAAGTGATTTTGAATTATATATTTTCAAAGTAGTTTTAGACTTATTAAATTGCTAAAAAAAATAATAATTTAGGCAATTTTTACTTAAAGTAGGGGTTAATTTCGTGGGACGATTCTTTCGTTCAAAGCACATTTCAACTAAATGTTTATAATCTATTTCTAATTGATTTTAGATTTATCAGTCTTTAATTTTTGAAATATTTATTATAAATTTAAATATCAATTTCAATTTTTTAAATGAAAAACATAAGTGATTTAGCTATGTGAAAATCATTCCCAAATCGAGATTTAATTTTTTTGGAATTGTCGATGTAAATATAAAAAAAATGTCGACGATTGACATTTAAATTTATGATAAATATTTTAGTGTTTTAAAATTAAGTTAAAGTTTCTCGTTATTAATTTAGATTTTCGAGATCAGTGAGATTTGGTCAATGTTGCGTTGATTTTTTCATGACATAATGAAAATGTCTATCTAATCTTCGTGTTGAGTTGAACTCGTTAATGTATAAAAATGTCAATATGTCAATACAAATTAAAAACTCAGATAATCAATTGCACTATCTTGTATGTATTAAAAAAAAAATAAAAAAAAAAAAAGTAAATGAGTAGAATCTAACTAATAGTTATGGTGTAATATTTTAGCTTCTAGCTTAGTTTCAATTTTATTCTCTAGGATTTGTTAATCCTCACAAACTACATACCCACTTTTTTTTTTTTTTAAGAGAAATACTTACAAATAGGGTAGGATAATGAGAAATACCCATTTTGCAAGTTATATTGCAAGAATGGCAACAAATTTGTAGGGAGGAGAGTGAAGATTTTAATTTTTGATTGTGATAAATACACACTTAAGTGTTGAAATTTCAAAGAAATTCGATGTCTATTAATATTTAAATTTATAATAAATATTGAAATTAGCAAATAAGTATTTCACCATTTTAAAATAAAATTCAAGTTTTTCATTTTTAATTTAGGTTTGTCAAGATTGGTGGCATTTCGTCGATATTTCGTCAATTTTTGCATGATATAATGAACTATCTATCCAATCTTCAGGCTGAGTCGAACCCATAGATGTACGAAAATGTCAACATATCGATGAAAATATGAAACTTAAATAATCATTTATATTGTATTGTATGTGTAAAAAGATAGACCAAATGAATAAAATCTAAACAATCGTTATGTCGTAACATTTCGATTTTTAACTCAATTTCAATTTATTCTCTATGATTTAGTTAAATCTTGCAAACCATATATTCTTTTACACACCCTAAACCCACATTTTTTATATTTAATTCTTTAGATTATTTAATAAAAAAATGGTCTTGAGCCTTGATAGGCATAGTTCATTGTCACGTAAATCGAGCATGTGTTATACATTTGGTACTATAATTATAGGTTTGACCTATTAAGTTTGACTAAATTATAGGACCACATAAAACCTTTTATAATTGTAGGACCAAAATGTAATTCAATGATTTTATAACTTTTTAAATTTTGACTTCTATAGTTCTTGTAGTTTCAATTGATTCTTTAGTTAAACTTCCCAAATCATCATTCGACTGATTTTTAATCTTCTTCTTCTTTTTTTCTTTCTCTTATCTTTTTCCATGTTCTCGTTTTTTTTTCTTTAAATAAAAAGAATGAGAATTTGAACATCTGATTTCGAGATAAAATTAAAATTCTATAATTATAACTAAATTATACTTGTGTCGATAATTTTTTTTTCTTCAGATTTTAGACTATGATATAATCAATGAATAAAAACAATCAAATTTAAAACATTAAGACATCATTTGAGGTACTGACTAGAAGTCGGTGGAGTGAGTTATTATAGCTCATTCCATCTTTAGGGCATCAAATATAATAGTGTTATGTACAACTATTTCAAAACCCTATTTGCTACAGTATTTACTATTTTGTCTCTTATTTTCTGTTTTCTTCTATGCTAAAGTGTTTATATTTCTTACCAAAACAAAATTAGTTTACACCCAAGACATAAATTATTATGACTCAAGCTAAAATAGTTGAAAAATTGTATGAAATAGCATATTTAGATTTTTACCTTACAAAAATTAGTACCTTTTTTGAAAACTCGTTCAAATAATTTTTCTCAGGGCGAAATTGGCCACCGAGATTTAGATAAAAGAATTCACTTTTTCTAACTCATGATTGTTTTGGCCCATTTGGTCCTTTGTCGGTACATTTCGAAGGAGTATCTAGTAATTTTTCCAAAATATTATGTGATCTTCCTAAATCTTATATCAAATCTTATATATTTTCAAATTTTCTCCAAATTTGGTTAGCTTTACCAATATTATATTCAATTCGTATGTAATTGTAGGCTTATTTTTATTTCCACAATTATATGAATTTTCAAATTTTCAAATGAATTTACCATTTAGATTTTTTTTTAAAAAAAAATGAATATTGCATTTTGAGTTTTAAATGTTGGAAAAGATTAAATTTTGCAAAAAAAAAAAAAAAAAAGGTGAGATATGGAAAACATATAAAATATCGATATTAATCCGCCCGAGAATTCACTGATCTCGGTGTTAATCGGCCTGAGATTCAATCGAGATTTTATATATTTTCTACATTTTACCTTTCTAAAAAAATTAATCTTTCAAAAAATTTAAAAATAAAAACCAATCACTTGAGATCCATGTAAAAAAACAAAACAATTGGATAATTGGTAAATTGATTTAGAAATTAAAAACAATACTAAAGATTTAAAAAATTAAGTAAGATTTTGATACAATGTTTGGAGAAAAATTGAAAATATATAACATTTGGTATAAGATGTAGAAAGATCTCATGATATCTTGAAAAAATTGCTAAAATGCCAGTGTAATCTCTTTGCGATGTACAAAGAAATACCCAAATACCCCAAAACAATGGCCAAGTTTTTCTTTTAAAAAAAGTGATTTTTTAATCTAAATCTCGATAGTTGACCTTGTCCAAGTTCCATCGAAAAAAACTATTTGAACAAATTTTCAAAAAGTATACTAGTTTTATAAAGTGAAAATTTAAATGTGTTATTTCTTCATAATGGTCTCTACCCAAACACTAGTTACCATAACTCACTCATCAACTATAATAATTAACTCAACGCTTCAAATAACTTCTAACTTACGATTAAATAGAGTAATCTAATAAGTATAACTAAATGATGGTAAAAAAAAAAAAAAAAAACTCTATAGATCACATATAGACTAGACCCAAGTGAAACCAAACTTTAGGTACCATTGCCAAGGCATGTTGGAAAGTTAACCCACTTTAGACTAAAAAGGGTAAAAAGAGAGAGAGAGAGAGAGTCAAACAGACAAGTTTTTTTTTTTTTTTTTAAATTTTTAAAATTAATTTTGAAGAAGAAGAAAGAAGAGGAGGCGAATAGAAAAATGATGAAGGGTAGAGTATTAGAGTATAGAATGAAATCACATGCATAAAAGAGCAAGAAGAAAATGGCGAAAAGAAAAGGGAGAGAGAGTTTAGAAGCAAAATGTCAAACACTAAGCTTTGAATTTTCTTTTGGGGAACCGCACAATTTGACAGCTCCACACTCACGCCTCGATCGTCCCCCCGCCCCCGCCCCCCCTTCTGCGCTGCTCTGCCCCTCCGCACCTCTATGTGTTTCTCTCATTTCCCACTCCAATCCTTCCTTTTCTTTTTTTTAACATAACTTATATACATACATACATGCGTCTCGTCTATTTGTATATATGTATAGTATCTCTACGGGTAAATATGAGCTTCGAATCTCCCGGTCTTACTTAAATCTTAATTTTAATCCCTCGTAAAGTTTAAGTTTTTATTGATATTAACTAAATAATTATAGTTTAGTCAATTTTCAAACTTATATATTGTAATTGTTAAATTTGGCCTCGTATAAAAATGGTTGGGAAGAGATTAATTTTCTAGTTTTTATCGAGTTAACAAAAGAAAAAGAAAAATAATTCAAGGCCAAAATTTTATAAATTTGACCCGTCTTGGGGTAACTTTAATAATTGTGTGTTTGAGTATCGTTAAATTTATTCCCTTGATTACAAATATATGCTTTTATCAGTTAAATCATATTGCAATTAGTAAGTTATGCTCGTTTTGGAAAAAATAACTATTATAACAAAAAAATAGTTGAAAAAACTTAAATTGTGACTAAAATAACATACACCCCAAACACACTATTATAACACAGACTAAAAATAATTTGCATTTCAAACACAAACTATTATAACTTAGGTTATGTTTACCAATTTGTAATGAAAATTAGTGTAGTCGTAATGGAATTCCATTGATAGATCAATAGTAATGGACCACAACCGACAACGTAATTGATTTTTTATCACATTTACTTATAGTCATATTTACTATTGTATTTTAGAGTCGAACAGTAGTTGTAAGGATAAATGTGACGAATTCAGTTCTAACATTATATAATAATGGTAGTAGCAATGATATCATCGTAATTTTCATACGCAATTGAATAGAACATTCTCCGCTCGTCAATAAATTTGTATATTTTAATACATATTTGAAAGTTAGTCTCTTGTATCAATTCATATATAGAACACAAGTAAATAGTACCGAATATAATCAATTACGTTTTCTTTAAAATAAAAATTATTATAATCTACCTACTATTATAATTTTCGACTATATTAACTAATTCAACATCACAAATGGCTGCTAAAAGTCTAAAAAGAAATAATATTTAAACATTTTTTTCCCAACATACTTTTGGCTTGCATTTCCCCATATATTTGACTTTTTCTTCATGTTCAGATTTTCAATGAGATTTATTTATTTATTTTTGTACATATATAATGTCAATCTTCTCACTTTCCAATCACCACCCAACCTTTTCCCAAAAAGAAAATAATAGTAATAATAAATTAAAAATAAAATAAATCACCTCCCCACCCTTACTTATTATTATTAATTCATTTATTTATATCCTACCTTTTTTACCTATCCCTTTTGCTCAAACCTTTTCAAACTTATATGGGGATTTACCAATGCACTTTTGCTTTTGCTTCGTTTCCCCTTTTCAATGTCACAACTTCACTTATCCCAACATCTTTCAATATTAGGTTTTACTTTCTACAAATTTTAAATTACCTTCTCTTTTATATATATATATATATATACATTTATATACTATATCACTTTGAAACTGGTTGGGATCAAACATGAGATGGTATATCCTCACATCATATATCATTATAGTGTTTAGAGACCCATTATCCTATCTCACTAATGTTAATTGTTTGTGGACCCATTTTCGGAATGTATTTCGTGTCTCACCGTCATTTTCCCTCCGTGTATCGTATATCATCTCAATGCTTGAATATACTCGATCATATACTCGATCAGAACTCCCCATATATCAGAACTCTCCAGACATCAGAGTTCCCCATATCCTATATCATCTCAACTCCCCAAACAGTCTCTTTAATTTATATTTCATTATTAGTTTAATTTTAGTTTTTATATTTTTGTTCCTCTTAAGAATTAGTCATTTTAGAGTTAATTTTTATTGACTTTGATGAATTGTAGTAATAATAATTTTCATGTATGAAAAGACACCATAAACATATTAGAAGAAAGATTAGTAGATACTATTTTTAAAAAGTAATAAACAAATTAGAGTATTTTTAAGACTTATTAAAAATACAAAAAATAAAATTTCACTTTTGAAAATATAAAGATTAAATAACCATACAATTTATTTTATTTTATTTTTTATAGTTTTTATTGTCAAATTGAATGGAGACTAATACTAAGAGTGAGTTTGTGACAAGAATGGGGACGAGTAAAAGATAAATCAAGGAGAGCGTTCTTTATTTAGTTACTTTTAGTACTTTAAAAAGCTTGTAATAAATTTCTTAAGCTTTTAATTTTAGTGTTAAATATGTTGATAATGTTCACTTAATTCCACACATGTGTCATATATTTGTTCATTATTTAATAACTATATTACAAGTATATTTCAGATAAACTTGAAATTTTAATATGATCGTTAAAGTAATAAGTGAAGCTAACCACACCAATTAATTAAGCACGGAGCTTAGAAACATATTACAAACTTTTTATTGGACTATTAAATTTATACAATTATTTATACACACATATATATAGACACACACACATATATATACACATATATATATGTGTGTATATAATTGTTAAAAGTATTTACTTGATCATTTTATACCTAAAATGTCAGGTCAATTTACACAGATAATATTCTAAATGATGTATGTTTAAAATTAAAAAGAAAAAAAAAAGGTTGATGTCAACTATGTCCTCTCATGTGTATTTATTAGACTTGTTGCTAATTTCTATTATATTTTAACGAACAAATAAGAACCCTACGAATACGTGTATATATTTTTGGAAAAATTCAATTTATATCACTACAATTTCGTGGTTTTATCCATTAAAAATTCAAACTAGAAACTCTTTCAAGGGAAACTCTACATTTTCATAAATAATATATTTAAGTTGTCCATTGGAATTTTGTTTTTAAACCGTCAATGTATAATTTTCATGTGTGTATAAGACTCGTTTAAAAGTAATGATTAATGAAAATTAAAGAAAGATGCGATAATGATCAAATAAATAGTAACGAGACTTCATTGTTTTTTTTTTCTTCGTTTGTTCGTCATTCTTTGCTTCTCTACTTATTTAAAAATTGTTGATGTTACATTTTGGACAAGGGAGAATATACCTGACTTTCACATGACAACAACTGTAAATTAGTAATTTGGAAAAGAACATGACCTACAATATGAAAAGATATACACACTGGTGTGGTGCTTGTCATGCAGACTCCGATGCTTAAGTCAAAAAACTTATATGTATAACAAGCAGAGGATTTGAGTATCATAATGGGCTTACTTCCGTTGGAGTTTTCCTGATGTATTTATAGCTCTAATTGACCTATAAACCTTCCCCTTCAAGTTTCCAAGTTGCTTTAAGTTTCCTTTCAACTTATTGAACTTGGGCTTGCGAGGGGCGTGCCCTGTTTGGTAATTTGCCAATGTCGACCTTGGCCGAGCACCTCACTTTAGTTATATTTTAGGTCTACAATGGTCACTTATGCATGTCCCATCAACAATAGGGCGAGCATACTAGCTTGGGCCAAAGCCCAAGTCATCATTTTCTCTCTAGGCCCATTTTCGTCATAACTTGTCACCCTTGACCCTAATCGTGCTATTTTCTCGACTTTGTTGTTCATGTTCTCGCCAAATGTCGTTTTGCGTCATTTGGTTCAAAATCACCCATAACAAAAATAATTATGTGATAATTTTCTTGTTACCTTAGTTCTTTTTTTTTTAAAAAAAAAAAAAAAAGTTGTTAGTGCGATTTATAGCGGGTTTAAATAAAATCGTATGCAAATAGCTCCAAATCACTAATACATGGTCTAAATTGATTCCAACATTCCTCCTGCACGTCGTCCTTACTCGTTCTAAACTGTTTTTAAAAGTGAAGACTATCTCTATAAACCAACACATGTTTTTTGAGTTCCTATAATTGAACCACTGTAAAGAAAAATATACCTTATTGCTATAGATAATAATTTTTAATTTATTAAAAAATTTCAAATGTGATACCAATTTATTTATTTACATAAAATTTTAAAGTACGGAGGCATGTTTGAAACCATTCATGAGTATTAAGTAAAAATTTTAACATTCTCAAAACAATCATAATTAAATAGTGGAATTTTGGTGAAATTAGAAAACAAAATAATGTATTTATCGTTTAGTGACATTACCAAATAAATAAATAAATAATCTTATAAATAAAAAAATTTAAAAAATATTTAGCAAAAAGTTAATCATAAATATTTTAATTTTTTTAATATTTAAAAAGGCAAAAATAAATAAAATGAGAGAGTTGACTATACCAAGTTCCAGGTCTGCTCTATCATCATTTTGTTGGAAACTTTATTTTTATTTCGTTTATTTGTTTATTTGTTGTTTTTTATTTTTTATTTTTCTTTTTGGAGAGTCAAAATTGAGATCTCTTTTATAGAATAACATTTTTATAATATACAATTCAAACATGGTGTTTAAAAAAAAAACAACTTAGTACATCTCATTAATGAAGTAATGTGAATAAACATCCAAAGATCTTGTTATAATAAATAATTGTAATTATTTTGTTAGATTATACAGAAAACACCAAATCCTTTAGCAAATTTTCAACTGAACATTCAAACATCTTGGAATTTGTAATTATTTAAAAGAAATACCCAAAAATCTGAGTTTGTTCCACAGATTTTCTTATAGGACTTCAAATATATATTTAATATCTCTATTTTGTTCATAAAATTCTACTTTTTAAAATTTAAAATTGTATGAAATTTTTATGTTGAGAGATTAATAATAAATATACAGTTTAATTAATTAATAAATTAATATAAAGTATTCATTACTATTAATTTTAATTAATTATTAAATATAAATATACCATTTAGACTTAATAGACTTCAACTTATATTTTTATCATTAATATTTTATGTTATCCTAACTATTTAATATAAATTATCATCGTTAATTATCACTATTCTAGTTAATTTATTTATTTTTTAGTAATTAGTTTAATTATATTTAGTTAAAAAGTATTTATTTATTTAGCACAACAATAAATTAATTAATGTTAAGTTTAATTGATCTCTTGCATTTAGTTAAGTAATTATTTACTTACAATTTCTATATATAGAACACGTATATTTAACTTCAAGACATTAATTATCGTGCTCATCCAAACATAGACACTAATTATCCCAGACATCCGGATCATATATATTTAATATTTATATCCATGAAATAATATTTACGATCCAAACGCTGAGAGAGTTTTTTTTTTAAAAAAAAAAAACTCAGATAGTGGAAATTATTCTGTTAATGAACATCTAAACTTTAAATTAAATTTAAGCTATGTAGAAGAATTTTGCCATTGTCACTATTCATTTTTATTTGAAAGGTATTATTTACATCGTCACTTGAATATAAACTATTATACATAAGTTCTCACATCAATTACATGAATGGTGTTGTAAAAACGAGATGGATGGTTGGTTAATCATCAATATATATATATTTTTAAAATTAAATAAACGAGTTAAAATGAAATATTTCAAAGTTCGATAACAAATTTTATGTTAATACGAATATATCTCAATTTTACTCGACACATCTAAAAGATTTATCTAGTTTAACATTGTTTTAAATGTTAGTATTAAAAGCAAACTCAAACTTATCAAAAGAAAGAATGAATAGAAATATAAACGGAGCACATGGGTTTATGTTGAGGCCAACTTCTAAGATATACCAAACCAACCATGCAAATAAAATTAACCAAATTCATATTGAAACAATTGGCCAAAACCAAACTATCCAACTAATTACCTTAGCTCCACCCTATTTTAGATTTGAATTTCATATTTCGAGAAAATTAGTACATATTAATTACTATCGAACTATTTTTATGTCAAAGTTCGATAAATTCAAATATTACGTGCTTTGATTTTAGTTCACATCTAAATGCAAAATAGTTTCTATTATTTTGTGATTTATGAAAGAAAAAAACATTATCTATCTCAAATTTGAATCACAAATTTAATCTATAATATTGATAATTGCATCTAACAAAATAGCATAAGTGGAATGTTATACATTGCTTCAAAATTTAATTTAATTTTTTCTTCTATCACTTGCTTGTCACGTATGTAGCAAATTAGCATATTACAAATCGATACGTCGTGTTATCATTTAATTACCTATACTAACGAGAAGTCAGACGTTCGATATTTTACTCCACATTTATCAAATTAGAAATAATTCATTAACACGACCTACTTAGAAATCATATATTTGAACTTTGCATTATTGAGCTATAAGCTATGTTAAGAAAAGAAAAACAAACACATATATACTAAAATTTTGACATTCTAATTATTAACAGTAGTTTTGAATTTTTAATCAGATTTAAAAAATATAAAAAACTTGTTTTTGGTTTTAAAATATAATTAAAAATGGGTTAACATATGATCCATATACTTTAAAATTTGTAATTTCATTTATATAATTTTAATCTATGTATTTTCAATAAATTTTAAATTTAATTCTAAACAGCAGTTTATTTGGTTGATTTTCTTAAAAACTTGTTAGTATTCGTTAGCATTCATATTTTAAGTTTTGAAAACATATTCATAGTTTGTTTTCTTGTATAAAAATTGTTATTTTTAATTATCTTTACGGGGCTAAATTTAAGATTTTTGTAAGAATACGTGAACTAAATCGAACAATTTAAAGTATAAAGATCAAAATGATATTTTAAAGTTGAAAATTTGATAACATAAATTTTAAAGGACAAAACTGATAAAAATATCTTAAAATATAACAAAATATTACTATGTTATTAATAGAAGAATGATATTTTGTTATATTTATAAATAAATTGAATTATTTTGTTATATTTGAACGACGAAAATAAATAAATAAAAAGAATAAAGGAAAACAAAAAAGCAAACATTTGGGAGGGAATGGAAGCGAGTAGTGATTTTCAAAGAGATATTTTGGAAATAAAATTGCAAGTTGCAATTGCAAAAACAATGGTGGGTCGGTTCTGTTTCATCATTTCCGCCATGGATGCGACATTGAAGAAGCTCCTGCTCTAACTGTAACCCTAACAAGAAGAAATAAAAGAATCTCATCCCTGTTTTCTCTCTCTCATCTTCCATTTTAATACTGTTTCTTTTTCACTTCCCTCTTCTCGATATTCTTTATTAATTTCTCTTTCAAAAAAGCTCTCTCAATCTCAATCAGATGCATCCAAAATTCATGGCTTCCGCGTACTTTGCATTATTAAAAAGCATGAACGGCATAGGGTCTCGTGTTCTTGTTCGATCGAGAATTTAAGAGAGAGAAGAATCCTCAATTTGCTGTCCCAATCTTCGTGCCGTTTTCTGTTTGGATCTTCAAACACAACTCTTCAAAATCCGCGTTAATGGTGGTGCTACTGCTACCCATTACTCCTCCTGCTTCTTCCTTTATGAAGAGCAACATTCGCCGCCATTGCCAGACCTTTTGTTCTTTCCTTTACCTTTTACTTCCTTCTTTCCTTCAATGGCTGCTTACGCTTTGCTCGGTGATTCCACCGGCCGTGGTGTTGATGGCGGTTTCGATGATAGTCCTTTGACGAGTGCTTCCACGAATAGCAACGGCAGTGACGAGCATAATCATCAACAGATTGTTCAAGTTCAAGTTGCTCAGCCGCGATTGTCGGTTGGAAAAATGGTGCGGAAGAGAATCGCGTCGGAAATGGAGATTGAAGGACTCGGCGGCGGCGGCGGTGGTGGAGGTGCTGCTGCTTTTAATCCTCGGTTTTGCCGGCGGAGTTTAACGTCTGATCGTTCTTTTGCGGGTGGTGGGGAAAATAAGGTGAATGTGAATTATTGTTCTTCTTCAAACCCTAGCCATGGCGGCAACCACTCCACTGTGCATAATTTAACCGCTCTGACGTCAGTTGTAATCGAAGGGTCAAATTTATCAAATCCTCCTTCTGGTTCTGATGCTACGGTATCTTCCACTACCTCCAACAATAATCTTCTTGATAGTACTCTTCCCGTTCTTCGTCCTCAGCCCCACCATCACCATTTGCAGAATCCTGCAGTCTGTGGTTTTTCTGGGTTGCCTTTGTTTCCACCGGAATCAAATCACCACCACCACAAGTTAAATACTCGCAATAATACTTTTCCCCTTCCTAATCCATCTCAGGTTCTTCATAATCCTCCTACTACTGCAACTGCCTCCATTATCGCCGTCGCTTCTTCTCCCATGGATGATTCCTCCGCCACCGCTTGGATCGACGGTATCATTAAGGACTTAATCCATAGCTCCACCGCCATATCCATTCCTCAGCTCATTCAGAACGTTCGTGAGATTATCTACCCTTGTAACCCCAATCTTGCGAATCTACTTGAGTTTCGTCTTCGTACTTTGACGGACCCTAGTGTTCCTAACTTCGCCGCTGAGGATCATCGAGTGAGGAAATCTCCCTTACCGTTGCCGGCGCCGGTTGTTGGGCTGGGGTTGCAGCAAAGGCAGTTCAACCAAGAGCAGCATGAGCAAGAACAGGATTGTTCTGGCTTGAAGCTTAATCTTGATTCTTCTTCTCTGCATAATCTTCCTAATTTTCCCTCTCAACCGCCGTTTCATGAGCCGTATCTTCAATGGGGAGCAACCCCTCCGACGGTCCCCACCCCCTCCGCCGCGGCCGCCGGCGAGGATGCCTTACAGCGGCTCCCTGGTCACCATCAACTTAATCTCTCTTCTGTTACACCGTCGTCGCTTGTTTCTTTAAACCATGTCCCTTCAAAGCCACAATCAGAGCAGCAGAACTCTTGTCCGGTCAATGCAAAGGCGGCGACGGCACAGCCAGCTCCAGCGCCACCGCCGTCGACGAGCAATAACCCTTCAGCAACTGCTTTGCTGATTAGAGAGATAAAAGAGGAGATGAGGCAACAGAAGAGAGACGAAGAAGGATTACACCTCTTGACTTTGCTTCTTCAATGTGCAGAAGCCGTTTCTGCTGATAATTTAGAAGAAGCCAACAAGATGCTCTTGGAAATCTCCGAGTTATCAACACCCTTTGGCACATCGGCGCAGAGGGTGGCGGCGTATTTCTCCGAAGCGATGTCGGCGAGGCTTGTAAGCTCTTGTTTAGGCATATATGCAGCTTTGCCGCCGTCGTTGGTGCCTCATACACACAGCCAAAAAATAGCCTCAGCCTTCCAAATCTTCAATGGCATAAGCCCATTTGTCAAATTCTCACACTTCACAGCCAATCAAGCCATACAAGAAGCTTTCGAAAGAGAAGAGAGAGTTCACATTATAGATCTAGACATCATGCAAGGCCTTCAATGGCCTGGCTTGTTCCACATCTTAGCGTCTAGACCCGGAGGGCCGCCGTACGTCCGCCTTACAGGGCTGGGGACCTCTCAGGAGGTTCTTGAAGCCACTGGCAAACGCCTCACTGAATTTGCCGAGAAGCTTGGCCTCCCCTTTGATTTCTTTCCAGTGGCTGATAAAATTGGCAATTTAGACTTGGAAAGGCTCAATGTGAGCAAAAGGGAAGCAGTCGCCGTCCATTGGATGCAGCATTCTCTTTATGAAGTCACTGGTTCTGATTCCAATACGCTATGGCTTTTGCAAAGGTATGAAAATCGAAAACTTATTCAATCCATGGGGTTTCACCATTAATTTACTGCTCATAATCATGTATCAATACCAATTCTTAGTCTTAATTTTTCCTTATTTCTTGTTCAAAATGATGAATAGTTGTCAGCACAGTATAAACCAAGTATAAAGTTGCTTAGAAAGACAGCTCTCTCTTTTTTTCTTCTCTTTCAAATCTTTTAGTATATGGGTTACGTTAATTTCATTGTTATCTCTGCAATACACAGGAGAAAAGCTGCATTTTTCATAACTGTGACATTTGACTGAATAATTGATTCATTTTATTGATTTGTTACAACATGTTGCTTACAAAGTACATAAACATTGCTACATCTGCTTGTGAACCTGATTTATCAGATTGGCTCCAAAAGTTGTGACGGTGGTGGAACAAGATCTGAGCCACACAGGGTCTTTCTTGGGGAGATTCGTAGAGGCAATTCATTACTATTCAGCACTGTTTGACTCATTGGGTGTGAGCTATGGCGAAGAGAGTGAAGAGAGACACTTAGTTGAGCAGCAACTATTATCAAGGGAGATCAGAAACGTTCTGGCCGTTGGAGGGCCGTCGAGGAGCGGCGAAGTGAAGTTCCAAAACTGGAGAGAAAAGCTGCAGCAATCTGGGTTTAAGGGCATTTCCCTCGCCGGAAATGCTGCAACTCAGGCCACTCTCCTCCTCGGCATGTTCCCTTCCGATGGGTATACGCTTGTAGAAGACAATGGGACTCTGAAACTTGGGTGGAAGGATCTTTGTTTGCTCACTGCCTCGGCTTGGAAGCCGCCGTTTCATCATCATGCTGCGGCGGCGGCGGCGGCGGCGGCGGCTGCACCGGCCGCCACCAACAACCATATTCCCCGTTACTGAAGGTTGTTTCTTTTTCCTTATTGTTATTATTAATTTTTAAAATTTTATATAGTGTTTTTGTTTTTGATAATATCATCATCTTTGTTATTATCATTTTTCCCTTTTTCTTTCCTTATGGCCTTCCCCACCAATCATAATGTCAAGCTTTTGATATTCTTCTTGTTATGATTATAACCTTTTTCTCATGTCCATTGTATACCAAATTATTTTTGCCTTTTAAATAATTCTTTTTTTTGTTCTCAAATTCTTTTTGTTGATTTGAGTTTGTGGGTGGATGAACTTTTCAAAAATATAGTAACCAAATTTTAACATTGTATAATTGGTTAATATCTAGCTGCTGATAATTCGAATTCTCACCTCCACCTAGTGTAGAACTAATTTTTTTTTTTCAAATATTTTATTTCATAAACTTAAATAAAAAATTAATGTAGTCAATAGCTTGTTTTTGTTTTTGTATTTGTTTTAATGTGACAATATAAAGGTGAGATTGAACTTCATTATATAGGGCTTACTTTCTTGCGAAAAAAATTATATATATATATATATATATATATATCCCAATCCCATTAAAAACTAAAAGAAAAGAAAATTGTATTACCTAAATTTATGTATGTTGCCTAGCTTTAGTATAACTCAATTGTTTGGAGGCTTATATTACTATGTTCACAACTAAAAAAAATTTGCTTAGGTTTGAATTATTGTGGTTATTTCTATCCTATTTTATTTAATATTTATGTAGGCATTTTTTTTTGGAATCAGGCAAAAGGGTTTGTTATAAAAATAAAGTTTGTTTAGTGTAACTTTGATAACTATGTGAATTATATAAGGAACCTCACGTGCCCAAAAAAAAAAAAAAAAACACTCATCTCGACTGTTAATTTGCTTCAATCCCTTTTTACGAATTTTGAATTTATTTTGTCTGAACTTTAAAATTTACAAATTTAATTCTCGAACTTATAATTTTTTTTTTTTGAGAAAATATCAATTTATACCCTTAAATTTTGGGTAGTATCAATTTAAATCTTGAACTAACAATTGTATTAATTTAAATCTTGAACTTTGTGAGTATATCAATTTAACTTGAAATTTTCATAAGAGTATCAATTTAAATTCTGAATTTTTATAAATATATCAATTAGTGTATTCAAATAGAACATAATGTAGGATTTAGGGTATAAATTGATACAATCATGAAAATTTAGGGTATAAATTAATATAATTATTAGTTTGATATTTAAATTGATACAACTCTTAAAATTCAAGGTTTAAATTGATATAGCCCAATTAATATTTGCTTCTTTTCTTTTTCCATTTTTAATTCATAGATTCGAGGACATAAAATTTAAATTTGTATTTAGTAGTTAGGGCTTGATTGGATTATATAGGGCTCATTTGGATTGACTAGAAAAAAAAAATTGTTTTTAAAAAATCATTTTTATTTAAATTCTCGATAAAAATTGTTTAAAATGAATTTTAAATTTGTTTCAAAAGCCATTTTAAATGAGTGTCAAACACATCTTTTTTTTTTTTTCCCTCCAAAATGACCTGTTTTTAAAACTAAATATTAATCCCAAATACACCTATAATTAAAGATTCAAAGATCTATTAAATAATACAAAATTGAAAGTTTAGTATGTTGTCAAATATATTCGAAAGTTTGGTGATCAAATAGACACAAACATCAAAGTTTAGAGTAGAAACTTGTAAGTTAACCATTATTTGTTCCTCTATGTAAAAGAACAAATCTTTGCACCTAAATTTTTAAAATTAAAACAAGTAATTTTTAATCTCGTGCCGTAACTAAATGTAATAACTTTGTCTATCACACAACTATTGTCCATAGTTGCGTTTTTATTAAAGAAAATCACACGTAGTATTTAAGATTTTTCTAAAATAATTTTTTTTGGGCCTATTTTGTTCTTTTTAATGAATGTTTAGGGTAAAGATTTAACTATCGACTATTGAAATGACAATTAGTATAACATCTAGCAACCAAGGTCAAATTGACCACTATTTTGTCTCTTTAATATTTAGAAACTGAAGTTTACAAAACACACAAAATATATAAAATTTATGACTTTGTCTTTGGTATTGCATATGATTTTAACCCACAACTTGCAAAAGGAAAGGCTAAGAATGAGAGAGGAGAGACACTTGAAACATGAAGAAATAAAGCATAAAAAGGCAAAAGAAGAAGGACCTTCAAATGATTGAAGGAAGGAACATACTAAAGTAAGATGATTGAAAAAACCAAAGTATTTAAAAGTATGCTAAATTATGAGACTACTGTGGACAAGTACATATATAGAAGCATTTAAAGAAGTTCATTATTGATGAAAATATGCTTCCTAATAAGATGATTCCCCAGGTAGATAAAACAATGATTATTATTTTAAAAGTTGATGATTCGATCTCTCACTCTCCAATTATTGAAATGATGACCGTCGTTTGAAAGGTGAGGCGACATAAAGATAATTACTCGTGTTAGTTAGAATTAATAATAGTTGTTATATTTCTTTTAACATTTAGTTTTTTTTTTTAATAAAAAAAAGAATCTTTTTAACATTTAATATTGTTGATGATAATTTTGAAGAATTTTGGATAGGATGGATGCAGGGTGATACTGATATGCAAACTAACAAACTAACACAGACAAGCGTTTATTACTGACCAAAAACAAAGGTTTTTTTTTAAAATTATTATTATTATTATTATTATTATTATTTATTTATTTTTTTTTTTTTTATAACAGTTATATGATAATGATTTATAGAATTCACTATGGGTGAATTGGATTACATATATTGTATCTATCAAGGTCTCATTGGGTAACAATTTTGTTTTTTTTGTTTTTTGTTTTTAAAAATTAAGTTTATAGACACTACTTTCACCCCAATTTTTTCTTTGTTATCTACTTTTCACCAATGCTTAAAAATCAAGCCATTTGAGAACTAAAAATGTAATTTTCAAAAAGTTCATTTTGTTTTTGAAATTTGGCTAATAATTCAACCATTGTACTTAATAAAGATGCAAATCATTATAAGAAATGTGGATGAAATAGACTTAATTTTAAAAAATAAAAATAAAAAATGAAATAATTATCAAACGGGCCTAAATGTTTAGAATTTAAAGTATCGTTATAATAAATATTTGTATTTGAATATCCAAGATAGTTAAAGTTTGAAAATTAAATGTATGTTTGTAACCAACTCAAATTTAAAAATTGCTAGAACAATTGTCAAAATCTTATTTCAATGGTTTTCTTATCATTATAGCCAGACAAAATTAAATATGCACAAATCTATATATATTAGAAAATTTTCAACTATAAATATTCTAACTAGTTTGCCTTCCACTTTTAACTTTACCTTTTGGTTCTTTATCAATGAACATTAAACTTATATTAAAACAATTTAAAAGCATTATAAACACTACCCCATATCTTTCATTCAATTATAATAGGAATTTACGATTTTTTTTTTCTTTTTTTGGAATGAAGATAAAATAAACATATAAAATGTAGGAAAATTATTTCAAATGGTAAAACTACTGAAAATATTTACAAATATAGCAAAATTTCGGAACTATCAATGAGAGGCATTGATAGACACTGATAAACTTCTATCAGTATCTAACAATGTCACTGATAGACACTGATAGACTTCTATTAGTATCTAACAATGTCACTTATAGACACTGATAGAAGCCTTTCAATGTCTATCAGCTTCTATCATTCATAGTTTTAAAATTCTGTTATGTTTTGTAAATATTTTTATTCATTTTTCTATATTTAAAAACAACCCTAAAATGTAATATAATGTGGAAAAAATTTCACAAATAGAAAAAATGTCAAATTCTTTATAGAAAAACAAAAAAAATATTGATAAGACACTAATAGACTTCTATCGGCATCTATCAGCGATAGACTTCTATCAGTTTCTATCACTGATAGACACTGATAGACTTCTCTCAGTCTCTATTAAAGAAGATAAAAATCCTGCTATTTTGTGTAAATAGTTTTATTTATTTTTCAGTATTTTTTGAAAATCCCCCTATAATATAATTTCATGATAAACATATAAAATGTAAATATTTGATTTAAAACCATCAAATATCTCATCCTTACTTTTTCTCATAATAAACTCTTTAAACCATTTTCCCACTCTCTTTAGCCTAATTTTATACTATCTAAAGTATCTCATACAAAAATATGTTGTCTTTTAAAATGAAATCTAAAATATAGAGACCAAAGTAGTATTAATAAAAAAAAAGAAATTAAGAGAACAAATCTATCTTGACAAGCTAGTGGAGAGAATATTATGTGTAGAGTTTATAAGAAAAGAGCAATACTTGGGTGTAACTCAAACTATACCAATCTTCATGCATAACTTTAGCTAAAAAAAAGAAAAGAAAAGAAAAATAAAGTTAAAAAAATGTTTGTAAAAAAGTTTACTTGACAATTTTTGATTGAGCACCTGAATGCGTTGTATAAAAGTCGGTAAAGCTTGAGATGCAATCAAGTATTTTTCAAAAGAAAATTAAGCTTATGGAGAGGGGAAAAGGGGTAAAGTTGTCCTAAGATTGAATCAAAATTTGAAAAATGTAAGAATCATGTCTAGAAAATAGTAAAATGAGAGAGAGAAAATGATTTTATTATTATTACTTTGGATGGGATTTGATTGAAATAGATTGTCCTTATGTATTTGTAAGTACTTTGGTTATGAGAAGACAACAAAAGGAGTATGTTCACAATAGGGAAACTCATTTGTGCACCTACTCCCACTATATCCAATCCAACTAATCAATGAAGTTAGACATGTGGCCTTGTTTGTACCAAATATGAGGATCCAATACCTCTCCTATGAATCAAAAACATTGCCAAAGGAGACCAAAAAGTTAGAGCAAGGACAACTTTAGGCCCATTATATAACTAAATTCACACATATAGTGTTATTTTATTGTAATGGACAAGTGAGAAAATGTCAAGCTTATAGATTTATAATTCTATGTTCAAAGTTGGATTAAAATATTCTTCAATAGATTGATATATCTCTAAATTGGTAGGTTCGACATCGATATCAAAGATTAATGGATATTTTCGATGTCTTTAATAAGTACTTTTAAAATTAAAAAAGAAATAGAGTAAGGCAATGTGTAGTACTTTTAGGACTAATAATTAAGTGTACAATAATATTTTTTAAGAATTGCGAATATATCACAATCTATTAATCATAGACTTCATTGTTGATAGACTCTTATTATATGAAACACAGACACAGATACGATTATACGATACGCATACGATCAGATACAACGATTCATCAATTTCTAAAAAATTAAGATATGGATACGTCTAAGGATGCGTCATTTTTTTAATATATATATTTCTAGAAAACGAGAATACTGATACATTGAAGATACATTTTCTTTTTCTTTAAAAAAAATCTAGGATATAGATCAATTTAGCATACAAGTTAGTAATAATAACACAAAATAGAATACAAACACTGAAATACAATACAAAAAAAAGAAACTTTAAGATGTTGAAGTACAATAGTTAATAAAATACAATAGAAAAGTGACTCATATTGCAAAGAAGAAGAAGAAGAAGAAGATTAGAGGGAGAAATATGAAGATAAACGAAGAACTTCATCATTGAATTGTGATATCCAAATGGTTTATATTTTGATGGGCTTTGTAGGGACTCAAATGTGAAGATGGAGATTAGATGATTCTAGTCTAGAGTTTGGTCCGTTATTTATTTATTTTTTTCTTTTAGTTTTGGACTTGAGTAGCGAGCTTTTTAAATAGGTTGCCCTAGTTTTAGATTGGGAAATATTAGATGAGTTGCTTGTTTTTTTTCTTTAAAAAAAGTAAGCGTAGAAGTAGATACGTCAAATTGTCTATTAGATACGTATCTGGAAAGTATTTGAAAGTATCGGTATTTGATACGTGTCTGATACTGATTCTTTGCCTCACATGAAGTATTTGTGCTTCATAGCTCTTATTAGTGAAAAACTCTAAGACTCTTATTGGCGATATAATGTATCATTAATAAACTCTGAAAGTGGGATATAAAATTTGTTATATTTATAAATTCTTCTGTATTATGTTATACCTACAAATATTTTGAACCTGATTGCTATACACTAATAACAAAATTTATGGCGTAATTTAGAAATAAAAACAACTTGATTATTAATTTAAATAATTTTTATAAATCTTTTAATTTATAGAAATAATTGTCAATATTCATATAACCGATATATCCATAAGATTAAAATTTTGATATCAATATTCTAATTACTGGTTTAAAGTTTGATGTGGATATAAAAGTTTAAAAGAAGTCTAATTGAAAATAAAGTGATAACTATACAAACATTTCAAAATTCATGGCGTCATGTTAAGAGAGTAAAATTAATCAATTAAAGGTTAGTATAGTTTACGATCAATATTGACTTAGGTATAAATGGATTGAATCTTTTCAAATATGAGTCTTCCTTAGGTTATGGATCAATGTTCAAATTCTCTTTAATGGTAGATACGTCTTCTCCCTAGACTTGAAAATAATTCTCACAAATACAAATAATTCTCACTTTTACAATTTCCCATAAAAATACTCTCAAATAAGTATTACAAATTTAGAATAATTGAGAGTGAATAAACAATTTTCTTTGTCAATCTCTTTGTCTTGTAATGATCCAGTAGAATCGGTGTGGCAACCTTAGAGAAGGTTAAATAAGATTTAATTAATTTAATGAATTTTTTTTCCCTAATGTGGGTTCAAATAAACAAAATAACAAATTTTTTTTTTGTTAATAAGTAATTTTAACAATAAATTCATGCAAATAGATTTAACAAAAAATAATCAAAAAGTTAATAATACTACTTTAAAACACTCAATTTGATTCTAATAACAAGATTGGTAATAGTTATAGAAATTCAAGAACAACCAATCAAAGTAATCCAATATGAGCAATTAATTTCAATAACGAAAATTGCAATTAATTTCAAGCAATAAAATATAGCAACAAATTAATTACAAAATTAAATAGGAGAAGGATAGAGAAATTGACACCAAGAATTTTATAGTGGTTTGGCACAATCGACCTACATCCACTTACTAAGCTCCTCTTGGGTATGTCAATACAAACTTGACACTTTCCATAGATTAGAGTCAAATCGTACAAAGTTTTTTTTTTTCGGACGCAAGAACAAACCCGATCCTTTCCACAGTTGAGGATTAAACTGTTACAATAGTTTTTTTTTTTTTTTTTGGATCAAGAGCAACCCTTACAATAGTTTAGGAAAACAACGCACTTGATAAACTCTTTAAAAGAGTGGATTTACAAATTTAAAACTCAATGAATCAATCCTCATAACATAAAATATCTCTCAAGAAGAAGTTGAAAAAAAAAAAAAATTTGAAGCTTGGAGAGAGAGCAACAATGATGGGTTAATGAATTATAGAGAATTGAAAATAATAAAAATTATTGTCATGATTTGGAGAAGAAGATAAGTTTAAATAGAGAGGAAAAATTGTTGAAAACCACATTTAATTTGAATCATTGGATCTTGAAAAAGAAAAATCAATGGTACAGATTTTAAACTCAACTAAACATTAGACAATATATATATATATATATATAATTTCTTTTAAAATCCAACAAAAAGCAATGAGTGACTAAAATTAGTCATTAGACACAAACACAAAATAATATTAAATTTATTTTTCTTTTAAATTCAGTTTCTTTTTAAAAACCAAAAAAAAAAAAATGAAAAGCCACCTTGTAGCACTCATCCATTAACACCTTTCAATTGGTAGAAAAATTTTGCCACATCCTTGAAAATTTTCCATTGAACTTGTTTTGACCATATCTTCTTCGTTTGAAGTCCGATTTGTGTATTGAAATTGCATTGAATCGTTATTTTAAGCTCTACGCAGCGGATACTTCAAAACACTCAAATTGTTAGTAAATTAATTTAGATTTGTTATCATCAAAATATTAATTAATTAATTTGAGATTAAGGGCCAAAGAACCAACAATTTCCCCTTTTCATGATGACAAACAAATAAAAAAAAGAAATTCAAAGAGGTTGGTTATATAAAATATGAACAAACACACGTATTATTTTAATTAACTTGAAAACAATGAATATTTCAATAACAAGATACTTTCATTTTTCTTACTACCTCTCTCCTTTTGGAATCAATAAAAAGGACAATTAAGAAAAATAAACAAAAACATGAAAGCTTCCTCTAAAATCACAAACACATATTTTGTATCTCTTCCAATATCGATATGCCTTCTAAAAAAATAACAAATAATATCTTAAATTCAAAAGGCTTAAAAAAATTAGCCTAGCTCAAGCTTAATTCTATTTAAGATCAAATTTCACAAAATTCTTCCCTTTTGAAATCAGTTGAATACTCCCCTTCATAAAGGACAAAAAGACATTTAACATATAATTCAACTTGAGGATAGAAATATCAAATAAATTTTCAAATAAAAAATTTTATTCCAAAGACAATTACTCACCCAAAAAAGATAAACAATATGCATAAGAGAATCACACTGCAATAAAAGGATATGAGAAATCAATATCATCATACATGAAATTCATATATAAACGTGTATAACTCCCCCTAAAACCAAACACTCTCCTACTAATAAGAAATATCAATTAAAACCAAGGAAATAAAATCAGTAAAATTAAGATACCAAAATATCAAATATTATGAAATAAATACCAATTGTTGAAAAACAAATGATACCAAATAATAGTAAAATCAAATTAGTAAATAAAATATAAATATGGTAACAATACAAGCAAGAATTATACTAATTTAGAGCAAATCACTAAAGGGGATCTATCAATTCAATAACTACTCCCCATAAGAAAAAGAATTTAACAACTTTTCCAAACAACATGCTCAAATATCAATTTTTGAATAAGGATAAAAAACATATTTTAAGCTCAATATCATTTTGCTCAGAACTTTCTATAAAAAACACAAAGATTGAACAAACATCTAATTGACCAAAAAGCTAAATAATAAGCAATGAAGACAAATGCTACATAGATATATAAAAGATTACTCGTAGCATTAAATCTCATAATCAATGCAATTCAATAAGTCGATTTCAAACATCCCAAACTCATTCAATAAGTTAAATTTTCACAAAAGAAACCAGTAGAAATACTTGTCTCGACAATTCAATAAAACATATAAAGTTACCAAATATTTCATTTCTTTTGTTGGATTCAAACAAGCCATAAAAGTTGCTCCAATTTGAATATTCATTTAAAGTTCAAGCAACAATTGCTTCTTAAATCACACCTACAACAAAAACTCAACTAAAAGATTTTGGTACCCATTTCTCGGGTTCTTCAATGTTAATGAGCAATGATTTTAGAACCCATTTCAAATTAATTTCAAAATTACCATCATTCATCTCTGGTAAACAATAATTATGTTATTTATGACCAATTTTGCCACAAGAATAACATATAACATTAGGCAAATTTTTCTTTTTAACTAATTGATTTTGCACCTTATTTCCATTCAAGAAATTCTTTCTAGGAGTATATTTCAATTTAAAAAAATTTGGTCTAATATGACCTTTAACCCCACAAAAATAACAAGTAGCCATAAATTTTGATTTTACACGCAAATCTCTAGTATTTACATGTTTAGGCACAAATTTAGCACTATGCATACATTTATATTTTTTATGAAAATGTTTAGGCACAAAATTTGATTTTTCATGCATAGATCTACCTTTTTCAAGCTTAGACATAAAATTCACATTATGAGCACATTCTAGTCTAACATGAAATTGTTTATGCACAAACTTTGAATTTTCATGAATATGTTTAATTTTTTCAGCTTTGGCACAAAATTAGATACATTAGACAAAGCATATTGAGACATATAAGAGATGCCTTTAACAAAAGTAGTGCTTTCAGAAGTAGATGAACAATTTTTATTCATATAGCCTAACCTTTTTTTATCATTAGAGGATTTACTGATGTCAATAATTTTATATAATTTTTGCGCACCACTAGCCAATTTATTTATGGATTCTTTTGCATTTTCAAACTCTTTATTAGCAAACAATTTTTTCTCTTTAAGCATATGCTGAAGATCATTTTTTTCATCAATATCACATTCAAGAAATTTAATTTTGTCAACAAGAGACAACTTATCTTTTTCTAAACATTTATTGCTATTTTTCAAATCAAGAATTTATCTTTTTCTAAACATTTATTGCTATTTTTCAAATCAAGAATTTTATCTTTCAAGTTAGCAATTTCATCTTTCAACTCTAAATAAGATCTAATTTTCTCAGTTTCATTTCTCAAGTGATTCACTTCAAGTTTCAATTCATAGATAAAGATTTAATATCATCATTCTATTTTTCAAGAAAAGTAATTCTATCATTCAATACAATTTTCTCATTACAACACTCATCATGCAAAAAAGAGTTACTAGCTCTATTCTTTAAACAAGAATTTTCATCTATCAAAGATTTATTTTCAAGAAATAATGCTCTATACTTCTTTGATAATTTCACATATCTAGAACTAACCTTTTCAAGACCACATTGCATATTTCAAATGCATAAAAAAATCATCATAAGAAGGGATTTTATGATTTACCTCATTTTTGTCACTTTCGTCTCCGAACTCGTTCTCCAAACGAGCCATTAAGCACATTGAGGATCTATCACATTTATCTTTCTCTATTTCATGATTTTGAGAATTATAATTCTCCTTCACATCAAATAAATCATCAATGCCATAAGGAGAATTTTCTAAACTATACATATTATCAAGAAAATTCCAAATGTCATATGCATAGTCAAAATGTAAAATTGTATCGCATATTTTTCTATCAAATGCACAATATATGATATTTATAGCTTTAGCATTAAAAGTGAGCAACTCATTATTCAAATGCAATTTAGATAAATCATGCTCACAAACATACAAAATGTTAAAATACATAGCAAGCATAAAAGTCTTCATTCTATTTTTTCAAGCATCATAGTTTCTATTACGATCAAAGAAATGAGGTCTATCAATACAATCATCATTTAAAGTTACCATAGCTTCAGTAATTAAACTTTTCAAATAATTTTTCAAAAAATCAATAAGATATTTCAAGTACCAAAACAATATTTCAAAAATAATTTTATTAAAAGAGCAACCTCTTTAATACCAATTGTTGAAGCAAATAACTCAACAATAGGTGTCAAATGAAATAACTCTTGATAAAAACTTTGATTAAAAACAAGAATGACCTCTTTCTAGTAGCAATTGTAGGAGAGAAACTCAATCAATAGGTATCAATCTAAAATGATTTATGACAATTTTTATCACAAACAAGAGAACAACCTACTCTGATACCAATTATAGGATTGATATAGCAATCCTAGACAGGGGTGAATCGGGTTTAATTAACTTAATGAAAAATTTTCCTAATGTGGACCCAAATAAACAAATAAACAAATTTCTTTTGCTAATAAGTAATTTAAGCAATAAATTCATGCAAATAAATTCAACCCAAAATAATTAATAAGTTAATAATACTACTTTAAAGCAATCAATTTGATTCTAATAACAAGATTGGTAATGGATATAAAAATTCAAGAACATCTAATCAAAATAATCCAATATGAGTAATTAATTTTAAGAACAAAAATTACAATTAAATTCAAGCAATAAAATATAATAATAAATTAAATGCAAAATTAAATAGGAGAGAGATAAAGAAATTATCACCGACAATTTTATAGTGGTTCGACACAACTGACCTACATCAATTTCCCAAGCTCCTTTTGGGTATGTCACTGCGAACTTGACTTTTCCCACGACTTTGTATAACCTTCTCTTTCCAGCGCAAGAACAAACCCGATTCTTTCCTCGGTTGAGGATCAAACTATTACAACGACTTTTTTTTTCGAGATCAAAAGTAACCCTTATAATAGTTTAGAGAAATAAATAGCACACTCGATAAACTCTCCAAAATAGTGGATTTACAAATTTAGCGCTCAATGAATCAATCATCGCAACATAAAATCTCTCTCTCAAGAAGAAGATGAAAAAAAGAAAACTAAAGCTTGAAGAGAGACTAACAAGGGTGGCTTAATGAGTTATGGAGGATTGAAAATAATAAAAATTGTTGCCATGATTTGGAGAAAAAGATGAGTTTAAATAGAGAGTAAAACTTGTTGAAAATCACATTTAATTTAGACCATTAGATCTTAGAAAACAAAGATCAATGGTGGAGATTTTAAAATCAACTAGCCTTTAGACACAAGAAAAAAATTAAATAATAATATAATAAGAAGAAGTCTTTTAAAATCATTTCTTTTAAAACCCAATAAAATAAATGAGTGACCAAAACTAGCTGTTAGACACAAAAATAAAATAATATTAAATATGTTTTCCTTTTAAATTCATTTTCTTTTTAACATCCAATAAAAAAAAAAAAAAATCAAAAGTCCACAATGTGTCATTTTTCTATTACTCCAAATGACACATTTTAATTGGTACAAAAATTCTACCACCTCATCAATTAAAGATTTTTCCGTTGATATTTTTTCGACCATATATTCTTCGTTTGAACTTCGATTTGAATGACTCAAATTACGTTGGAATCATTATTTCGAGCTCTACACAATGGACATTTCAAAACACTAAAATTATTAGTAAATTAATTTGGATTTGTTATCATCAAAATATTAATTAATTGATTAATTTATAATTAAGAGCCTGAAAAAAAAAACACAGATCCAATGTGTACTCTATTTAAAAATTGGAATTGATAAAAATAAGGAATGCTAAATCCAATTAAACCACAATCATCTCCATTGAAAATAAATAATATCAGTTAGGAAGAATATAGCCGCTAGACACTTGCATAATGAAAAAAGAAATTCAAAATTGAATTCAAATATAACTAAATAAAAAATAATAAATAAAACTCAAATGTCTTTGTCAAAAATGCCAACCACTAAAATTGCTTTCACTTTTGTAGATAAAAAGGAGTTGTGTATGGATAAGTTTTATGGGAAAACTAATCCAAAATTTCTAATATAATGCACTTGAGTGAGCAAGTCTTTGCGCATAAGTAGGATGTTCTCAATAAGGAGGAGACAAGGATTGACTTGACTTGTAAATTAAACTTCTAAATAAAAATAATGGCAAAAATACACTTAATAGTTTTTTTAGATATTAGGTCGGTGTCTATTTAATCTTTGAAATTTTAAAATTATACCTTTTAATTTTTTAGGTTTGAAAATTTGTTCTAATTGACCCATTAGGTAACTTGATCGTTAGCTGAATGCTGAAAAACCATGTGGCGTGTTGATGAAATTTTTTAATGAGGTGGGGAATTTAATTTAATTTTACTACTTTTGTGTTAATATTCATAGATTAGATGGTCTTTTAAAATAGAGTGGGCATAGTTTAGTGGTAATTGACATATACTATTTCTCTTGAAATTAGAGGTTCAAATTCCCTTGTCTCATTTGTTTTACTAAAAAAAACATTCTCAATTCTCTCATTTTCCTTTTCTTTTCATCAACCAATCAACCGATCACTCTCCATCATCGTCATCTTCCATTGGTTGTTCGTCGGCATCGGAGTCGCAGTTGTAGTCGACATACAAGCTTGTCAGCAGAGGGTCATAAGTTGTTGGTAAAAAGAATAATATGAAATTGGCTAAACTACATAAAATACCTTTGAATTTTGTACTTTGTTTCAAAAAATATATTTGAACTTTCAAAAGTTTCAATGATATCCTTAGGGGCCGTTCGGATCACAGATATTGTTTCATGGGTATGAAATTAAATGTTTGTGATAACTAATGCCTGTATTGGATTTGTACATCGTAGTCGACGTACAAGCTTGTCAGCAGAGGGTCATAAAGTGTTGGTAAAAAGAATAATATGAAATTGGCTAAACTACATAAAATACCTTTGAACTTTATACTTTGTTTCAAAAATATATTTGAACTTTCAAAAGTTTCAATAATATTTTTAGGGGCCGTTTGGATCGTAAATATTGTTTCATGGGTATGATATGATATGTTTGGGATAATTAATGCGTATATTTGGATTTGTAGGATAATTAATGTCTGAAAGTTAAATGAATGTATTTTATTTATCAATTTTATATATAGAAACTAAAACTAAATAATTATTTAATCCAATGTAAGAGAACAAGTAATATCGTCATAACTAAATTTAATTCTTTAATATACTGTTATATTGATTAATTATTTATTCACTTAAAATATCAATAAATTAATATTTTAATTAAACATTATTTAAATTATTTTATTTAATTAAATAAATATTAATAATTCATAATAAAATTTTGTATTAAATAGTTAAGATAACATAAAATATCAAAGATAAATGAGCGCAAACCAAAACACTCTAGAGAAATAAGATAGTTACTAAATCATTAGCCCCGCGTAGAAACAAATCACAACATAATCAAAATCTCAATTTAATGACTCTTAATCAAAGTTTAATGGAGAAATAAGTCTAAATAATATATTTATACTTAATAATTAATTAAAATTAATTGTAATAGTTAATTGATATTAATTTATTAACTAATCAGACTTTATTCGTCTCTCAGGTATAAAAATTCCATAAGTATGGAGATATTAAAGGACTGTTTGGTTGGCAATTTGAATCATGTTTTATGTTTCTAGATTTACTGAATTCAACAAATATGTGTTTAGCTGAAAATTTAAATTTTGTTTCTGAAAATTGTTTTTGGATTCTGTTATATAAACCGTACGAATTCTAAAAACAACAATTTTATGTTATTATCGTATCCAGATTTTGAATTTTAAAATTTAAAGTGCATAATTATTTTTAATAAAGATAAAAACATTAGAAATACAATATGCCATGTTATAAACTCAAATCATTTTTTTAAAAAAGTTTAAAATATGTATTACGTAATGAATTATAAATTATATGATCTGGCAAATTAATAATTATACAAAATTTTTAGCATAAAATATGTTTATAAATAAATTAATAATTATTTATTGTCAACTAATATTTAGTAGACAACTACAACTAGTTTTATGATTTATAGATATAATATCAAATACATTTTAAAAATTTGTTTAAATTAGAATCCAATATCAACTACCAAACATATATCTGAAAATATGAAATACAACTATGTTTTCATTGAATGCTTCATTTTCAAATTTTTGGTTTTAGATTCTCTACCAAACAGGTCCTAAAAAGGCCATGTCATATGAGTTTTAAAGTTTCATGGATAATAATATCTCAAGTTTTAAAAAGTGAAATCATGTGCAACAAACACAAATATCAAATATTTGTTTGAAATTTCATGACAATATTTGTGAAACAAACAAGCCCTTCAACTTTTAAAAACTAAATACATATGAACTTTCAAAAGTTTTAATTGTATCTATAAACTTTTTTTAAAAGTTCCGAAATACCCCTTTCATTAGATTTTGAATGGGAAATGTTAGTATTTTATTTTAAAAAATACTCTTGAACTTTTAAAAGGTTCATTAAAGACCTTGTAAAAAAAAAAGAAAAAAAAAACCTAGTGAATGGACGACAACCGTCTATCTACAACTTATATATCACCTTCCTCTTCCAATTCTTATCTCTCCTTTGCTTCAATATATGGCATACATGTAACGACCCAGTACTTTGACAAGGTCCGTTACTCTTAAATGCGCATTTACATTCAAACCATTTTGACCAATAAAGTAAAATTTATTAAAATAGAAATGACTATTTCAAATCAAACTTATTAAATCAATAAATGAACAAATAGATAAAACATTTAATCGGGATCCACCCAAAAAATTTTACAAAAAAACATTCAAAACAATAAAATTTTACGTCTGACAATAGAACCTAATTTCAAAACATTTAAATACTAGAGACGTAGACTGGGTGGAAGAGATTTATTTGTCCCCATATGGCTTTGTCACGGGTCCCGTTTGTCACTCGTCGGCCTGTTCCAGTCATTACTTGAAAAACATAAGAAAAGAAAGGATGAGTATAAAAATACTCAGTAAGTGACCCACTACTGGACCCTTGAGGTTACTTGTTAACTAGTTTATCTAGGCATTGGTGTATACTCATATCATATTAGTGATAGTGATTCGAAGGGTCACCTATCAATCATAAACGCGATCCCGAAGGAACACGCATCAGTCATAGTGTGTGACCCGAAGGTTCATAAATCAATCGTAAACATGAATCCGAAGGAACATGCATTAGTCGTAATGTGTAACTCGAAGGTCCACAAATCAGTCATAAACATGATCCCGAAGGCACATGTATTAATTATAGTATGTAACCTGAAGGTCCACAAATCAATCATAAGTGTGCACATATACAGTCATGGTGTGGACCCGAAGGAGCACACAATCAGTCGTATATGTACACCTGCCCAGATAAGAAAAGTTAACTTGAACCATTTAAACTCAGCATGCATTAGTTCACATAAAACTCCTTTGTTATATTAATAGATGTTTTGTTGGGATTGATGTCCTAATTCTCCTGGTAGTCTCGTAGTTTGTAAACACTTTGTGAACATATTGTTATTAATAAAATAAGTATTATTTTATAAGCATTTACTCAATCTAATAAATTAAGATCCGTGGTTATTTTATGTAACTTAAGCATGTATGTGGAGATATACAAGTGGATCATGCCTTAAGTAATAACCTAAATGGTCTGTAGTATAAGGATAAAGGAGGGATACCTTATCCTGGTGACACTATGGAGACCCACTTTGCAGATGTTTCTAAGTGTTGTAAAGTGCTACAAATAGTCTAATCCTGACCATTCATGTGGAGACATGCGAGCAGGGGTATCCTATACAAAGAGTTTGTATACGACCGGACCACGAGATGTTTAGTCTCTTTATATAACGTCGTTGATAATTGAGACTTACATTTCACTAGGATGATCATAGGTGACATGACCTTAATCCTGAGTGAGTTGGAAACTCCTGCTCATGAGAGCGGTCCTTTAATTTGTATGAGTGGGAGTGGCCAGATTGCCAACTCAACAAGCCTACCATTTTGGGGACTCGTCTGATTGAGGAGCTGGGAACTCAACTACCCAAGACGAAATTCACTCTTTTTCGGAAGCAGGGGTAAGTAGATTAATTGCTCCCTTAAGGGCTGATTTTGGGTCTTCAACATAGTGGCCACACCCTCTCTTGGGAAGAGAGGACTCAGTNGGACCACGAGATGTTTAGTCTCTTTATATAACGTCGTTGATAATTGAGACTTACATTTCACTAGGATGATCATAGGTGACATGACCTTAATCCTGGAACTCAGCTACACAAAAGGAAATTCATTCCTTCTCTGAAGCAGGGGTAAGTAGATTAATTGCTCCCTTAAGGGCTGATTTTGGGTCTTCAACATAGTGGCCACACCCTCTCTTGGGAAGAGAGGACTCAGTCATAGGAGGACTATGACTTATTGTTCATTAGAGAAATCAGTGGTACTTAAGGAGTTAGATGTAACTATAAGGGCAAAATAATAAATTGGCCCAGCTGTACTTACGAGCGATTTTTGAAGGGTATCGCACTGTTCACTGGTTATATCCAATGGACACAAAAATATATCTATAGTGCGAAGAGTGCAACTGTCGATCTTTAATGAAGTGACCAACAGTTAATAGATGGTGGATCTCGTGATTAAAGAGTTTAGTCAGTTATTCACGTACCGTTGGAGTTTCAAGCTACAGGTCCATAAGCTCCCCTTGGTAGCTCAATGAGTTTAAGTTGAGAATCAGATTTTGGGTTAATTTGAAGTATTCAAATTAACAAGAGGAAATTTAATTATATGTGATATAATTAAATTAATTAAATTATATGTGATATAATTGATGATGTATTAGATACATTAATTGGAGGAATTAATATAAATATGATTTATATTAAATACCATAACATAGAAAAAGAATTATGGTTTATATGTTTCATATGATGAAATATTAAAACTATAGGTTATAAATATAATATGATAAGTTGGTTATCATATTTATTTGTAATATATTAATTATATGATAATTATTATTTTTCTTTAATAATCGATTGAGTGGGAGGTTATTGAAAGTTATGGTAACTGTGAGATAAAAGGAAAATTGTTTTCCAAAAATTAAGTAGTTGATTCATTCGGATTTAGATCTCACAGAGGCTATCGAGTAAAAGCGTTTAACTAAACGATAGCATAGAGAGTATAAATGATCAAGTATTGAGTTTACTATACGATAGTTACTTGGTACTACACAATCGAGTAGCAAATCTATGTGATAGGTTTCTTCTTACTAAACGATCGAGTATCTAGTCTATACGATAGACTTCAGCCATCTCCCACTTAATCATCTTCCTCCTTTATTCCTCTATCTAAAGTCACATAGAGCCCGCAACTCTTGGATTCTCACATCGAGAATACCAAGGTAACACTTGTGGTGGTATCCCTATTCAGTTCAAGGGTTGAGGATCGAGTTGGACTTGATAGTGGTCGAGGATTCTTCAGTTCGTGTTGTTGGCTTTACTGATCGTTGCGTTTGAGTACTTCTTTGGACACGTTGGAGATTGATCGAGGGATACTTGAAGAAATGTTCTTCAAAGGTTTGCATACTTCATCTCTTGTTCATTATTTTAAAGAAGCATGCTTGTAATTTATTTAGTTATGCACAATCTGTTCTTGTAGACTATAATGTGTTTGTGTTCTTTCTCAATGGGATTTGGAACGATCCGCTTCCACTCACTGGATCTCCATGTTTAGATTTCCTTCATGTTTATCTTAGGGGTAAAATTATTACTGCGTCCTCAGTTAACTTTACATAACATCATAGTCAAAACAATTCAATCGGTCCATATCATGAAATTAACATTCCAATAATCCTAATATAGTCTAATTAGTCTAAATTAGATAGTCCAATTAGTCTTAAATAAATAGTCAACCAATCTAAATTAAGCAATCCAATCAGTCTAAAATAAATAGTCAAATCTGTCTAAATTAAACAATCCAATCAATCTAAAATAGACATCCCAATCAGTTTAAAGTAAACAGTCCAATCATTATCAAGCAAAGGGGAATGACTAGTTCGCTAAAAGATATTTACTTCGAATTTCAGCCTAAGTAACAAGTGAATCAAACTCCTTTTTATCCTTGACTAAAATTCTTGAATCGGTCCTTAAGACATTAACCAAAATTAAATTCAACATTATAGCCTAATTTCAAACACGAAACTAACTAAAACACACCCAAAAAATTTACCCAAAGTGTGGCTTGATGCAACCCACGCGCTAGCAATCTTCCAATCAACCATGAACCAATGACGCCCAAAAATCGATCTTAACTCTATCGAACAGCATGTTACTTTCCTTCGAAACTCCAATCTAAAACCAAACCAACAAGAGCTAGGCATAATTTGGCCCTCAAACTTTATGGGTCAACCCTCAAGCCAAAATTCTATAATAAACTCATAAACTGACCTTAATCTTACCAAATTTTTGCTGAAAACGCCCCAATGGTGCAGGACACCTTGCTTTTGATTTCAAAAGTCTTTCGAACATCATGTGTGTTCATTAATTTAATCCAAAACTCAATGGCAAAATAAGACCCATTCAAGAGAACCATGAAACTTACCATGATCTTACCCAAAACCCAATTTTCGGTGAAAATAAGGCTGATGACGAAGAAAAACGAGTATATTTGGAACAACATACCACAGCGGCGCGCAAACTGCCTATCGACGACCAAGACAAAAGATGGGGATGATCGAAGCAGTCGACGACGGTGGCTGGCGTGGCTAGGTCGATCGAGGGTGGCATAAGACAGATCTGGAATGGATGACGAATAGAGGCGACGCTCGCACAAAACCCAACTCGATGACGATTGAGGGTGGCGCTCAATTGACGACCAGAGGACATGACGACGTGTGGTGGAAACTTGACCGCGACCAAACCCAACCGACGCTCATCAGATCCCAGGCGAATGACATCGGTGCAACATTGCGATGCGGTAGACAAAGAAAATCTCTGTAGCCTCGCGTCGCTAGGGCACGACGTCGCGATGCTCCGAGACGGAGAGCATGCACGGTCCAAACCCAGTTCATGCGGGGTTCGTGGTTTGCTGGTCCAATTCGGTTCGTGGGTTCTCTGGTTCGAGTTGGTTGGGTTCTTCTGGACTGGTTCTTGCCTGGTTCGAGTAGTTCGCGGTCCGGTTCAGGCGGTTCAAAGTCCAGTTCACTTGTTTTGAACCAGATGACTATTATCTTATAATAGTTAGTTTTTTTCCTAATATGTGTTCAATCCCAGTCCATTAATTGCTTTTAAATTATGCATGTAATGTATGATTTATAGTTTATTATTATATGTCATAATGTATGCCATTTAGTATTAAATCCCACCTTAGGTTATGCTTTTAATTTCATGCATTATTTATATTATAAGCGTTATAATATATTTATTTTCATGATTTAATTTTTATAGCATGCTCATGCATCATATAGTATAAATGTTATAATATATGTATGCATGCATTAATAACATATACATGCATAATTTATATTATAAAAGTTATAATATATAATATGAATATATGTTTGAAGTATGATATTAATAGTTTCATTACCTTATTATATAATTGTTATGTAAGTTGGTAATGAAATGAATTTGCATGAAGCATGACACTACCTTAGGTAACTCATAAATGCTACAATTTACTAAGTAGGTAAATTACATGAAATGTATGATTTTAATTTATTTCATTTGATTATAATTGTTATAACTAACTGAATATAGAAATTAAAATCAATAAACCATAATTGCATGCAAACTTTAGGTTAAAATCATTTTAAAAAAAATTGTTTTAAGATCACTTTTCTAATAAGATTAGAAATTTAAGTTTAATCTTTTAATCGGTTTAATAGGATTAAATTGATTCTTATTTAAAAGATGAACATTGTAACAAATGTATCTATAAAGGACCTTTTGTCTAAGGCTAGTTTTGTTTAGGCTGGGGTATTTAAGTTGACGGAAATGTAACACTCCTACATGGAAACTTATTTGAAAAGGTGAATTAGATAGATTTATTACAAGCATGCAATGTTTGATTAAAGTTTGTTAAAGTGTTTAATAAACATTAATCAAAATTGTTTAACTATCCAAAACAAGTATTGTTTTTTGGGCAAATTAAACATTCACTTAGTTAAAATCAGTAGATGGATTTTCCTAATTTAATTAACTCTAGGTAGAACACTTAGTGGAAGGAAAATGGGGTATATGATACTTCATTTTTCCTCTTCACATTTCTCCCTAAAATTTCACACCGTGAGATCTATACTCGGCCTCGAGGCACCTTGAGTGTCCCCCTACGGATGGTGTTTGTATAGATCAATATCAAGGTGAATGGAGAGAGTGTTTATAGTAAGTAGGAGTGGAACATGTGACAACACATCCCTCGGTCTCTCTCATTAGTTTGAAGAAAGTTTCATACACAACCTCGTGGCACCTTGAGTGGACCTACAGATGTCATTGTTGCATGACGCTTTATTCAAATTCTAGAAATGGATAGAATTACTTTAGTTTCATGTCCCGATCGGTTTTTCCCTATGGTTGACTCATTGGGACGGAAATTTAGAATCTAAAATGAGAGGTTATACTTACAAGAAATTTTAAGCGAGTTTAACTATTTCTTGACCGAACGATGGTGGCCGATAGTTACAGTAACATGGAGTTGTTCTGTCTATTGGTTGAGATTGTCTCATTCTAGTGAAGGAGCACCTGATCACCCTGCGATGGCTTTTGTCTTTCCTCACTGAGACATCATTGCAAAATAGATGTCACTTAGGGTATATTAGATTATATTGCTAAAATTGATTGACTTTTCTAAGTGGTTTAATGCAAATAGACTAATATAAATTTGTATGATTTCAACAAAATTATTCATAATGACTTCCGCAACGTAATTTACTCACCATGACAAATTAACGGGCGAAAATTACTCATCTTGAAAAAAATAAGATCAACACCATCCCAATCATAATTGACCCCTGGTTTGTCCTAATGGAGGTCTGTCCTCCCATTCTAGCTCTAAAAATGCTGCTCGAAATGTTCGAGAAGCATACGAGTGATGGACATGGGCAAACGAGAAGGCCTGAGCGTATATCTTGGAAAGTCTTTTCGAAGTCTTGTCCAAGAAGCATGAGCCTATACTCACGACCCGTGAAATTATGGTGTCCCTGAGGGGAATGTTCGAACAACCGTCTGCACAGCTCAAACACGACGCTCTCAAACATATGTTCAATGCCAGTATACAAGAAAGGGCGTCTGTTTGAGAACATGATCTCAACATGATGGGCCACTTCAACTTAGCAGAGATGAATGAGTCCGTCATCGATGAAGCCAGTCAGGTTAGCTTCATTCTGGAATCTTTACCTGAAAGTTTCCTTCAGTTCTGTAGCAATGCTGTTATGAACAGGATTGACTACAACCTGACCACCTTGCTCAATGAATTATAGATCTTCTAGTCTTTGATGAAAACAAAGGAACAAAAGGGTGAAGCAAATGTTGCTTCTGAGGGAACCCTATGAAAGGTCCTTGATCCTAATTTTCCAGTTTTGGAACACTTACCTTTGAAGAATCAATTCTTCACGTAATTCCCTTTCAAGAACAGTCATGAATAGAACGAGATCAACAATTGACACCACCAATAGGTTTCCTCAGTATTTTCAGGATGAGAAGCCAAGAATTATGGGCTCTGGCTACTTTGGGCGAGGGAATGGATTTTAGAGATTTGAGAGAGCAGGGAAAGAGTAAAGAAGACAATCCAAAAAAAAAAAAAAAGAAAAAAAACTCATAGAACCCTTCTGTGTTTTGGATGAGTGAAGAAGAAGATCAAAAACTGAGAACTGCTCCCAACCCCTCTTCTCACGTAGTAGAGAGAAAAAAGGGGGAGAGAGTTACAATTCCCTCCCTAAAATTATTTTTAATAATTAAATAAATTACAATAATTTTAATTAAACTTTAATATATATATGATAACTACTTTATCATATAGTATATATTAAACTATATGTTATATTAAATATAGCATATAACCTATAGTTTAATATTATATCCAATACAATATAACCTATAGCGTTAATTCTATCATCAAAGACATTTAATATAAATCCTATTTATATTACATTTAGTTATGCGAATCAAATTCATATAATTAATATTTGAATCAAATTCAAATATTTATTTCCTCTCAAATAAGCTTATATTATAATGTATCAAATACATTATAGTAATTATATAATATAACTAGAATTAAAATAATTATATCATATATAATTAATCCCCTAAATTAATTTGAACAAATCAAATTATTCCATAAATTGATTCTCATTTTTGAGCTACCGAGGGGATCTTATGAACCTATAGCTTGAAGCTCCAATGGTACGTGAATAATTAATTAAACTCTTTAATTAAATTATTCACTATCTGTTAACTGTCGGGTACTCTACTAAAGATCGACAACTGCACTCTTCGCACTATAGATATATTTCTGTGTCCATTAGATATAACCAGTCAACAATACGATGACCCTTCATAAATTGCTCATAAGTACACCTGGGCCAAAATTACTATTTTGCGCCTGTAGTTATATCTAACTCCATAAGTACTACTGATCCCTTAAGTACTACTGATCCCTCTAATGAATAATAAATCATAGTCCAACTATGACAAAACCTCTCTCGGGAAAGGAGAGGATGTGGCGCCACATTGTTCAAGCCCCATAATCAGCCATTGAGGGAGCAATTTATTTACTTACCTCAACGTCGGGGAATGAGTGAATTCTTTCGTGTGTAACTGTGTACCAGCTCCCTAATAAGACGAATCCCCAAAATGGTAGGCTTGTTGAGTTGGCGATTTGGTCACTCTCATCCATACAAATCAAAGGACCGCCTTTATAAGCAGAAGTTCGCAACTCACTCAGGATTCAAGTCAATGTTACCTATGGTCATCCTGGTGAAATGTAAATCTCTATTATGAACGATGTTATATAATAAGACTAAACATTTCGTGGCTCGGGCTTATACAAATTATTTTTTATAGAATATTCCTGCTCACATGTTTTCACATGAATGATCAATCATTTGTAGCACTTTACGACAATTGTAACGTCTACAAAACAAGCCATACTCGTAGTGTCACCAGGATACCAGGATATGGTATCCGACCTTATCCATCTACTACAAACCATTTAGGTTATCACTTAAAACATGATCCATCCATATATCTCTACATACATGTTTAAGCTACAAGATTACCTTTGATCTTAGTTTATTGGTTTGTGATTAATGCAACTAAAAAATGAAATAAAAATCATATATTTTATTAAATAAATAAGATGTTTGTACAATATAATTACAAACTATAGGACCCTACGAGATTTAGGGCATCAATCCTATCTATTTCATTCTCTAATAAGTTTCATAGAGGTTCGATCTCTGGGACAAAGTCCGTGCTTTCTTCTTCTGGCACCAAAAAGTGAAAGAAGAAGAAAGGTGGAAAGGGGAAGGCTAACCCACTAGTTGTTGCCCAAAAGGGCAAAAACGCTAAGGTTGCAAAGGGAATCTGTTTCCATTGTAACCAAGAGGTGAAAGAAATTTTCGAAAAAGATCCTTTGAGCGGAAGCAAGATTGACCCAAATTCCATTTTTCAGTGAATATAAGCTTTACAGTAAAACAAGAACAAGATATGCATTTACTTAAATTATAGCATACTTTAAATAGAGGGAAACATAGGGTTTCAGAAACCCTTACCTTTGAAGAACACTTTCTTCAAGAATCCCTCAAACAAAACAAGAATGGATCTCCGATGGACACAAAAATATAAATTGGCCTAGTTGTACTTACGAGAATCTGTGAAGGGTTATCGTACTATTGACTAGTTATATCTGATGGACATAGAAATATATCTGTGGTGAGAAGAGTGCAACTGTCGGTCTTTAATGGAGTGCCCGAAGTTAACAGATAGTAGGTCTCGTGACTAAAGAGTTTAGTCAACTATTCACGTACCGTTGGAGCTTCAAGCTATAGGTCCATAAGGTCCCCTTGGTAGCTCAATGGATTCAAGTTGAGAATTAGTTTTTGGGTCGGTTTGAAGTGTTCAAATTGACGAGAGGGAGTTTGATTATATATGATATGATTAAACTGGTTCAATTATATATGATATAATTGATATGATGTATGTGATACATTCATTGGAGGAATATGATATTGACTTATTTCGAGTAAAGGAGAAAATGACTATGGTTTAAATGTTACATATGATGTGATATTAAAACTATAGGTTATAAATATAATATGATAAGTTAATTATTATATTTATTTATAATTAAAACAATCATACGATAATTGTAGGTGGTTTCTCCTTTAATCGTGCATGAAATGGGAGGTTATGTTTAGTTTTCATAACTAAAAGATAAAATGAAAAATGTTTTTATTTTGTATTAGATCGCTTCCTTAAGTGTATGAGCAATCGTCTAGCTAACTAGAGATTGTACGACAGCCTTCTAAGCAAGAGACGTGTAGGCGCCTTTGACTAAACGATCATGTAAAGTTTTACTAAACGATCGCGTGCCTTAGCGAGATTCTCTAAATAATCGTGTAAACAATCAAGCCTGTTTTCCTAAATAATCGTGTACCTACTGAGTTTTACTAAACGATTAAGCACAAAGTCTATACGATAGACAGTTCACTCTCCCACCTTCTTGGTCGTATAGTACAATTGTTGTTTCCTCCTTCCCTCTACCAAATCCAACAGATTCCACAGCTCCTGGATTCTCACTCCGAGAATACCAAGGTTATTGAGTGGTGGTGTTCGAGAGGTTACTTGTTCGTGGAGAAGATTGTTCGTGATTAACCAGACGATTGGGTAGAAGATCGTAGCGATAACAAGAGGTACTGGTCCAAATCTTCACGAGAGCGAGAGATCTGTAGAAGAAGAGTTCTTCAAAGGTATGTCTCTCATTCCTTTTGTATTTATTTTCTAAAGCATGCCATAATTTTTTAGTAGATGCATAATTGATTTGTATGTTTGTGAATGCTTGTAATTCTGTCACAATGAATTTGGATTGATCGTGCTTCCACTCATGGGTTCTGTTTGATAAAAGTTTCTTCAATTGGTATTAGAGCCAGGTTCTGATATTCCAAATCCATTGATGTATAGAATAGCATTTACATTCTTGGTGGGTGTAAGCATGTCTACATTCTGTTTAAGTGTTAAATAAGTTTTCGGATGTGGATTAATGGAGTTTCTGGGATGATTATCTCTGGTTGTTAAGTTCTTTTACATTCAAAGTAATTGTAAGGCCCTCTACATTTTTGGGCATATTAACTTGCTATCGAGTCTTTAATTCAAAGTGTTTGAGTCAGTTTGATTCGCTCGTGATGAAGCTTCAAGGCATGGTGATGTGTATTACTTCAAGGAAGAAGAAGACCTAGCGTTGGTCAGATCGTGTAAACAATGGGGGTAAGCGATCGTTGAATATGAGATACTCGGCTGTAAGGTGGATGCACGCGTACTAAACGATCGTGTAGCTCAGCAAGCTTCATCGCTTAGTCACTGACTACACGATCGCATAGTAATTGTTACTTGACGCTTGTTATTCTATCGACTAGATGATCATGCCTCACAACATTGTAGTCATCTAGGCGATCGTTTAGACTTGTGCTGTTTAAATTTAGTGCGTTAAACGATTGAGTAGCCTCATGCTTCATTACATTGTAAATGGTACTCGATCATAGCTAAGCGATTGTGGTTACTCGCCCAATTTACTAAATAATCAGGGAAGACTTTGCCCGGGCAGTTCAAGACCTGGTTCGTTTGTGAACCGATTTACTCGCTGGTTTTATGTAATAGATAGAATTTAATTTTCGGTTTTTGAAGCTAATCATCCCGATCCATTAATTTTGTGAATGCACATAAGATGTATGTTATATTATATGTCATATGTATGCCATATAGTTGAAATCTCACCATAGGTTATGCATTGGTCATGCATCATCTCTATATTGTAAGTGTTATGATATAGTAGTTTGCATGATTTAAATTACATAAGAGCATGCTCATGTGTCATATAATATAAGAGTTATATTTATGCATGCATTTAGCATATTCATGCATCATCTTTATATTATAAGTGTTAATAGTATAAGGGTGTATGGAAGCATGTATGTTTAGTTCATTACCAAGTATATAAGAGTTATATATAGTAATGAATGGACATTGCATGAAACATGACACATAGATTAAATTTATAAGAGTTATAAATACCTAGTTATGCATAGCAATGTGAATGGTTTTGGTTGTTTCTTTTACAAGTGTTATAAGGGAAATTAGAACTAAAATCAATAAGAAATACATGCATGCGAACTTAGGCTTGAATCATGTTTTTAGAAGAGTTTTAAAACTTGATGGAGATAGACCTAAGATCACGGTTCTAATGAGATTAGAAACCAAAGGTTTAATCTTTTAATCAGTTTAATAGGATTAAATTGACTAATAAAAGATTAAATATGTAGCAAATCTATCTATAAGGGACCTTTTGCTAAGGTCAGTTCTGTTAATGTCAGTTACAATAGTTGTTTCTACCTAATGGTTGAGAATGTTTCATCCCAGTGAAGGAGCACCTGATCACCCCACCGGTGACTTTTGTCCTACATCGTTTGGGGCATCATTACGAAATAAATGTCTTTTCACTTAGGGTACATGGAAACTATTTTGCTAAAACTAAAATTGATGTTAAAAATGCATAGACTTATTAAGTTTATTCGTTTTTTCAGCAACGTAAAAATGGCTATAGTCACATTAGCTCTATTAAGCGTCGATAAGTTGACTGGCAAGAATTATGCTAGTTGGAAACACATAATAACTTCAATTTTGTTCATCAATGATCTAAGGTTCATCCTTACGGAGGAGTGTCCTCCTATTCCACTTTAAAATGCCACTTGAAATGTTTGGAAGGCTTATGAGAGATGGACACGGGTGAACGAGAAGACCCGAGCTTACATCTTGGTTAGTCTAAATGACGTTTTGGCCAAGAAGCATGAGCCTATGGTCTCAGTGCGTGAGATCATGGAGTCCCTGCGGGGAATGTTCGGACAACCGTTTTGACAGAACAAGCACGAAGATCTTAAAGGCATCTTCAACTCCAAAATAGAGGCACATCTGTTCGTGAATATGTTCTGAACATGATGGTCCACTTCAATGTGGTAGAGATGAATGGGTCACGCATTGCCAGATAGCTTCCTGCACTTTGTCAGTAATGCTATACTGAACAAAATAGACTATACCTTACAACTCTCTTCAACTAGTTGTAGACATTTCAATCTTTGCTGAAAAGTAAGGAGAAGAAGTAGGTGAGGCAAATATTGCTTCATCTTCAAAGAAGTTCCATCGATGTTCAACCTCAGGAACTAAGTATGCACCTTCTACTTCTACACTTCCAAATGGAAGAAGAAGAAGGGTGGTAAGAGGAAGGGGAAGACACCTACTAACCTACATCCTATCATACAGCAGGGTAGGCCGGTTGACAAAGAAAAGTGTTTCCATTGCAACTAGGATGGGCACTAAAAGCAGAACTATCCTCGCTAAATAAAGGAGAAGAAGAAGGCTAAGGCCAAGGAAAAACAAGGTAAATATGATTTACTAGTTTTAGAAACCTGTTTAATGGAGAATGATGATTCTTCCTAGATTATTGATTTTGGGGCCACTAATCATGTTTGTTATTCTTTTTAGGGGATTAGATCCTGGCGGCAGCTTGAGGCTAGAGAGATGAAAATGCGAGTAGGCACTGGGCATGTCGTCTCAGCTATGGCAGTGGGAGGACTCCAGTTGACTTTACAGAAGAAATTTATCATTTTGAATGATGTCTATGTTGTTCTCGAGTTAAAACAGAACTTAATTTCTGTAAAGTGTCTGATAGAATGTCAATATACTCTTCACTTCGAATTGAATAAAGTGTTTATTCTAAAAGATGGTATTGATATTTGTTTAGCAAAACTAGAAAACAATTTGTATGTACTAAGGCCGTTAGCAACAAATTCCCTCCATAAAATAGAGATGTTTAAAACTATCATAACTCAAAATAAATGATTTAAGGTTTCTCCTAAGGAAAATGCCCAACTTTGGCACCTTCGATTAGAGCACATCAATCTCAATAGGATTGAGAGGTTGGTGAAGAATGGGCTTCTAAGCGAGTTAGAGGAGAATTCTTTACCTGTGTGCGAGTCATGCCTTGAGCGCAAGATGACTAAAAGGCCTTTTACTAAAAAAGGTTATCGAGCCAAAGAGCCTTTAGAGTTAGTGCATTCAGACCTTTGTGGTCTGATGAATGTGCGAGTTAGGGGAGGTTATGAGTATTTTATCACTTTTACTGATGATTACTCTCGGTATGGGTATGTTTATTTGATGCAACGGAAGTTTGAATCCTTTGGAAAGTTCAATGAGTTCAAGACTAAATTTGAAAACGCATTGGATAGACGAATTAAAACACTTCGAACGGATTGGGGTGGAGAGTTTTTGGATTATGAGTTCCATAACTATATGATAGAACATGGAATCATTTCCCAACTCTCAGCGTTGGGTACACCTCAACAGAATGATGTATCAGAGAGGAAAAACAAAACCTTATTGGACATGGTTCGGTCGATGATGAGTTGCGCCTTCTTACAAGACTCATTTTGGGGTTTTACAATGGAGACTGCAACTTATATCTGAAGGAACTCTTATCAAAGATAAAATTATGAGTGGAAGAACGATCGATCCAAATTCATTGTGATAGAATTACAAGCATTCACAAACATACAAACCAGTTATGCATCTATTAATAAATTACAACATGCTTTAGTAACTAATAACAAAAAAAGATGAGAGACATACCTTTGAAGAACTTTTCTTCTACAGATCTCTCGCTCTCGTGAAGACCTTGGACAACAATATCTTCCTCTTACCCAAATCATCTACCCAATCATCCAGTAGTCACGAACAAACTTCTCCACGAACAAGTAACCTCTCGGACACCACCACTCAGTAACCTTGGTATTCTCGGAGTGAGAATTCAAGAGGTGTGGGCTCTGTTGGATTTGGTAGAGGGTTGGAGGAAATAACGATCGAACTATACGACCAAGCAAGTGGGAGAGTGAACTGTCTATTCTATAGACTTTATGTTTGATCGTTTAATAAAACTCAACAGGTACACGTTCATTTAGAAAAAACAAGCTTGATCGTTACATGATCATTTAGAGAAACTCGCTAAGGCACGTGATCATTTAGTAAAACTTTACACGATCGTTTATTCAAAAGCGCCTACACGATCGTTTAGTCTCTCACTTAGAAGGCTATCGTACAATCTCTCGTTAGCTAAATAATTGCTCATGCACTTCATAAAGCGATTCGATACAAAAATGAAAACATTTTTCATTTTATCCTTCAGTTATGAAAACTGAACATAACCTCCCATTTCATTCATGGTTAAAGGAGAAACCACCTACAATTATCGTATAATTGTTTTAATTATAAATAAATATAATAACTAACTCATCATATTATATTTATAACCTATAGTTTTAATTTCACATCATATGTAACATTTAAACCATAGTCATTTTCTCCGTTACTCGATATAAGTCATATTTATATCATATTCCTCCAATTAATGTATCACATACATCATATCAATTATCTCACATATAATTGAACCAGTTTAATCATATCATATATAATCAAACTCCCTCTTGTAAATTTGAACACTTCAAACTGACCCAAAAACTAATTCTCAACTTGAATCCATTGAGCTACCAAGAGGACCTTATGGACCTGTAGCTTGAAGCTGCAACGATACGTGAATAGCTGACTAAACTCTTTAGTCACGAGACCCACTATCCGTTAACTGTCGGGCACTCCACTAAAGACCGATAGCTGCACTCTTCTCACCACAGATATATTTATGTGTCTATCGGATATAACTAGTCAATAGTACGATAACCCTTCACAGATTCTCGTAAGTACAATTGGGCCAATTTACCGTTTTGCCCCTGTAGTTACATCTAACTCCTTAAGTACCATTGATCCCTCTAATGAACAATACATCATAGTCCTACTATGAGTAGACACCTCTCGGGCCATGAGAAGGTGTGTGGCGCCACATTGTTCAAGCCCCAGAATTAGCCTCTTAAAGGAGTAATCCATCTACTTACCTCTGTTTTAGGGAAGGAGTGAATTCCACCTTGTATAGTTGAGTTTTTAGCTCCCCAATCAGACGAATCCCCAAAGTGGTAGGTTTGAGTTGGAAATCTGGCCATTCGCGCCCATGCAAATCAAAAGACCGCCCTCAAAGGCAGAAGTTCCTAACTCATTCAGGATTAAGGTCATGTTATTTATGGTCATCCTAGTGAAATGAAGTTTCTGTCATGAACGACGTTATATAACGAGACTAAACACTTCGTGGTCTAGTCTTATACAAACTCTTTTGTATAGGACACCCCTGTCGCATGTCTCCTCATGAATGATCAGGATCAGACTATCTATAGCACGTCACAACACTTGTAACTATCTACAAAGCGGGTCGTATCCGTAGTGTCACTAGGATAAGGTTTCCCTCCTATATCCATATACTACAGACCATTTTGGTTATCACTTAAGGCATGATCCACTTGTATGTCTCCACATGCATGCTTAAGTTACAATGACAACCAAGGATCTTAGTTTATTGGTTTGTGGAAAATGCAAATAAAATATATCATATTTCATAGACAACAGTGAAGAAAATATCTCATATTATTACATCATAAGCGTTTGTTCATATAGGTGTTTACAAACTACAGGACCTTATGAGAGTTTAAGGCATCAACCTCAATAATCTCCCACTTGCCCTAAAGAGAGTGGGTGTACAAGATGACAACAAGTACAAAACAATAAACTAGGTTACTAAGGCCCAATACAAAAAACTCCCATTTGCCCTAGTCCAGCCGCTGGCGGTCCCATAGACCCATGCTCTGAAGGTGACCCTAAAAAACTATAGCCGTGAAAGCCTTCATAAACGGGTCAGCAACGTTGTGCTCCGAAGCGATCTTCATGACTATCACATCCCCTTGATGCACTATCTCGCGGATGAGATGATACTTTTCCGCTCTATATGTTTGCCGCGCTTGTGATTCCTAGGCTCCCTGAAGTTTGTCACAACGCCATTATTATCACAAATAAGGTGTTGGGCCTAGACATATCTGGAACTACTTCCTGATCAGTCAGGAACTTCTTGAGCCAAACGACCTCCTTAGCAGCTTCACAAGCTGCTACATACTCGGCTTCCATCATGGAGTCGGTGATGCACCCTGCTTAGTGTTTGGTCATTCTACAGCTCCTCCATTAAGAGTGAACACTGAGCTTGAAGTGGATTCCGAGAATCTTTATTAGTCTGAAAGTTAGAGTCCGTGTATCTAGTAAGGATCAAATCCTTAGATCCATACACGAGTATGTAGTTCCTCGTTCTCCGAAGATACATGAGGATATTCTTGACGGCGGTCCAGTGACCCTGTCCTGGATTAGACTGATATCTATTGACTATCCTTACAGCGTAGCAGATGTTCGGTAAAATACATAACATCACATACATCAAACTGCCAATGGCATATGCATAGGGGACTCATCTCATCTCCTTAACATCTTGAGGTGTCTTAGGAAAGATTTTCTTAGACAATGTAACTCCATGCCGAAAAGGCAGTAGGCCCATTTTTGGAGTTTTGCATCGAGTACTTGAGCAACATCTTATCAATGTATGATGCCTGAGAAAGCACTGACACTTTGTTCTTCCGATCCCGAAAGATCTGAATACCAAGAACAAATGGAGCCTCTCCCAAATCCTTCATTTGGAATTGAGTCGCTAGCCAGTTCTTAACTGAAGTCAGTAAACCTACATCATTCCCAATGAGTAGGATATCGTCTACATACAACACTAGGAAAACTACTAAACTATTGATATTTTTCTGTAGACACAAGGCTCATCAACGTTTTGGTCAAAGCCGTACAATTTGATTGCAGTATCAAACTGAATGTTCCAAGATCGAGACGCCTGTTTCAGCCCATAAATGAACCAATTCAGTTTGCAAACCTTTTGCTCTTGACCTTAGGTGATGAATCCCTCAGGCTGCACCATATAGATGATTTCCTCAAGATTACCATTCATAAAGGCAGTCTTGACATCCATTTGCCATATCTCATAGTCATAATTGAAGGAACTCTTATACAAGAGTACCTCTGAGCGAAAGCAGATCGTTCCAAACTCATTGTGATAGAATTACCACATTTACATTCTAATAGAATAGATATGCATTTTAAAACAATAAATAACAAGAGAATGAAATACATATCAGTGGAAGAACTCTTCTTCACCAAAATCTCGCTCTCAAACAATGGACTGCTCCTCTTGCTCTCGCTGAAACGTCAAAGCAATCGTTCACCAAATCACCGGTCGTCTACCCACGAATGGTCTCCACACGAACACAACAAAGGGGATGACACCACCAATTAGAACCCTCAGTATTCTCGGTGTGAGAATCCAGGAGGTGTGGGCTCTGATGGATTTGGTAGAGGGAAGGAGGAAAGGATGATCGTATACCATGATCTTTTAGTAAAAGGGCAGCGATCGTATAGACAATCGTTTAGTAAACATTTGAGCGAGCGATCGTTTATGAAAAATCTAGACGTTCGTTTGGCAATTCCTATGCAATCGTTTAGAAAGAAGCGCGCGTGTATACGATCGTGTAAAAACTTTGAGCTATCGTGTAGTCTCTCGGTTTGCTATGCGATAGGTTGTATACACAATATGTGAGTGAATGACCGATCTTTTGCAAAAAGAAAACGATTTTCATTTCATTCTTTAGTCACAAAAACTGAATGAAACCTCCCATTATCATACGATTACGGAGAAAACGCCGGCACAATTATCCTATAATTGTCTAATTAAAAATAATAAATATAATCATATTATATTCATTAACCTATAGTTTAATATCACATATATACCATAGTGTTTTCTCCTCCACTAGATATAAATCATATTTATATCCATTTTACTCCAAATAATGTATCTCATACATAAAGTCAATCATATCATATATAATTAACCAGTTCAATCATATCATATATAATCAAACTCCCTCTTGTCAATTTGAACACTTCAAACTGACCTAAAAACTGATTCTCAACTTGAATCCATTGAGCTACCAATGGGACCTTATGAACCTGTGGCTCGAAGCTCTAATAGTACGTGAATAATTGACTAAACTCTTTAGCCACGAGATCCACCATCCGTTAACCACCACGCATTCCACTAAAGATTGATAGTTGAACTCTTCTTACCGCAAATATATTTTTGTGTCCAACGGATATAACCCTTCAGAGATGCTCGTAATTACAGTTGGGCCAATTTATCGTTATGCCCCTGTAGTTACATCTAACTCCTTAAGTACCACTGATCCCTCTAAAGAACAATACAACATAGTCCCAATATGTGTGGACACGTCTCGGGCCATGAGAAGGTGTGTGGCGCCACATCGTTCAAGCCCTGGGATCAGCCCTTAAGAGAGCAATCTATCTACTTATCCCTACTTCTGGGAAGGAGTGAATTTCATCTTGTGTAGCTGAGTTCCCAACTCCCAAATCAGACGAATCCCCAAAGTGGTAGATTTGAGTCGGTGATCTAGCCACTTGCACCCATGCAAACCAAAGAACCGTCCTCAAAGGCAGGAGTTCCAACTCACTCAGGATTGAGGTCATGTTATCTATGGTCATCCTAGTGAAGTAAAGTCTCTGTCACGAACGATGTTATATAACGAGATGTTAACACTTCGTGGTCAGGTATTATACAAACTCTTTGTATAGGATGTCCCCACTTGCATGTCTTCACATGAATGATCAGGATCAGACCATTTGTAGCAGGTCACAACACTTGTAACTATTCTACAAGGCAGGCTGCATCCGTAGCGTTACTAGGATGAGGTTTCCCTCCTATCCATATACTACAGACCATTTTGGTTATCACTTAAGACATGATCCACTTGTATGTCTCCACATACATGCTTAAGTTACAAACGACAACTAGGGATTTTAGTTTATTGGTTTGTGGTAAAGAAAATAAAACATCCAATGTTCATAGACAAGAAGTGAAGAAAATATCATATATTATACATCACAAGCGTTTGTTCAAAACCGTATTTACAAAGTACAGGACACGAGAGTTTAGGGCATCATCCCCAACAATAATATGAGGCAATGGACAGGAGGATGTGGATAGACTTTAACATGGCAACAAGCGAGAAAGTCTTCTCATAGTCGATTCTCTCCACCTGGGTATAACCCTTTGCGACAAGTCTAGCCTTGAAGGTTTGCACCTTCCCATCAACACCTTGTTTCCTCTAGTAGATCCATTTACAACCTATAGGTTTTACCCCATTAGGTTAATCTATATGATCCCATATTGATTTGAAGTACATTGACTCCATCTCAAGATCCATGGCTTTGACCCATTCATCCTGGTCAACATCCTCCATTGCCTTCTTATAAGACAACGGATCCTCAACCTCGCCATTGGCTACCATAGCAAGGATTTTAATGAAACCCATATAGCGAACAGGNAACAATATCCCATAAATCAAATCAATAGAAAGCAAGAAAAATCTCATTCTATTTTTCCAATAACTATAATTAGTACTATTAAAGAAAGAAGGCTTTGTAATAGATTGACTATCGGTAAAAGGGATAAAACCTAAAGTTGCCATAGCTCAAAAACAATTAAGTTTATCAAGAAATAAATATTTCAAGAAGAGTAACCCGCTCTGATATAAATTGTTGGATCGATATGGCAACCCTAGAGGGGAGGTGAATAGAGTTTAATTAAACTTTTTTTTTTCTAAATTAACCTGATTAAACTAATTAATACACTTTTTATAAATAATAAGAAAAATTCAAATTATGCAACAAAAAGATGACAAAAAATGTGATAATTTAATTCTATCAAATTTTAGCAAATAAATAATAACAAACTAAAACATATAATAAATTGCTTAAATTAATTACAAAAATAAAAAAGAAAGAGTTAGAGAAGAAGACACTGTAATTTTTATACTGGTTCGGTCAAACTTGATCTACTCCACTCCCCAAGTGTCACTTGGGAATTTGAATAAAATCTTTCCGACTCTTTCCACGGATTAGAGCCCAACCGTTACACCACCGCTCCTTTTACGGGTTCAAGAGAAAATCCGATCATTTTCACGGTTTAGGATCAAACCGTTACAAATGTTGGAAGTTTTGAAGAATACAATACAACTCTCACTAGAGTGGATTTATAAATTTAAGCACTCAACAAGTTTATCCTCACAATACAATAACACTATCTCAAGAATAAGATGAAAAGAAAAAAAAAATTGAAAACTTAGAGAGAGCAACAATGGAACTTTTGAGTTTTGGAGGATTATGAAATGTAAAATTTGTTGGTTTAAAATTTGGAGAGGAAGATGGTTTATATAGACATGGAAAAATTTTTAGAAACCACAATTAATTTGGATCATTGGATTTTGGAAAAGAAAAATCAATGGTGGAGATTTTAAACTAAACTAGTCGTTAGATACAAACAAAATATAATATTAAATTCATTTTCTTTTGAAATTCATTTTTTTTTTAAATTAATCCAAAAAATAAAAAACATATTATGTGTCAAAAACTAGCCGTTAGACACAAACATAAACTAATATTAAATATATTTTCCTTTTAATTCAATTTCTTTTTAAATTCATTCTCTTTAAAGTCAATCCAAAAATAAAAAACATACCATGTGTAAAAAAACTAGCTGTTAGACACAAACATAAAATAATATTAAATTTATTTTTCTTTTAAATTTCTTTTAAATTTCAATTTTTTTTATTTTAAATCAATCCAAAAATAAAAAATTCATCATATGTTAATCTCTTAATGATCCACCATTCAACCAATAGCCACATGTCTACATGCAGATGGTTTGGTCATGCCACGTCATCCACCACGGTATTTTCTCTATAGACTTGTTTTGGTCATATCATCTTCGTTTTAGCTCTGATTTGAGTGATTCAAGAGGTGTTGGAATCCGAGCTCTACACTATGGACATATTAAAATACTAAGATTTTCAATAATTAAAAATTGAGTTTATTATCATCAAAACATTGATTAATTAATTAATTTGAGATCAAGGGCCAAAAAGCTAACAGTAATTTGTTAGATGATGCATAACTGGTTTGTATGTCTGTGAATGCTTGTAATTCTATCACAATGAATTTGGATCAATCGTGCTTCCGCTCATGGGTTCTCTTCAATAAAAGTTCATGAATCTCATCCATATAATTGATATTTGGATCATATCCAAATATTTAATTCCTCTCAATATAAATCATATTTATATTAGATTTAATTACATGAATCTCATTCACATAATTAGTATTTGAATCATATTCAAATTCCACTCATATTACCTTAAAATATAATGTATCAAATACATTATATTAATTATATCACATATATAATTAATTTAATTAATTATATAATATATAATTAATTTAATTAATTNCGCTTTGTAGATAGTTACAAGTGTTGTGATGTGCTACAGATGGTCTGATCCTAATCATTCATGTGGAGACATGAGAGCGAGGGTGTCCGATACAAAGGAGTTTGTAAGACCGGACCACGAAGTGTTTAGTCTCGTTGTATAACGTCGTTCATGACAGAGACTTCATTTCACTAGGATGACCATAGGTAATATGACCTTAATCTCGAGTGAGTTGGGAACTCCTGCCTATGAGGGCGGTCCTTTGATTTGCATGGGTGCGAGTGGCCAGATTGCCGACTCAAACCTACTACTTTAGGGATTCGTCTGATTGGGGAGCTGGGAACTTAGCTACAATAGATGGAATTCATTCTTTCCCCGAAGCAGAGGTAAGTAGATAGATTGCTCCCTTAAGGGGCTAATTCTGGGGCTTGAACAATGTGGCGCAACACACCTTCTCATAGCCCGAGAGGTGTCCACTCATAGTAGGACTATGATGTATTGTTTATTAGAGGGATCAATGGTACATAAGGAGTTAGATGTGACTACAGGGGCAAAATGGTAAATTATCCTAGTTGTACTTACAAACATCTGTGAAGGGTTATCATACTGTTGACTGGTTATATCCAATGGACACAGAAATATATCTGTGGTGAGAAGAGTGCAGCTGTCGATCTTTAGTGGAGTGCCCGACAGTTAATGGATTGTGGATCTCGTGACTAAAGAGAGTTTAGTCAGCTATTCACGTACGGTTGGAGCTTCAAGCCACAGGTTCATAAGGTCCCCTTGGTAGCTCAATGAATTCAAATTGAGAATCAATTTTTGGGTCAGTTTAAAGTGTTCAAATTGACAAGAGAGAGTTTGATTATATATGATATAATTAAACTGGTTTAATTATAAGTGATATAGTTGACATGATGTATGAAATACATTAATTGGAGGAATATGATATAAATATGATTTATATCAAGTAAAGGAGAAAAGTACTATGGTTTAAATGTTACATATTATATGATATTAAAAATATGGGTTATAAAGATAATATGATAAATTAGTTATTATATATATTTATAATTAAAATAATTAAACGATAATTGTAAGTGGTTTCTCATTTAACCGTACGTGAAGTGGGAGGTTATGTTCAATTTTCATAACTGAAGGAAAAAATGAAAAATGTTTTCATTTTTTATTAGATCGCTTCATAAAGTGCATGAGCAAGCGTTTAGCTAACTAGAGACTGTACAACAGTCTTCTAAGCGAGAGACTAAATGATCATGTAAAGTTTGACTAAACGATCGCGTGCCTTAGCGAGATTCTCTAAACGATCGTGTAAACGATCAAACCTGTTTTCCTAAACGATCGTGTACCTGCTGTGTTTTACTAAACGATCAAGCACAAAGTCTATACGATAGATAATTCACTCTCCCACTTGCTTGGTCGTATAGTGTGATCGTTGTTTCCTCCTTCCCTCTACTAAATCCAACAGAGCCCACACCTTCTTGATTCTCACTCCGAGAATTCCAAGGTTACTGAGTGGTGGTGTCCGAGAGGTTACTTGTTCGTGGAGAAGATTGTTCATGATTGACTAGACGATTAGGTAGAGGATCGGAGCGACAACGAGAGGTACTGATCCAAATCTTCACGAGAGCGAGAGATCTGTAGAAGAAGAGTTCTTCAAAGGTATGTCTCTCGTTCCTTTTGTATTTATTTTCTAAAGCATGCCGTAATTGTTGGATCGATATGGCAACCCTAGAGGGGGGGGGGTGAATAGGGTTTAATTAAATTTTTTTTTTCTAAATTAACCTAATTAAACTAATTAATACACTTTTTATAAATAATAAAAAAAATTCAAATTATGCAACAAATAAGATGACAAAAAATGTGATAATTTAATTCTATCAAATTTTAGCAAATAAATAAGAACAAACTAAAACATATAATAGATTGCTTAAATTAATTACAAAAATAAAAAAGAAAGAGTTAGAGAAGAAGACACTGTAATTTTTATACTGGTTCGGTCAAACTCGATCTACTCCACTCCCCAAGTGTCACATGGGAATTTGAATAAAATATTTCCGACTCTTTCCATGGATTAGAGCCCAACCGTTACACCACCGCTCCTTTTACGGGTTCAAGAGCAAATCCGATCATTTTCACGGTTTAGGATCAAACCGTTACAAATGTTGGAATTTTTGAAGAATACAATACAACTCTCACTAGAGTGGATTTATAAATTTAAGCACTCCACAAGTTTATCCTCACAATACAATAACACTATCTCAAGAATAAGATGAAAAGAAAAAAAAATTGGGAACTTAGAGAGAGCAACAATGGAACTTTTGAGTTTTGGAGGATTATAAAATGTAAAATTTGTTGGTTTAAAATTTGGAGAGGAAGATTTTATATAGAGATGGAAAAATTTTTAGAAACCATAATTAATTTGGACCATTGGATTTTGGAAAAGAAAAATCAATGGTGGAGATTTTAAACTAAATTAGTCNTATATAATTAATCACCTCAATTAATTTGTGCACTTTAAATTAATCGAAAATTAATTCTCAATTAAATTCCTATTGAGCTACAGAGGGGACCTTATGGACCTGTAAATTGAAGCTCCAACGGTACTTGGATAATTAATTAAACTCATTAATTAAATTACCCAACATCCATTAATTACCGGTCACTCCACTAAAGACTGACAACTACACTTTCGTAGTATAGATAAATTTCTGTGTCCATTGGATATAACCAATCAACAGTGTGATGACCCTTCGCAAATTGCTCGTAAGTACAGTTGGGCCAAAATTACCATTTTGCTCCTGTAATTACATCTAACTCCTTAAGTACCAGTGATTCCTTTAATGAACAATAAGTCATAGTCCAACTATGATCAAGTCCCTCTCCGGCTGGGAGAGGGTGTGACCACTATGTTCAAGACTCGGAATCAGCTCTTAAGGGAGCAATTTATCTACGGCGTTATATAAAGAAACTAATCATTTCGTGGTCCGGTCTTATACAAACTCTTTGTATAGGATATCCTTACTCATATGTCTCCACATGAATGATCAGGATCAGATCATTTGTAGCACTTTACAACACTTATAACACCTACAAAGCAAGCCGTATCCGTAGTGTCACCAGGATAAGGTACCCAACCTTATCCATCTACTATAGACCGTTTAGGTTATTATTTAAACAAGATCCACTTGTATGTCTCTAACTTGTTTAAATTACATGATATAACCTCAAATCTTAGTTTCTTGGATTGAGTATATGTTGTTGGGTTTTATGTCCTAAAACTCGTAGTATGTAAATAATGGAGCTTATTCTGAAAATTCAATAAAGGTGTTATTGAATAGATCTATTACTTGAATAGAAATCCAATAAACCTAAAAGTCCCTTGACTATTGGATGAGTATTTGAACTTTATGTGGAGATATAAATGTGGATCAGGTTCGAGTAAGTAGTCAAAATGATCTATAGTACATGGATAAGGTTGGGTACTTTATTCTGGTAACACTATTGGATACGGCCTGCTCTGTAGTTGTTACAAGGAATTGTAAAGTGCTACAAACGAAGTGATCCTAATTCGTTCATGTTGGACATGAGAAGTGGGGGTGCCCTTGTGCAAAAGAGTTTGTACAAGATCGAACCACGAAATGAGTCACTCTTACTTTATAACGTTGTTTACTGTTTAAGATTGATTATTTCAAAGCTATGACCTAGGTAACTTGACCTTAATCCTGAGCTAACTATAAACTCCTATTTATTCGGGATTGCCCTTAGATTTGCATAGGTGAGAGTTGGCTCAACAGCGCCGGCCCAATATGATTGCCATTTCAGGGGTAAGACTGGATAGATAGCTGGGGACATAGGGTGCAAGAAGGAATTCACTCCTACCTGCTTTAGGGATAGTAGAGAAGTTGTTCCCTTAAGTGCTGATTCTGGAGCTTGAACAAGGGATCCCGCCCTCTCATTTGGCACGAGAGGGACTTGGTTTTGTGATTGGATCACAAAACAATTGTTCGTTAGGGGATCAGTGGGGACTTAAGGAACAAGAGGTAATTTCGGGGGCAAAACAGATATTTAACCCAATCGTTATTGCAAACAACCTGTGAAGGGTTAACTTACTAATCATGGTTATATCGAGTGGACATAATATACTTACAGTGAGGGGAGTTCAACTATGGGCTTTAGTGGAGTGACCCATTAGTTAACGAATGGAGATTAGATCGGTGTAATGAGTTTAGCCGATTAATCTCGAATCGTTGGTGCCCATGATCTGTAGGTCCTGAGATCCCCCTACTAGCTCAGAAGTAGATAACTCTAGAGTACCGTGATAAGTTAATTTGAAACGTTCAAATTAGAATCAAACGGAATTGGAGAAAATATATTTAAATATGATTTAAATATATGAAGATGAATTTGTGTAAAAATTAATTTAATATTAGATGTTAAATTATTAGAATTATTTAAATAATTATTTATTAATTTTATTAGAAAATTAATAAATTTTTATTTTAGAAATAAAATATGATTTTAAAATCAAAATGGATTTTTGGAAATTGAAAATTACACAAATTTGAAAAAATGGGTTTTTCATTTTCAATTAGCTTACTTGGAACCCACCTCTTTCCTTTGCTTTACTCCAAGCATGAGTTGCATCCCATGCAACATATCTCTTTGCATGATAGTCTGCAATATATTAAAGAGATTGAAGTGAAGAAAGGTAGAAGAATCGACTGAATTTTTGCTGAAAAATTCAGATGAAGAAGGTGTTCTTCAATGGGTTTTGTTCAGTGAGTTTTTTTCATATTCTCTTTGATTCCAGCTTATTTTGAGTCCCACAACTCAATCTAGAACACTAAGAGGATAGTAGAGAAGATCTTGTGGTGGTCTACACAAGAATTTGGAGGATTTTGCAGTTGAAAATGGAGATTTCGTTGGTTCGGCCAAGGTATGTTTATGAAACCCATTAAACTCTGTTTTTAGCATGTTTCTTTTCAACCAAATTAATGAATTAGAATGCTTATGGATCATGATTTCTTCCAATGCGTGCTGGTGTCGATCCAACATATACTTATAAAACAACACTTATTTTATTAACAACAATATGTTTATACAAAGTTTACAAACTACGAGATTATAAGAAGATTTAGGACACCATTCCCAACAATCTTCCACTTGTCCTAAAGCTTAGAGTGCCTAACGTACAATACAAATAAAGTACAAAAATACAATTAAGTACGGCATACACTATACCCCAGTAACATCTCCCATTTCCCCTAGACAATATGTCGCATATCCCATAGACCTAGACTTTTTAGATGACCTTCGAAGACTTTAGCCATGAGAGCCTTTGTAAATGGATCAGTAACGTTGTGCTCCGAAGCAATCTTCGTGAAAATCACATCACTTCGAGGCACATTCTCTCGAAACAAATGATATTTCTGTTCTATGTGCTTGCCTCTTCAATGAGTTCTAGGTTCCTTAGAATTTTCCATAGCACCACTGTTATCACAATAAAGTGTGATAAGCAAAGACATATTTGGAACAACTTCCAAATCAGTAAAGAACTTCTTAAGTGAAATAACTTCTTTAGTGGCTTCACAAGCAGCTACGTATTCGGTTTTCATAGTGGAGTCTGTGATGCATCGTTGCTTGATGCTTCGCCATACTATAGCTTCTCCATTCAGAGTAAACACTGACCTTGATGTGGATTTCCGAGAATCCCAATTAGTCTGAAAGTCAGAGTTTATGTATCCTATAAGGATCAAATCCTTATCTCCATACGCGAGCATATAGTTCCTCGTTCTCTGAAGATACTTGAGAATCGTTTTGACCACCGTTCAGTGATCTAATCCTGGATTGGACTGATATCGACTGACAATCCTTATTGCATAGCAAATGTTAGGTCTAGTACATGACATTGCATACATATGGTGACCAATAGCCGATGCATTGGGAATTCGACTCATTTCCTCAACCTCTTCAGAAGTCTTAGGACACTGTTCGTTAGACAATACAATTTCATGCCTGAAAGGTAATAAACGCTTCTTAAAATTGTGTATCGAATATCTGACAAACATGTTGTCAATATACAATGCCTGAGACAAGGCCAACCTTTTGTTCTTACAATCCTTTATAATCTGGATCCCTAGAACAAACTGTGCCTCTCCCAAATCTTTCATTTGGAATTGGGAGGCTAGCCATTTCGTTACACCGGTCAGAAAACTTAAATCATTCCTAATGAGTAGGATATCATCCACATACAACATGAGGAAAGCTACTGAGTTGTTGATGATTTTCTTGTAAACACAAAGCTCATCAACATTCTAATCAAAGCCATAAGATTTGATCGCAATATCAAATCTTATATTCCAAGATCGAGATGCTTGTTTCAGTTCATAAATGGACCGATTAAGCTTACAAATCTTTTGCTCTTGATCTTGTTAAATGAATGCTTCTGGTTGATTCATGTAGATGGTCATTTCAAGATTACCATTTAAAAGGGCAGTCTTGACGTCCATTTGTGATATTTCATAGTCATAATATATGGTTGTGGATAAAAGAATCCTGATAGACTTTAACATGACAACAAGTGAGAAAGTTTCTTCATAGTCCACTCCCTCAACCTTGGTATAACCCTTTGCCACAAGTCTAACTTTAAAGGTCTGTACCTTTCTATCTACACCTCTTTTCCTCTTGTATATCCATTTACAACCTATAGGTTTTACCCCATCAGGTTGATCTGTAAGCTCTCAGACAGAATTGAAGTTTATGGACTTCATTTCTTGATTTATGGCTTTAATCCATTCATCCTTGTCAACATCTTTCATTGTTTGTTTATAAGACAATGGATCCTCAACTCCATCATTAGTTATGATGTTTTGGGCTTCTGTTAAACCCATGTAGCGTACAGGTGGGTTCACAACCCTTCCACTACGTCGAGGCAATCTTAACTCTTGAGATAGATGACTAGATGAACTGACATCAACAACTCTTTTTGATCTATTAACCAGTTCAACAACTTTTGTTGAAGTCTCAGCAGTCTCATTAGAAATCTCACTTAAAACAAGTTTACTTTGTGTTTATGTCTCATGTGGTCTTCTTCCAAGAAGGTAGCGTTTGTCGATACAAACACTTTATTCTCATTTGGATCATAGAAATATCCACCTCTCGCTTCCTTGGGGTAATCTACAAATAGGCACACTTTTGAAAAAGGTTCCAACTTTTTGGGGTTTTCTATTAGCACATGGGTTGGACATCCCTAAATCCTGAAATGGCGTAAACTACCTTTATGACCTCTCCATAACTTAAAAGGTATTTCAGAAACACTCTTTGAGGGAACGTTGTTCAAAATATAAATTGTAGTCTCTACTGCATATCCCTAAAACGAGTTAGAAAGTTGAGCATAATTTATCATAGATCGAACCATGTCCAATAGGGTTCTTTTTTCCTTTCTGATACACCATTTTGTTGAGGTGTACTTGAGGATGAGAGTTAGGACGTGATTCCATGTTCTATCATATCGTTTTAGAATCTTAAGTCCATATACTTTTCACCACGATCAGACCATAGTGTTTTTATTTTTACCTAACAAGTTTTCAACTTTAGTCTTGTATTCCTTGAACTTTTCAAGAGCTTCAGACTTATGTTGCATTAGATATAGATACCCAAATCTAGAAATCATCTATGAAAGAGATGAAATATTCATACCTACCTCGTGCTCTTACATTCATCGGACCACAGAGATCTGAATGTATAAGCTCCAAGGGTTCTTTGGCTATATAAGTAAAAGGTCATTTGGTCATTTTACCTTCAAGGCATGACTCAAATACTGGCAAAGAATTTTCTTCTATATCATTTAGAAGTCCACTTTTTACCAACTTCTCAATCCTATTGAGATTGATGTGACCTAACCTTAGATCCAAAGATGGGCATTTTCTTTAGGAGAAATTCTCGGTCTTTATACAGTCGTTGTTGTTTTGAACATTTCAGTATTGAGCACAACTTTTATGACTAATTGCCTTAGTACATATAAGTTATTTTCCATTGAACCAAAACCTACTCCATTCCATTCTTAAAAATAAACACTTTATTCTCAGAGAATGATATGAAATATTTTTGTTCAATTGGACTGTAAACAGAAATCAGGTTCCTCTTGATATGAGGAACTACATATACATTATCTAATAACATATATCATTTCTTATCCAAAAATAACTTAAGCTTACCTACAGTATCAGCTGAAACGACCTCACCAATACCGATTCTAAGAGTCATGTCTCCAACTTCCAACTGTTTCCAGGAATTAAATACTTGATGGGAAGAACACACGTGGTTAGTAGCTCCTGAATCAATTATCCAGGTAGAATCATCATTCTCTATTAAGCACGTCTCCAAGACAAATAAATCATATTTATTTTCTTTGGAGTTCTTCCTTTTCTGGAACGATTTCTTTCTCTGTTAGTCCCTTGACATTAAATATGGACTGGTGATTATCTTGGGAACTGACACTATTGGTTTCATTGTCATCAATTCCGTTTTGCTTGAATCGTGAGAACTTTCGTTCAAACAATTCTCACATTGATTCCATGATCTCATGTGCAATGACCATGTTCTCAAACTTTTTGGCCAACACATTAGGTATGTTTACCAAAATGTTAACTCGGGCCCTCGAATTAGCCTTCATCCATACCTCATATGCATTACGAACATTTCGTGGTGCATTAGGGATTGGGACTTGAGGACAGTCCTCAATCATGACAATTTTGAGGTCATTTACCACGAAAAATGTTTTAATGGATTTTTTCCACGCCGTGTAATTGAAATCGGTCAAACTAGAAAAGGCAACTAACGAAAAAACACTATTTGACATATTTGCTGAAAAATAAACACATTGATCTACATTAGATTTTAGCATAACTCTTAAAAAAATCCAATCAGTTTTAGCAAAATATAAATGAACCCCATTTAACTTCTAATTTTGAGTTGACGCTTCAGTGATTTAGGATAAAAGCCATTGAAGGGTAGTCAGTTGTCCCTTCACTGAATTGAGACACTTTCAACCAATCATTACATCAGAATAACTCTTATTCCTTGATATTAACTTGCTTAATAATTTTCCGTAAGTGTGACCTTCCATTTTAGATCCTAGATTTTCACCCCAATGAGCCAACCGAAGAGAAAAACCGATTGGGAAAAAAACTAAAGCGATCCTATCCATTTCTGAAGTTCGCCTTGATATTGACCTATTACACAAACCATCCGAAGGGGGATGCTCCCAGGGCGCCTTGAGGCTGTGAAAGAAGGTTCATGGTGCAATTAAAGAGACCGTACGACATGTTAACACACATCCCTCTTCCACTTACTATAAATACTCTCTCAATTCACCTTTATATTGAGTCATGCAAACACCATTCGAAGGGGGATGCTCCTAAAGCGCCTCAAGGCCAAGCATAAGTCTCACGGTGTGAATATTAAAGGAGAAACATGAGTGGAAAAATGACGTATCATATACATCTTTTCCTCCCACTGAGTATTTTAACAACCTAGGGTTTAATTTACTTAGGAAAAATATGGCTAATTATTTTTACTAAGTGATTATTTAAGTTTGCCCAAAAGTAACATTTATTTTAGAAAGTTAAACAATTTTGATTAATATTCTCTAAACACTTTAACAAATGTTAATCAACAATTGCATGCTTGTAGCAAATCTATCTAATTCACCTTTCCAGGTAGGTTCCCAAGTATTTCCGATTCCATCATCTTAAGTACTCCAGCCTAGCCAGAACCCGCTTTAGATAAAAGGTCCCTTATAGATATATTTGCTACAAATTTAATCTTTTATTGAAATCAATTTAAAACTATTAAACCGATTTAAAAAGATTAATCTAATTTCTAATCCCATTAGAAATTTGTGAACTTAGGTCTACCACAATCATATTTTAGAACTATTTTAAAAATTGATTTCACTTAAGTTTTCATGCAACTCTTAGTTATTGATTTTAATTTCTAATTTAATTTATTTATAACTCTTATAAAGTAAATGAAACAAATTAAAACCCACATTGTGTTGATTGACATACTTTATAAAATTATAACGTTTATGAGATTACCTAAAGTAATGTCATGCATCATGCAATGTTCATTTCATTACTACATATACATAACACTTATATATGTCAAAGTAATGAAATTAAATAACAAACATTACATGCATACATTCAAACTATATGTTATAACGATTATAAATAAACGATGCATGCCTATGTTATTTATGCATGCAAGCATATAGTATAACACTTATATTATATGATGCATGAGCATGCTATAAAATTAAATCATGCATATTCATAGATTATAACACTTATAATATAAATGATGCATGAAACTAAATGCATAACCTATGATGGGTTTTGATTCTATATGACATACAATATGACATATAATAAAAAACATACATCATATGTATATTTAAAACTAACAGTTAATGGATTAGGATGCACCTAAAAGGAAATTTTAAAGGCTAACTATTACAAGAGAAAGAGTCCTCTGGTTCAAAACAGGTGGACCAGGTCTTGAACTGCTCGAACCAAACTGACCTTCAGCAAACTCTTTGCAATGATCGTGTAGCAAAAGGGATGCGCGATCTTGTAGTAAATGCTACACGATCGTGTAACAAAGTCTACAAGATCTTGTAGCAAATGCTACATGATCGTATAGCAAAGTCTACACGATCTTGTAGCATTAGCTACACGATCGTTTAGCAAATGATACATGATCGTGTAGCAAAAGCTACAAGATCGTTTAGCAAAAGCTGCACGATCGTGTAGCTACAGCTACATGATCTTGTAGAACTGCTTCTTCTTCTCCATCGAAACAGTGCTCTACAACTCTTCTTTGAAGCTCCCCAGGAACAGCACGAGCGATTCAAACTTATGAATTACAGACTCTATAGCAAGATTAATGCCAAAAAACATAGGGGCTTTTACAAACCAAATTTGTAAACAAAGAAAGCCTTAAAACTATCCTATCCCGAAATATCCATCAACAAAACCACATTCACAACCATTCATCACATGAACCAGAATGCAAAATATATAAAACCCACCATTACTATAAAATCGATTCAACAGAAAAGAATGGAATTTGGGATAAAAAAGCCTACAACCTGGCTTTGATACCAATTGAAGAAAATTTTCGAAAAAGATCCTTTGAGCGGAAGCAAGATCGACCCAAATTCCATTTTTCATTGAATATAAATTTTACGGTAAAACAAAAACAAGATATGCATTTGCTTAAATTATAGCATGCTTTAAATAAAGGAAAACTTAGGATTTCAAAAACCCTTACCTTTGAAGAACACTTTCTTCAAGAATCCTTCAAACAAAACACGAACGGATCTCCTTCTTCAAAAAGAACACTACCACTTGAGAACCCTATGTATTCCCTTGGGACAAAGGATTCAAGCAAGAGTTGTGGGCTTTGCTTGAATCCTTGGAAGATAGAAAGGAGCTGAAGAGGAAGAGAGGGAGAAGAAGAACTTTTCTTCTTTGTTTTAGATTTTTCAGAGAGAACTCTTCTCTAAGAGATAATTGAGGAAAAAGATGAATCTCAACCCACATCCCATGTAAAACAACTAAGAGAATTTAGGGGGGGAGTAGGGGGGTTGTAACTCCTTCCTTTTAATTAATTTCAATTAAATTAATAATAATAAAGTATATATATATATATATATATATATTATTTGTTATATCAAATATAACATATAGTCTATAGTTTTATATTGCATCAAATATAACATAACCTATAGATTTTATTTTCTCTCAACAATACATGACATTTAATATAAATCACATGTATATTAAATTCACTTATATGAATCTAATCCATATAATTGATATTTGGATCATATCCAAATATTTAATTCCTCTCAATATAAATCATATTTATATTAAATTTAATCACATGAATCTCATTCATATAATCAGTATTTGAATCATATTCAAATTCCTCTCATATTACCTTAAAATATAATGTATCAAATACATTATATTAATTATATCACATATATAATTAATTATATTAATTATATCATATATAATTAATTCCTTCAATTAATTTGAACACTTCAAATTGATCCAAAATTAATTCTCAATCAAATCCCTATTGAGCTACAGCGGGGACCTTATGGACCTGTAGATTGAAGCTCAAACGCTACCAGATAATTAATTAAACTCTTTAATTAAATTACCCAACATCCGTTAACTGTCGGTCACTCCACTAAAGACCGACAACTGCACTCTTCGCACTATAGATAAATTTCTGTGTCAGTTGGATATAACCAATCAATAATGTGATGACCCTTCGCAAATTGCTCGTAAGTACAGTTGGGCCAAAATTACCATTTTTTTCCTGTAGTTACATCTAACTCTTTAAATACCACTGATTCTTATAATGAACAATAAGTCATAGTTCAACTATGATCAAATCCCTCTCCTGCTAGAAGAGGGTGTGGCCACTATATTCAAAACCCGGAATCAGTCCTTAAGGGAGCAATTTATCTATTTGCTCATGCATCGAGGAAGAAGTGAATTCTTTCTTGTGCAGCTGTGTTCCCAGTTCCTCAGTCAGATAAATCCCCAAAATGGTAGGCCTGTTGAGTTAGCAATTTGGTCGCTCTCACCCATACATAACAAACGACCGCCTTCTTGAGTAGGAGTTCACAATTCACTCAGGATTCAGGTTATGTTATCTATGGTCATCATAGTGAAATGTAAGTCTCTGTTATTAACGGCGTTATATAAAGAGACTAATCATTTCGTGGTCCGGTCTTATAAACTCTTTGTATCGGATACCCCAGCGCACATGTCTCCACATGAATGATCAAGATTACATCATTTGTAGCACTTTACAACACTTGTAACACCTACAAAGTGGGCCATATCCGTAGTGTCACCAGGATAAGGTACCCAGCCTTATCCATTTACTATAGACCATTTAGGTTATTATTTAAACAAGGTCCATTTGTATGTCTCTACATACTTGTTTAAATTACATGAAATAATCTCATATCTTAGTTTATTGGATTGAATATAAGCTTATAAAATAAAATTTATTTTATTAACAACAATATGTTTATGCAAAGTTTACAAACTACGAGATTACAAAGAGATTTAGGACAAGATCCCCAACAAGAAAGACATTAGAAGAGAAACTGTCCAAATTACTAGGCGGAAAATAAGAAGGTCAAACAAAGTAAATATGATTTGCTTGTTTTAGAAATTTGTTTAGTGAAAAATGATTATTCAGCCTGGATAATTGATTCAGATGCCACTAACCATGTTTGTTGTTCATTTTAGGGAATTAGTTCCTGACGGAAACTGAAAGTTGGGGAAATGATGATGCGGGTTGGAGCTGGGCACATCGTTTCAGCTGTGGCAGTGGGAGGTCTCCAACTAATTTTACAGAATAAATATATTTGACTAAAAAAATGTATATGTAGTTCCTGGTTTGAAGAGGAACTTAATTTCTGTAAAGTGTTTGTTAGAACATTCATATTGTATTAATTTCTCTGTAAATAAAGTGTTTATTTCAAAGAATGGTGTTAATATCTGTTTTGCAAAGTTAGAAAACAATCTTTATGTGCTAAAACCGTTAGCAACTAAAACCCTCTATAACACTGAAATATTTAAAACTGCGGTAACTTAAGATAAAAGACTTAGAATTTCTCCTAAAGAAAATGTCCATCTTTGGCACCTGAGATTAGGATGCATCAATCTCAATAAGATTGAGAGATTGGTGAAGAATGGACTTCTAAGCAAATTAGAAGAAAATTATTTATCGGTGTGTGAGTCATGTTTTGAAGCCAAAATGACTAAAAGATCTTTTACTGGAAAAGGTCATCGGGCCAAAGAACCCTTAGAGCTAGTACATTCAGACCTCTGTGATCCGATGAATGTAAAAGCAAGAGAAGGATTTGAATATTTCATCACCTTTACTGATAATTATTCAAGGTATGAGTATGTTTATTTAATGTAACATAAGTCTGAATCCTTTGAAAAGTTTAAAGAATTTAAGGCCGAAGTTGAAAACGCATTAAATAGAACAATTAAGACATTTCGATCTGATTGAGGTGGAGAAGTTTTGGATCTTTCATTCCAGAACTATTTGATTGAACATGGAATTATATCCCAACTCTCAGCACTTGGTACACCTCAGCAGAATGGTGTATCAGAAAGGAAAAATTGAACCCTATTGGACATGGTTCATTCTATGATGAGTTACGCTTCCATACCTTATTCGTTTTAGGGTTTTGCAGTACAGACTACAACTTATATTTTGAATTATGTTCTGTCCAAGAGTGTTGCTAGAACACCTTTGGAGTTATGAAATGGTCGTAAAGCTAGTTTACTCATTTCAGAATTTGGGATTGTCCAGCACATGTGCTCGAGGAAAATCCAAAGAAATGGAACCTCGTACAAAATTTTGCCTATTTGTAGGCTACCTCAAAGGAACAAGAGGAGGTTACTTCTTTGATCCTAAGGAAAATAAGGTGTTTATGTTGATAAATGCTACTTTTCTAGAAGAATATCACATACGGGAGCACAAGCCCTGTAGTAAAATTGTGTTGAATGAACTTTCCAAGGAATCTACTGAACCTTCAACAATAGTTGTTAAAGAACCTGATACCTCAACAAGAGTTGTTGAAGTTGGATCATCTAGTAGGTCAAATTCACCTCAAGTGTTGAGAGAGCCTTGATGCAGTGGGAGGGTTGCGAATCCTCCTGTCCGTTATATGGATTTAATGGAAATCCTAGCTATAGTAGTTGATGAAGATGTTGAAGATCCATTGTCTTACAAGAAGGCAATGGATGATGTTGACAAAGATGAGTGAATCAAACCTATGGATCTCAAAATGGAGTCAATGAACTTTAATTCAGTTTGGGATCTTGTAGATCAACCTAATGAGGGTTAAATCTATAGGTTACAAATGGATCTACAAGAGAAAATGGGGTGCTGATGGGAAGGTGCAACCCTTCAATGGCAAAGGGTTATACCCAAGTTGAGGGAGTTGACTATGAGGAGACTTTCTCACCTGTTGCTATGCTAAAGTCTATCCAGATCCTTCTATCCATTGCCTCATATCATGACTATGATATTTGACAAATGGACGTTAAGAGTGTCTTTCTAAATGGCAATCTTGAGGAGACCATTTATATGGAGCAGCCTGAGGGATTAACCCAAGGTCAAGAGCAAAAGTTTTGCAGGCTTAATCGGTCCATTTATGGACTGAAGCAGGCTTCTCGATCTTGGAACATAAGGTTTGATACTACGATCAAATCTTATGGCTTTGATCAGAATGTTGATGAGCCTTGTGTATACAAGAAAATCATCAATAGTTTAGTAGCTTTCTTAGTGTTGTATGTAGACGACATCCTACTCATTGGAAATGATATAAGTCTACTAACTGAAGTTAAGAACTGGCTAGCGACCCAATTCCAAATGAAAGATTTAGGAGAGGCTCAGTTTTTTCTGGGAATTTAGATCTTTAGAGATTGAAAGAATAAAACGCTAGCTCTATCTCAAGCATCATACATTGACAAAATGTTTGTCAAGTATTCGATGTAGAACTCCTAGAGAGGTTTACTACCTTTCAGACATGGAGTTATATTGTCTAAGGAATAGTGTCATAAGACACTTCAAGAGGTTGAGAAAATGATACGGATCCTTTATGCATCGGCTGTTGGCAGCTTGATGTATGTGATGTTGTGTACTAGACCTGACATCTGTTATGCTGTGGGGATAGTCAGTAGATATTAATCTAATCCAAGATATGATCACTGGACCGCCGTTAAGAATATCCTCAAGTATCTAAATAGAACGAGGGACTACATGCTCGTGTATGGTTCTAAGGATTTGATCCTTACAAGATACACGGACTCTGATTTCCATACTGATAAGGATTCTAGGAAATCCACATCACGATCGGTGTTCACTCTTAACAGAGAGGCAGTAGTGTGAAGCTGCTAAGGAAGCTGTTTGGCTTAGAAAATTCTTGACTGATCTGAAAGTCGTTCCAAACATATCAAAGCCCATCACACTTTATTGTGATAATAGTGGCGTTGTGGCCAATTCCTGAGAGCCTAGGAGTCATAAGTGCTGGAAGCACATAGAATGGAAGTATCATCTCATCCGAGATATTGTGCATCAAGGGATGTGGTCGTCACACAGATAGCTTTGGAGCACAACGTTGTTAATGTTGGGGTTGATGCCCTAAATCTCGTAGGATTCTGTAGTTTGTAAACCTTATATGGACAAACATTTATGTGATTAATAATATATGATATTTATTCACTTCTGTCTATGAAATATATGATATTTTAGTTGCATTAACCACAAACTAATAAACTAAGATCTATGTTTATCATTGTAACTTAAACATGTATGTGGAGACATAAAAGTGGATCGTGTTTAAGTGATAACCTAAATGGTCTGTAGTATATGGATAAGGTTGGGTACCTTATCCTAATGACACTACGAGTATGACCCACTTTGTAGGTGTTACAAATGTTGTAAAGTACTACAAATGATATGATCTTGATCATTCATGTATTAGACATGCGAGTGAGGATATTCTATACAAAGGAGTTTGTATAAGACCAGACCATGAAATGTTTAGTCTCGTTATATAACGCCGTTCATAATTGAGACTTTCATTTTACTAGGATGACCATAGGTAACATGACCTTAATCCTAAGTGAGTTGTGAACTCTTGCCTATGAGGGCGGTCCTTTGATTTTCATGGATGAGATGGTCAGATCGCCGACTCAACAAGTCTACCATTTTGGGGATTCGTCTAATTGGGGAGCTGGAAACTCAGCTACACAAGAAGGAATTCACTCCTTCCCTGAAACAGGGGTAAGCAGATAAATTGCTCCCTTAAGGGCTGATTTTGGGTCTTGAACAATGTGGTGCCACACCCTCTCTTGGCCCGAGAGGGATTTAGTCATACTGGGACTATGATCTATTGTTCATTAGAGGGATTAGTGGTACTTAAGGAGTTAGATGTAACTACAGGGGAAAACGGTAAATGTTGTAAAGTGCTACAAATGATCTGATCCTGATCATTCATGTATTAGATATGCGAGCGAAGATATTCTATACAAAGGATTTTGTATAAGACCAGACCACGAAATGTTTAGTCTCGTTACATAATGTTGTTCATAATTGAGACTTTCATTTCACTAGGATGACCATAGGTAACATGACCTTAATCCTGAGTGAGTTGTGAACTCCTGCCTATGAGAGCGGTCATTTGATTTGCATGGATGAGAGTGGCCAGATTGCCGGCTCAACAAGCCTACCATTTTGGGGATTCGTCTGATTGGGGAGCTGGAAACTCAACTACACAAGAAGGAATTCACTCTTTTCCCGAAGCAGGGGTAAGTAGATAAATTGCTCCCTTAAGGGTTGATTTCGGGTCTTGAACAATGTGGTGCCACACCCTCTCTTGGCTCGAGAGGGGTTTAGTCATAGTGGGACTATGATCTATTGTTCATTAGAGGGATTAGTGGTACTTAAGGAGTTAGATGTAACTATAGGGACAAAACGGTAATTTGTCCCAGCTGTACTTACGAGCGATTTGTGAAGGGTCATCATACTATTGATTGGTTATATCCAATGGTCACAAAAATATATTTGTAGTGCGAAGAGCGCACAGCTGTCAATCTTTAGTGGAGTATCCGACAGTTAATGGATGGTGGATAATACGATTAAAGCATTTAATTAGTTATTCGAGTACTGTTGGAGCTTCAAGCTACATGTCCATGAGGTCCCCTTAGTAGCTCAATGGATTTAAGTTGAGAATCAATTTTTGGGTTAATTTGAAATGTTCAAATTAATAAGAGGGAATTTAATTATATATGATATAATTAAGTTAATTCAATTATATATGATATAATTGATATAATGTATTTGATACATTATTGTTTAATTGGAGAAACAAATATTTGAATATGATTCAAATATATTATTTTATGAATTAGATTCATAGTTATTAAATTTAATATAAATATGATTTATATTAAATGTCATAAAATAGAGAAAAAGAACGATGGTTTTTATATTGTATATGATGCAATATTAAAATTATAGGTTATAAATATAATATGATAAGTTAGTTATCGTATTTATTTATGATTTATTAATTAGTTTATAATTAAATCTTTTTTCTCCATAACCACCCTTAGTGGGTAGTTATTTGGTTTTATGAAAAAAATGGGATAAATAAAAATTGGTTTTATTATTCCACACAGGAGACATCAAATATACGATTGAGTGTAAGAGGGTGACTACACGATCGATTCCTTTGAGAGACTAAATAATCGAGTAAGCTTTTCTATGCGATAGACTAGTTCGTCTACACGATAGTGTTGTTCACTGCACAATCGTCTTCCTCTTCCAAACTTCAAAATTTTCCTCTAACCAAAAATAGCCAGAGCCCACCATTCCTGAATTCTCATACTAAGAATATCGAGTGGTAGTGTCCTGTTGGTTCGAGGATCGAGTTTTTGCTTGCTGCTTGTTCGAGGAGTGTTCGAGTTGTTCGACGCGTTCGTGAACGAGTTCGTTCAAGGGATTAACTTAAAGAACAGTTCTTCAAAGATATACTCTCTAAACTTTGTTTTTAATTCAAAAGCATGTTGTAATTTAAGTTTCATGCATAATATGTTCTGTATGACTGTAAATGTATACGCTCAATCACAATGAGATTTGGACGATCCACTTCCGTTCAAATACTTCTTCTTTTTTCTAAATTTCCAAAAAAAAAAAAAAAAAAAATCCAAAAAAATCCAAAAATCTATATTTCCCCCTTAAATCCAAGATTCCTTAAATTTCCAAAATCATAATTCTTTTCCCAAGATTTTCCTCCAAATATTTTAAATCTTCCATCTCTTAACAAAATCGAGTTATCTTATTAAAACAATCTAATTTTGAACCACAAGCCAAATAAAATTCCAATCAATCCAAACTAGCTAAATTGAAATTAACTTGGCAAATTATTTAAATCTCAATTCTGAAAGAAAATTTCTCCCCCATATCTCTTTTTTTTCTCTTTTTTTTCCTCCCTTCTTCTTCAAGACCCACTTCTTCGTTCTTAGTCTCTAAAATTTCTCACACTTCTCTCTCTCCTCAAACATATAACTTTAAATAAACACTAAAAAAATTTACTCATTTCTGACCATATCCAAACATACATATAAGAAATTTCAACACTTAATTAGCCAATTTCTTTGAACTACACTGAGTCGGGAAAGAGCTAATTTGAAAATAATCTCATTTTTTTTCTTATAGATATATATATTCTTAATTCAATAACATGTTGACTCTGAGAGATTGGTCAATTCTAAACCCTCAACAATTTTATTTTATTTGCTAGTCAGGTTATTTCTTATTCGTTAGTTAATATGGTTAAAATGATTGACTACTCATCCAAGTAAAGCTCATCATTCCACGACCTAAGTCTATATATAAAGGCTAAGGCTCCCTTAGGCGAAATAGACGTTTAATAATGTTTCCATTTCCTGTTTTCTGTTTTTGTTTTTCATTTTTTAAAAAATTAATATATTTGATAACTATTCTTGTTTCTTGTTCTTAAAATTTGAAAAACGTTCCTAAAGATAAGATCAAAATTGGAAAACTACAAAAAGTAGTTTCTCCTATTTCATTTCTATTTTATTTAATTGGGCCAAAATTGACTAGTTGGGTAAGAAGCATGTCCAAAACATTCCCCAGCTTCATGGTCTTAGTATCAGATCTGGTGATTTTTTTTTTCTTTTCTATTTCTTTTTCCTCTATATTTTTATATTTTCTTTATAATTATTTCTTTTTTTTGTTTATTTATGTTTATTACTTTTATTATTATTTTTTATATCCATATCTTAATTTCATTTCGAATTTTGAATTTTAAAATATTTACATTTCTATATTATTTTGATTTTCAAATTTCAAATTTTCAATAGATTTGTCTTCAAATATAGGAAAATGAACCAAAATATTTACAAATATAGCAAATTTAATTTTGAATTTTGAATTTTCAAATATTTAGATATATATATTATTTTGATTTTCAAATTTCAAATTTTCAATCGGCTTGTTTTTAAATATAGGAAAATGGACCAAAAAATTTACAAATATAACAAAACTTCACTGTCTATCAGACTGCAATAGATTAAGATAAACACAGATAATAGTTTATCTCGGTCTATCGCAAATAGACTGATAGTTTTCTATAATTTGTAAATATTTTCAACGGTTTTGTCATTTAAAATAATCTTCCTTTTCAATATGTATATATAAATATTTTTTGAATTTTGAACTTTAAATTTTACAATATACATTTTTATATATTTTAAAATATATTATTCTTTTTTCTTTCATACGAAATAGTTATAATTTTACAATATATTTTGCTTACTAAGATATTCATTTAGGTTCATTTTAATATTTTTACAACCACGACATTTTCATAATAATATAATTGAGTTACATTTGAGTCTACAACATTTAAAATTTAAAACACGTGACTTGAGTGAGAAATAATATAGTAAATCAAATTTTAGTAATATATGAATGATAAAAATAATTGTATTATTGTTATTAATTTTACAATGGGGCTTATGTGTATTTGATAATTACTTTTTATATTTTGCATGCCATATATATATATATAATTAAATTATATTTAAACTATAAAATATGGAAAAAATGCAAGGAAAAAAATGCAAGAAATGAGAAATAGTTATCTAACAAATTTTTGTTATTGTTTCTTTTTTTTTTTCAAAAAATAGGAAACAGAAATATTATCAAATATATTTCTGTTACTTGTTTTAAAAAAAGTAGGAAACAAAAAACAGGAAACGGGAAACTAACATGCTTGAGACTTCAATTATAATAGTTGGTATTTTCAACTAGTATAACATATAATTAATTACAGTATTACTATTTTAAATCTCTTTTTATTACAATATTTACTATTTTTTACTCATACTAAAATAGACACATGCTATAATAAACCATATACTATAATAGCTACATACTTATAATAACTCTACTCACAAGTTTTCTCGGCAAAGAAAATTGAGGGTGGATCCCACAAAGAAAAATTAATCTCTCTACTCACGAGTTTCTCCACTTTACGTTCAACTTTGAGCTTACCTTCATCCACCTAACTTCTTCTTCAATAACTTTGATGATCTCTCTTGTCTTTAAAATCATGTTGATCTATATGGTCACTTGTTCTTGTCCAAACTATATATTGTAAAGAACTTTCAACATCTAGTTCGCTTGTTTCATTTTCTATAAACAACATTTTGATTTAGGGATATAAATACGATTTTGATCTATGTACTTTTGAATTTAGTTTATTTCTTACTTTTTTGACAGAAGCTTTAATTTATTTGTCTATCATATTTTCAAAATATTAATTTTGATTCTTAAAATTTTTAAAAATAACTATTTTGAATCCTTACAAATAATCACATTTTAAAAATACAAACATCAAACTTAACATTTTAAAAGTATAAAAATCAAAATGAATGAAAATTAAGAATACAAAGACAAAATGAACATTGGAATTAAAATGAACCATAGTCAAAAGTACAAGTCAAAGTAGTATTTAAACCTATATATATAATCAAAATGAAAAGGAGCTAAGAGTAGATAGACCAAAATGAGCATTTCAAAATGATTAGAACCAGATTGAACCAAAGCCAAAAGTACAAGGAGTAAAATAAAGTAAACATTTTATACTTTTCTTAAGTTTAAATACTTATTATCTTATATTATTTTAACATTACTGACACTTTTATTTACCGATATAACGAAAATGTTGATTTACTTCTTACGTCGATAGTAAACTTATGTACATATGAAAATATGTATAAAAATGTTGACATGTTAATAGAGAATATGTTTCAACTGCATGCTCAAACTGACATTTAGAACTTCAAAATTGGTGGCACCATATAGAAAATGGCCACAACAATATAGGAATGCTACAAGAATGTATGTGCCAATTACAACTTAATAATAAAATCCATTTTGTTTTATCTGTTTCTCATGCCATTGATTGTTGTCTTGCTATTCAGCACATTTCAAGATAAAATCACTCAAAAAGTCTTTTGATCTGTTTAAAATGACTTTTTAAATACATACAAAAACCAATTTTTTTACCGCAGTTAGAAAGACATTTCAAATAGATTTTTACCTGCTAGTCATGGTTTTTTTGTTTCTTAAAAAAAACGTTTAAAAAGGTAGAAATTATCCCACTTCAAAGTTAATAATTAACGAATCCATAATTTTCCAAATCAAATTTCTAGTAATTTCCAAAAATGTAACAACCATATAAATAAACCAAGGAAAACGAATTCAAACAACATAGAAAAGCTAATTCAAACAACTTTTCACCAAATTTCTATTATAAAAAACTGACAATTTTTTAAAACAGCTTCCAAACAACATTTTAACCACTAGGGAAAAGAAAAAGAACAATCTTCTCATTGTAGAATCAAAATAAGCAACAAACTAACCACAACTAAGGTCCTCGTTAAAATCAGAGGACACCAATCCAAGGTAATTAGAATCCCAATCGGCCTCCATAAAAGATCCTCGAAGGGAGGGGGCCTAGGATCAATACCAAAAACAACACCACGTGCCAGAATCAAAGTTGTTTAGTTAATTTCACGATTCTCGTAAAGGGAAAAAAGGAGAATAGAATACCTGGCTTGGATGCTGGAAGTATATAGGCTGAGAAGAATAATATAGAGGGTATATTGTAGCTGCCACAACTTCCAATGTATATCATTAAAGCTGCACAATCAAAGTGAAGAAAACAGAGCTGACAAAATAGGCAAAGTGCCTCCCAAATAACTCTATAATCAAATCCAATAAGAATTGTCAAAAGAATTTGGTCCAACTAGAATCATGAGAACCTAATCTAACTATATATGTATATATATCTTATATCTTAATATGAGTGACATCAACAGACAAATAATCCTGTTAAGGCATAGAACAAGGTATTCTCATTAAACTTGCACAGTTAAATCCAAAGCCAATCTTGCTGGACGAAGATAATTGTAGCCTTTGTGCATCTTTCCCTTATTTGCCACACTTTCCAACTCAGATTCTCATTCAACAAACCAACTAGCAGACAAACAGAAGAAACCTCTATCGCTTTCTCTTCGTCATCAACTCCCAATTGAATACCACAAAACTCATGATATCAGAAGTCACCACAAGCAAACTTGATCTGGATGAAGCTAGTAGTTATTTACTGTAAAAAATGAGTTCTCTGTTGGGAACTTATCAATTGAGGGCAATCCCATTTGTCAACGAAAATACTTGAAGAGTTGAGCTCCAGATTTCATGGAATCTATGTAGTAGATGGTGTGGTAGAATCATCAGCTTATCACGGATTTATGTTACACTTACTCAAGAACAGATCTTCTCTGTCTAGAAACTTCTTCCAGTAAGCTTTGTATTTTGGGATACCCAACTCCAGCCAAGGTTTCAAATATCCATTATAATGCAATGTTGCAGCCTTCTCAATGTCTTCGACATTAAGCTTGTAGTCATGACCTAATCCATATAGAGACCATGAATCATCAAGGGCATAGACAAGGTCCTGAAATGTAAGCAAGCTTGCACGCAACGCAACAGCATCAGTTGATCCGCCCTGCATCATCAACCTCTGTTCAATAATGGTTATGAAGGCAAAGGAGACCAATAATCTGATCATTCAAAACAAGGAAACTTCAAAGTTATCCTTGATCAATCACCGAAAATGTCAGACGCACAGACAGAAAAACATTGAGTACGATGCATGGAAACAAAAAGTATCAGCAGACATATCATAGAATAGACAATATTTTTTAAAAAGAAATAACTGTTTTCATTGAAAAGAATGAAAGAAAAGACATGACAATCATAAAATAGGTTGAGCATCGGCTGCAGTATTGCAATGTAACATGTCATAGCCTCTTCAACGGAAGATTTGAATGGGAAGATTAAGACTTGTTCAAATTAGGACCATTAAATTGAATATTTAACGGGAATCTTTCAGAAAAAAAGAAAAAAATCCTTGGTTTATGTTTTTGGGTGTGCGTCAGTGGGTGAGGGTGCAGATACAAGGAAGCATGTTTGTGCATGCAATTGTAAATATCTAAATTTGTATAATTATCTTTCGCATGCAATTGTAAATATCTAAATTTGTATAATTATCTTTCCTTCATAATTTAGAACAGCTAATGCCATGGGACTTACCTCCCTGACCAAACTACGGAAAGTTTGAGAAAGATCAAGCTCTCTCCACTTCGCCAGATCAATTACATTCAATCCTGAGATCCAAGTACAATCATTTTGAATGTAACCACTCTCACCCAGAAAGCTTTTAAGCTCATCAAACCTCATATGACAGCACTGTGCAGCACCATTAACTTTTCCTCCCATATCAAGGCTCCACAAGGCTGATAAGTCTCGCTGGACAATAACATCATCCTCCAGGATCACAACTTTATCCAGGTTCTTGAATATTTCAGGAAGAAGATAGTGCAAATGTGAAAACATTGAAATGTATTCTGTCCTAGAGTGAGTTAAAGTACGGAATGAAATACGGAACTCTTGAGGCAATACAAAAGTCACATTTTCATGATCATCAAGTTTAAGATGTTCAACATTTATTACTTCAATAGTTGCCTCCTTATAACTATTCCTCAAAAACCAGAGCTTCATGGCAAAGTAATTCTGTCCATCAGTCAATACATGAAAAACCTGATTCCCACTTTCCTAAAACATCAAAGAGTAGTTAATCAGTTTCATGTTGATAAGTAAGGCAAATATACGGGTTATAAGTACAGAAAAACATTTAACTTACTTTTGAATTTGAAACTGTTGAGTTGATAACCACTGATGATGCAAGTATATTGTTTGAGAATATTATATAATGGTTCAAAGTGGGATCAGCATATTTCTCGGCCTGAGAGAGCTCCAAATTGGTTGAATCAATTCTAAAATATTCAACAGTTAGCTGCATAGACAAGCAATGCATGCTCTTTGGCATGGTCTGAACAGCTAGTTGGAAGAGAAAGGCACTCTGTTTCATATGAAAATTGGCTTCATCCTCCGTCATATCAAATATTTGTCGTAACTTTTTGTCCACATTATTACATTCCACAGGGAATGATTTAGCTTTGGCTATTGTAGCTTCCATCTTCAGCGACTTTTTCTCTATCCTGATTAAGAAATTGAAGAAATGGAAAGTTTTCCAGGGCAGAAATATAAGAATTTATTACACGAGGATTCAATAAACTACAAAAAATTACACATGATAAAAAAGCAATCCCACGACCATTCAACTTAACCATGCATTCAATATGGTTACGTTTCAATTTTGCAATAATTTAGTCACTGAAATTATTTAGTTTCTTTTACTTATATTCCATACTCTTTTCTTCATTAATGAAAAGTGATTCCTTGGGTGGGGCAGTGTCATGCAATTTCCTCTTCAGGGAATTTAGGTTTGGATCCTGGTTGTAACTTTCCACTTTTCATCCTTTTCATCAATAAAAGCATAAACACTACCACGACTTACTGTAGTGGAAGATCAAGATCTGTAGTTGATTCACTCAAGACACGTTCCAGTTCTTGAATATTTTGCTTCATTTCTTGAGTTAACTTGCTTTGTGACGGAAGTTTTGCAATGCTAGGATAGTATGCTCGCGCAACAAAAAGCTGATCCTTCAATTTTTTTACCATAGAATCTTTGATAACTTCTCTATTTTCCTGTCGCCAAATACAATAACTCCCAAACTTCCACTCGCATGGTTTTCCACTTTCGTCCATGGCAGTCATACGTTGGGAAGGTTGAACTCTACCACCAACTTTAGTACTCTGAAAAGACATACAAAAATTAATCACAAAAACCACTTGAAATCCAGAAGCAGTTTATAAATTCCATCACAGACTAATACATTCATACATTTTCACGGGTATGCGTTGGTATGGCATCAACTTTTGGAGGTGGTAAACCTGTAGATTATTCAAACAAAAAGCTTTAAGCATAATGTTATGCCAGACAAAATATTTTCTAAATACTTGGAGGAAAGGATTCATTCAACCAAACCTTTTGGTTCCTGACTCTCGTGCATGACATCTTTAATTTCCTTCTTAGGTTCAATGGCATATTTCTGAAATACGTCCTGACAATACAGACCAAAGGCAATTCAAAACCATCACCCTAGCACTATCTTTAAATGCCAAAATGACGACCCTTTATCATAATAATTTCTCTTAAACATCAATTACATAAGACAATATAAAATCAAATACATCAAAATGTCAATTGTATAACTAATCTTTTAAGATAGCGATACATATTCATAAAGAATAAAACCAACAAGTGGATACATAGCGTGTGCACATATTTAAGCGGTACAATACACACACTGAAGTAGGGCAACTCCAACTTCATGAAAAAAAAAAAGAAAAAGAAAAAGATAAAAATTAATTAAATATGACAACTGAAACTCAAGCTGGCTGCTACTATATGTTATTTCATAGGTGACCGATATAAAGTGTACATTGGCGGCTTACATGAAACTGATAGTGATATCAGTTAACCAGTTAGGGGGGGAAAATCTAAAACGTGAACGCTGCTAACTCATTGTATGTTTTCAGGTGGAATTTGGCTCTTCCTATGAATATGAGGATATCAAAGTAGCGATGCGAGCCCATTCATCAATTTCATCTTCTTTGAAATTTCTCCTCAAACAGGGACTTCCAAGCTTTAGATTCACCATTCCATAAGGTGGCAATGAAGGCTTCCAAGAGGTTGTGGAATTCATATTGAAGTACTTACCCCTCCCAGTCCTAAAGTCCTGGAAGAGAGTTTTATCCCCTAATCCAACTCTGTTCAAAATATGACTATAAATCAAATTCTCCTGTTTTCAATGTACTTCCTCCAAGGGTCCTTTGATAGTACAATAGATTTGGTGCTTGGTTTGACATCAAGGTGACGTGCCATATTTAATACAATCAATTTCCTCCAAACGGACTTCTTTTAGATGTGAAACTTCCATTGTCTATTCTGCCAAGAGGGATTGATTTTTCAACAGGTAAACATTTGAGTTAGGTTATAATTACAAAACAAATTAGAAGTAGATCAAGTAGAAGCAAATAACGTAACCAATTCCCAGAAAAACCTCCCTACTGGACTTCTTTTGAAACAAAGCCTCCAATGGATTCCAAACGTTTTATTATTTGCTTAATGCTTGCCACCATCTAGTTACACTCACCTTTGCTTGAAATTGCCTATATCTTCTGGATGGGTTGACAACTAGTTGATCTAATCTGGTTCAACTTGTAATTTTCCACACGATGATTCTTTTTCTGCTTCAACCAAACACGATTAGCCTTCCTCCTCTAGTTTCTGTTCTTTCATCTCTTTCATCGCTCCTGTTTGGTCATTTATTTCATCAAACGGATTCTTCTGCTCATCTTTAAATCCTAAGACTTCCAAATTCCTTCAAGTCCATCTTTGCAACTTTGCCAACAACATTTGCATATTCTTCTTTTATTTCGAGTAGCAATTGTTGCACCTTCAGACTTGTGGTCAAAATCAATGCTCTAATACCAAACGGCTAGGATCAAAATATAAGAATTAATGAAGTTCTTGCCTTTTCGAACTAATGGTCAAACAGATCAAAGTTCTCACCCCCACCAATAAGCCATTTTATGCCCCATAAGATGTATTGAAGTTCTCATTCCATTCTCTTTCTACTTGTTGAATAACCAATGAAATCAAAAGCTTTCATTCCACTCCCTTTCACTAATGTTGTAGATGTCTTGCAACCTTTACCCACAAAATTAAGCATTTCTAAGTCCATGGCAGCAAAGCATCTGGATAATATTTCCCTCAGTTGTTACATAAAACCCCAAGCAAAGTCAGAATACTGTAGATCCACCACTTCATACTAAATAAGCAATGGTGCAACAAATGACCTTAAATCTCCTCTGCATCCCTACAAAGAATGCACTTTGATTTAAGAACCATACTTCAAGATTTTTTTTGTGAATCCTTCCAATAGTATTCATCTCCTCATGGCAGATGGTCCATAAGAAGAGCTACACTCTCTTGTCTGGGTCCCCTACCTTTCCAAACCACCAAGGTGGGCTCTTTATGGTATTAGTGACTGTTTATGTGCAAAGAGTGGTTCCACGGTGAAAATTAAGAGTGGCCACACCGTTCTTCTCCTCTGCCAGGATACACCCCTTTAGTACTTCCATCAAGTCTTTTAGTTCGTTCAATTCCATCTCAAGAGGTGCTACCTTTGGTAAGAGTAGACAAAAGAAAGACTAAAGAACAATGTGGCTCTCAAACCTTTGCCATATTCTACTTTGTCCCTAAAACGGGACTTCTAATTAAATTTTCCCAAATTTCTTTAAAAACGGATTAAAACAGAGCTATATCAAGGTTTCCATTTCCTTTACAACCTTGAGGTTCCTGGCCATTTGAACGAGAGAAGCATCTAGAAAAAAGGGGGAAAAAAAGGTATAAACTGAGACTGAGTTGTCAATGATGGACAGAAAAAAACACCCCACAAGTGTGATTGGAGAAAGTACAATACAGATAAATGGAATCAAGAACTCATCGTTGGTTCAAATAACACAAGCAAAGAACTTATGGTACAATAAATGGTTGAGAAGTAGAACAATTCCATAAGAAATGTCCTCTAATGTGAAGCATAGCCATTTGAATCATGTTCTATCTGCCTGAACTTATGGAAAATCTAATGCAATCAAATGCCTTCCCTGAACTACCAATTCTGTCAGTTTCTCATCTTTGAAAGATTTTGAAGCCTTAAAGGGGAAATGGAAAAGGAAGAGTCATCCAACCAAGGAATAAACTTTAGAGAAGGCAAGAACTCAGAGTAGCAAAAGAGCAGATTAAACAGAGGAAATAAACATTAGGCAAATTAAGAGATCTATGTTGTTGGGTGTGGCTGTAAAGTGTGAACTTTTTAGGAACTTGGATTTCAGCTCGGCTAATAAGTTGCACAATGATTCAAAAGCTTAGTTGTGCCATACTCATTTTAAGAAATCACAATTTTAAAGCCTTCACTTTTGGGTAAAATATTACATGCATTTTCATGAGAACAAATTTAAAATACTATCCCCAAATGATATGTGGCACAACATATTCATATAAAGGTCAACGGTGTACATCCACCACAACTGGTCCAAGCACAGCATTTATAACAAATAAATAAATTACAACTGACCAAGCACTATCTACTGCTGATACAAGGAAAAAAAACTACCATTAAGAGAGAACTAAGAGAATATTAATAGACCTTTGGAAGAGTTGGTCCCAATTTTCTGATAACATCATCTACATGACTAGGCTGAAATCCCTGCCATAAAAATGTTCATTGAAACTAAAACAACGGGACAGTAGAAGTAAACTTCACAATGGAGAAGGATCTAATCCATTAATATTTCTTTCTTCCTGTATCAAACCAACTAAAATTATTTTTCCAAACATTTTCTTCCCTCACCGTAAATATATACAGAATGGTACCTGTAACTGAAAATTTACAAAACCAGTATAATGCTTATAGTATGAATTTTAAAATCAAATGCCCCAAAAACAAAGATCAGTCCTTACTGGTTTTGAATTTTGCGAGTCAGATGCATATCCTGCAGAAGAAGAGTATAAATGGTGTTAGACAAATACCAAAAATATGTACTGGTGGAAAAATTCTCTTCATGAAAAGGAGGAACTGAGAATGGGAAACATTGCCAAGCCCGATTACATTGAGGCAGATGAAAGATTATATTAGTGGGAAGATGTCTGAATTGCTTCTTATCCTAATTCATGCGGCATTCATCGGAGAAAATCCCAAAGGAGATACAAATGGAGGGAGAAGGAGACACTTAAAAAGAAAATGACGAAAGAAATTAAAATTAAATAACCTCGTCATATACGATGCAACTGACACCAAAGCTACAAGTAAACCGATTCGAAACAAAATCGAATTCAAAATCAAACGAGCCAAATAAAGGGTAAAACCGATGGGGGGACGCGAGATCTAGCAGAGTATTAAACAAAGAGAATAGAGAGTATACAAGATGTGACAAACCCAATTGAGACAGTAAAAGCAACGAACAGATCCGATCAAGTAACGTCAGATTCAGCACAACTAACAACCAATTCAGAAAAAAAAAAAAAAAAAAAAAAAAAAAGAGCAAACAAGATACCCGTAGTGTGAAAACCATTGTAGAGACCGAGCAAAAACACAAGAGGCACGAGCATTGAGAGAATAACGAGGCCAAGAACTCCGATCACGAGTCCTCTCCATCTCCTTTTCGCCGGAAATCCATAAGCAGAAGCTCCGCTCCCTCCACCACCGCCGCTCTTCATACTCTCTTCTCTCCACTATTGATTGATAATGTATAACCTTCCTCTTCCCAAATCTCTCCCTTCCTCCACCTTCTGCAAATTTTCCTGTTGTTATGGAAGTGATCTCCGCTGGAGTTCAAGCAGAGTTGTGATTTATATAGATCATGAAACACGAACTGTTCATCAAAAAATGTATGGAACGCGTCAGTATTCTCCAGTAATGCGAAGAAATAAGGATTGTTGTTGATGAACTTGGAATCTCCAATGGCTCCCGTTCTCAATTCTCCCGCTCCATCGCTCAGTTGCAATGGATCAGATACGAATTTCTCGAATGTGGGTTCAGAGGGATTTTGTGCGTGAAAGAAAGAGCAGTCGCGAGTGAGAAAGGACTTGAACCGGACGATGAATTGTGGGGATTTTCAGTTTTCTTTTTTCTTAAAAAAAAATTGAGCTAAATTTGTAATTTACATCGGCTCAAAATGTTACGCATTTATCTAAGTTTTGAGTTTGGTTTTTATTTATTTTCTTTATCTTAAAATAGTATAATTTTCTCCATTTGAATTTCGCTTTCATTTAATCTCTAAATTTTTATATTTTATACTTTTATTTTTGAATTTTTATTAATACTCACTTTTATAAATAGACTTCATTAATATTCACTTTGGTCTTTGGTATTAATTCTCGTTTTAATTAATTTAAAATAAGTAATAAAAAAAATGAAAACTAATTTATTTATATGAATTAATAGATATTATCAGTAAGTATTGGAAATTAATATTTAATTAAAAATCATGAAATTAAGGGATCAAATTAAAATAAAATTTCATATTCTTTTTTAAAAGATAAATATAACATTTTGAAACTAAGAATAATTAGAAATTAAATTTAAATTTAAGGGTAAAAGTGTGATATTTTGAAACCTAAGAATTAAATGGAAACCTAAACCTCATCCGAAACTTTGGGAGCAAAAGGTTTTTTCTTTTAATTTTGTATCAATGGGATCTCCAAACTTTAAAAAATGTTTAATATATATTTGAATTTTTAATTTTGTGTCAAACAAATGTCTGAACTTTAGAATTGAGCTACGCTTTTGTTAGCAATTAGATACGAGATTGAAAGTTCAGAAACATGTTAAACGGTTTAATGATTTTTTTTAAAAAAAGTTTAGAGACCTAAATTTACTTTAAATTACAAGTTTAACCCATAGATTTTCGTATTTATATCTAAACCATTTTGATTAACTTCTTCAACATTTTCTAGAAATATATAGTACTATTATATACGAAATTTAACTTTATATTTAATAAATTTGTTGGTTTTAAATAACGAAAATATTTCAAGAAATTAATCAAAAGTAAGAGGTGAATAACATTCACGGACAAATTTATCTTTACTCTTAAATTGCTATTGTCATTAATTTAATGTTTAAAATACTAATCAATCAATTATATAATTTATCACTGTTTTTTTCTTTATTATATTTTTAAGAATAGAGTACGTGTCACTAACTTTGAGGTATGCTCATTTTAATTTATTATTTTAAATCATTACAATTAAAACAATCATATTACAAAAATAAAAATACGGGTCAAAATAAGTATAGCTTTGTTTATATATTTATTAACACCCAAGAGGTTTACAGTTTGAATACCCCTATTTTATTGTACTAAAAAAAGTTAATCAAAGATTTCGATCATTAGTGTATTTTTAAAATGTGACCTTTTTAATTTACTCCGTTTACTTTTATACTAATTTTTTAATCACAATTTCATTACATAACACTATGCTTTGTAAATTCCTTAAAATAATGCTAAAAGATTTTTGTTACTTAAAAAATTTAGGACAAATATCAATTTATACTCTTAAATTTTTAGATTTGTATAATTAAAACCTCAAATTAATAATTGTATCGATTTAAACGGTATAACTTTTATAAATAAATCAATCTATACTCAAATAAGGTTTTGTTTTTTTTTTTTTTTTAAAAAAAAAGACAAAGATATGAAGATGAAAAACCACTCATATTAATGAAAAATCAATACTAGTCATTTGATTTTAACATTTTTCTCTAATAAGAGTGTTCAAAAAATTCAATTTATATCTAAATCATTTTGACTAAATGTGCTTCAACACAATCCAACCCACAAGCATCCCTACTCTCTAATAGTATGTTTTTTCATGCATTTAAAAAAGTCTATACACATGTGAAAATTATGCATTATTTGTTTTAAAATTGAATCGTACTAGAAGTCCAAATGTATTCATTTATAAAACTTTAAGTTTTTTATTTCATCTTATATATATATATTGACAATGTGTCGGGTGAGGAGATGGAACTTGAGATTCTGAAGTTGATAGTACAAGTTTATACCAACTATGGCTCATGTTGGTACTTTAAGATTTTTAGTCGGTACTATTGAGTTGGAAGTCCAAGTGATACCTACCTCCAAAGTTTAGATTTATATATTGACGGTCACACTAATAAAATATAGGTTTAAATCCTATTTTGGTCACTAAACTTTGAATCTTATACTATTTTGGCACATAAACTTTTAAAAACATTCGTTTTGATCCCTAAATTTTTAAAAAGTGTTTATTTTGGTCTATGTTATTGAGATTCAAAATTTAGGGACCAAAATAGAACAAGATTTAAAGTTTATGACTAAAATACAACCAATTATTTGTACGGATCCCAAGATTTCTTAATCATAGATTACTTCAAATCATCTATTAATTAAAAAAGTAATAAATGTAATTAATGATATAATAATCTAATAAATGAAATCAATTACAAAATTATGTTATTTATCAATAATAATCGCACGACCCTGTCCCATTAATAAGTGTATTCAAATATCCCTACAAGTCAGTTGCCTTCGGTAGGCTAGAGGTTAATGCATTAAAATTATCTACTTTTATTTATTTATTTATTATTATTATTTTGGTTATAGCTCACTAGTCTACTTTACTAGTTTACTATACTTGAAAAATGACATTTTTTTCCTCTCTCTCGTTTTTTTTTTTTTTTTTGGTTCAACATTTTATTTATGTACTAAATTTGAAGTGTTTTTTTTTTCCAAGAAAAACTTCATTAAACTTTGAAAGCGGAAGACTGGTGTAACTAAGTCCCTCGTTAAAAATTTCAAAATAATGCTATTTACTAACTCAATTGATATAGTATTTATACTATCAACTTCGAAGTGGAGGTTCGATTTCCTCATCCCACGTATTATCCAATAAAAAATTCCATTGAAAATATTCAAGGATGGCATAAGAAGAACGAAATCAATGAAGGGTGCAAACTAATCACCAGCCCTTCGATCTCGTCAGTAACAGTTTGGGCTTCCAAAATCTTGGTAGGTTAAGAGAATCACAAACCACCTAACCAACCCACTAGCCTCCTGACCAACATTTTAGGATGCATCAATGTTCAATTTCTATTTGTTCAGTAGGAGGACCGATAAAACCTGGCTCACCAAGCTCTCCAATTGATCGGTGTAAGAAATCAACTACCCTCTATAGTTTCTTGGTAGCTACACAGAATTCATAAAATTTGAAAAGTTATACAAACCTCCAATGAACCCTAGCTATATAAATCAGTCAATTCATAGCTTGTTTAGTCCATTGCATGTAAAATTATGTGTTATTCGAACAAAAATATCAATGTTGTACAAATCTCCAATGAATTTATATGAGAGCTAATAAAAGATAGACATATTGGAGGGTGAATGATTAAATTATATTAAAATCTAATTGATTAGATTTTTTTTCAATAATTTGTTATAATAAAAATAAATTAACTAGCAAAAATATAAATTATTTAAAACTAACTACGGGAGTTATTATTTATTATTATTATTTATGCGTTATGATTAATTTTATAAAACTATTGGAAGTAATCACACAAACTAAACATAAATTTAATTTATTTACGCAAATTACACTATATATATATAATATATATATATATATATATATATATATATATATATATATATATATATATATATATATATAATATGCTAAATAATAAAAAAGCTTTTGAAAAAATCAACAACAAACTAGCAAAGGGACTAAGATTTATTGAAAGTACATGGACAAAATTGAACATTTAAAAGTACAAAGACTAAAATTAAACAACTTTTAAATTTTAGACCAAAGTGGAATATTAACTTATAAAAATTAGGACCAATAACAATTTAGTGTTCTCATATTAAATTAATGGGGTGTTTAGATTGAGATAAGTTGGATTATAAACCCAACTTAGTGTTGGGGCCAACTTGCTATCTCACTCATTTCTTATGTCCAACTACACCGAATTGGAAATAGTGTTGCCCCACATTCTCAACGATTTCCTCACGCATCTTCACTCTTCTCTCATACGTCTCACAACCTGTTGGGAATGATGCCCTAAAGTCTCGTGTCTGTAGTTTGTAAAGACAGTTTATACGAATGCTTGTGATGTATAATATATGATATTTACTTCATTCTTATCTTTGAACATTGGATGTTTTTTTGCTTCACCACAAACCAATAACTAAAATCCCTGATTGTCATTATGTAACTTAAGCATGTATGTGGAGACATACAAGTGGATCATGTATTAAGTGATAACCATTGGTGTGTAGTATATGGATGTAGGAGGGAAACCTTATCCTGGTAACGCTAAGATGCGACCCACTTTGTAGAATAGTTACGAGTGTTGGGACTTACTATAGATGGTCTGATCCTGATCACTCGTGTGGGGACATGTGAGCAGGGGCGTCTTATACAAAGAGTTTGTATAAGACATGACCACGAAGTGTTAACGTCTCATTATATAACGTCGTTCATGCAAAGATTTCACTTCACTAGGATGACCATAGGTAACATGACCTCAATCCTGAGTGAGTTGGGAACTCCTGCCTTTGAGGGCGGTCATTTGATTTGCATGGGTGCGAGTGGCCAGGTCGCCGAATCAAACTACCACTTTGGAGATTCGTCTGATTTGGGAGCTGGGAACTCAGCTACACAAGATGGAATTCACTTCTTCCCCAGCTGGGTAAGTAGATAGATTACTCTCTTAAGGACTGATTCTGGGCTTGAACGATGTGGCGCCACACACCTTCTCATGGCCCGAGGTGTCTATACATAGTAGGACTATGTTTATTTGTTCATTAGGGGATCAGTGGTACTTAAGAAGTTAGATGTAACTACAGGAGCAAAATGGTAAATTGGCCCAACTGTACTTACGAGCATCTGTGAAGGGCTATCATACTGTTGATTTATTATATCCGATGGACACAAAAAATATATCTGTGGTAAGAAGAGTTCAACTTTCCGTTTTAGTGGAATGCCTGACAATTAACGGATGGTGGATCTCGTGGCTAAAGAGTTAGTTAGCTATTCACGTGTCGTTGGAGCTTCGAGCCATAGGTCTATAACGTCCCTTGGTAGCTCAATGGATTCAAGTTGAGAATCAGTTTTTGGGTCAGTTTGAAATGTTCAAATTGACAAGAGGGAGTTCGATTATATATGATATGATTGAACTGGTTAATATATATTGATATGATTGACTTTATGTATGAGATACATTAATTGGAGGAAAATTGGATACAAATATGATTTATATCTAGTGGAGGAGAAAACACTATAGTTGATATATGATATTAAACTATAGGTTAATGAATATAATATGATTATATTTATTATTTTTATTTTGACAATTATGGGATAATTGTGCACGCCGTTTCTCCGTAACTATGCGTTAGTGGGAAGTTCCATTCGATTTTCATAACTGGAGAATAAAATGAAAATTGTTTTCATTTTGCAAAGATCACAATTTTTTTGCTCAAGAGTAGTGTTTTGCCTATCGCTTAGTAAAATCAGAGACTATACGATAGCTCGCTTTTACTACACAATCGCATACACCCGCGCGCCTTCTTTCTAAACGATCGCCTACCTTTTCCTAAACGATCGTATAGACGATCGCTGCCATTTTCCTACACGATCGTGTACTTCATCTAAACGATCAAGCACTTTGTCTATACGATAGACTTGACTTTTTCCCATTTGCTTGATCATTGTATATGATCTTGATTCCTCTTCCCCTCTACAAAATCCGAGCAGAGCCATTCTTTGGATTCTCATACCGAGAATACTAAGGGTTCCAAGTGGTGGTGTCATCTCTATCTTCCTTCTGTTCGTGTGGAGGCCGTTCGTGGTAGATGATCGGGTGTTGGTGAACGATTAGCTTGATGTTCCAGCGAGAGCGAGAGCATTCGGTCGTGGAGAGAGCGAGATTTATCGAGAAGAAAGAGTCTTCAACTGGTAAGTTTTCTTGTTCTCCTATTTGTTAATCTTAAAGCATGTTGGTAATTTACAGTATGATGTATATCTGTTTGTGTGAATGTAAATGTGGTAATTCTGTCATAATGCTTTTGGAAAAATCCGCTTCCGCTCAGAGGTACTCTTGTATAAGAGTTTCTTTGATTGGTATCAGAGCCATGTTTCTGATATTTCAAATTCATTGATGCAAAGAATTGCATTTACATTATCGGTGGGTGAAGCATGTCTACTTTCTGTTTTAAGCGTTAAATCGTTTTTGGATGTGTGGATTAATGGAGTTTTCTGGGATGAAGCTTCTGGTTTGTTTAATTCTTTTACATTTCAAGTTAATTGTAAAGGCCTCTGCGGTTTTAGGCATTATTAACTGCTATCGAGTCTGTAATTTCAAAGTCGTTTGAGTCTGTGAGTCGTTCGTGAAGAAGCTTCGTAGCAAGGGTTATTGATCTTCGAGGATGAAGATGACCAAGCATTGGTCGGTTCGTGTAGATGATGGGGTAAATGATCGTTGAGTATCGAATACTCGGGAGTTGTTTTACGTGCGCACACTAGACGATCGTATAGCTCAACAAGCTTCATCCTTAGTTACTGACTATATGATCGCGTAGTAAATCGTTTACCTATCGCGTGTTAAGTGATCGTCTAGACGATCGGGCTTCGCGGCTTTGTTGTCATCTAAACGATCGTTTAGCATCCACACGTTTTCTTCATGTGCGCTACATGATCGTTTACCTGGAGGCGTTTACTAAACGATAGGAGCTTCGCCCGGTGGTTCAAAACCCGGTTTGCCTGTGAACTGGTTTGCTTGGTGGAAAAATGTAATAGATAGAGTTTTTCATTCCAGTTTTTGAGGTGGTTCATCCGGTCCATTAATTTGTGTTAATATATATAGGATGTATGTTTTATTTATATGTTATATAGTATGCTATATAGAAAAATCCCACCTTAGGTTATGCATTGGTCATGCATCATCTCTTTATCATAAGTGTTATGATTTAGAAAAGCATGATTTATATTACGTAAGAGCATGCTCATGCATCATATAATATAAGAGTTATATTTATGAATGCATAAAGCATTGACATGCATCATCTTTATATTATAATTGTTATAGTATAAGGGTGTATGGAAAGCATGTGTACTTGGTTGTTACTTGTATGTAAAAGTTATATATAGTAATGACTAAACATTACATGAAGCATAACACATAGGTTAAATTTATAAGAGTTATAAATACCTCGCTGTTTGGCAATGTATGTTTTAGTTGTTTCTTTTATAAAGGTTATAAAAAGAAATTAGAACTAAAATCAATAAGAAAGACATGCATGCCAACTTAGGTTTAAATCATGGTTTTAAAATTGTTTAAAAACTTGGATGAGATAGACTTAAGATCTTGGTTCTAATATGATTAGCAACCTTAGGCTTTAATCTTCTAATCAGTTTAATAGGATTAAATTGACTAATAAAAGGTTAAAGTGTAGCAAATTTATCTATAAGGACCTTTTGTCTAAAGCGGGTTCTGTCTAGGCTGGGGTTTTTAAGGTGATGGAAATAGAACATCCCTACCTAGGAACCGACCTGGAAAGGTTAGATAGATTTTATTCATGCATGCAAGGTTAAGGACAATCCATTAAAGAGTTTAATATGACTATTTGAACTTGTTTTATTTCAAAGATAAAATTTGTTTTTGAGCGGATCAAAGAATGGCTTAGACTAAAATTAGTAGTCGGATTGTCAAGGTTAATGAACCCTTAGGTAGAACATTTATGGGAGGTACTTGGGCCATTTGATGCTTCATTTAACTCTTGCGTTTCTCCATTTATTGTCCACACCGTGAGACCTATCCTCAGCCTCATGGCACCCTGAAAGTGTTCCCTTGAAGGATGGTGTTTGGGTAGGTCAATATCAAGGTGGATAGAGAGAATGTTCATGGTAAGTGGGAGCGGGAAGTGCGATAACATATCCCACAGTCTCTCTCGTTAGGTTGAATAAAGTTTCTATGCATCGAGGCACCCTGGGAGTGTCCCCCTATAGGATGGTAGATTTGTACGTTTCTTTATTTGATCTCCTATAAGAGGATAAGGTTACTTAGTCTCTTGTCCTAATTTGCTTCTTCCCTACGGTGGGCGCATTAGGGCAGGACTCTGGGGCCGAAAACAAGGGTTACACTTACGCGAAATTGTTACGGGTTAACAGTTATGGATCGAACAAATGGTGGTTGTCAGGTTCAGTTCTAAGAGTTGGTTTTGCCTAATGGTTGAGAATGTCTCATCCCAGTGAAGGGGTATCTGATCACCCCACCAGTGACATTTGTCCTGCTTTGCTGGGGCATCATTGCAAAATAGAAGTCTTATCACTTAGGGTACTTAGAAACTGTTTTGCTAAAACTAATTGGTTAAAATGTGGTTTAGCAAAGTCTTATAAAAGTTTGTTCATTTTTTCAGCAACGATTTTAAAAATGGCTACAGTCACAATTGCATTATTGAACGTTGAAAAACTAACTGACGACAACTATTCGAGTTGGAAACATATGATCACGACGATACTCATCATTGAGGATCTCATGTTTGCCCTTACGGAGGTTTGTCTTCCTATTCCAGCTCTAAACGCCTCTCGAAATGTTCGGGAGGCGTACGAGCGATGGACACGGGCAAACGAGAAGGCCCGAGCCTATATCTTGGCCAGTCTGAATGACGTGTTGGCTAAGAAGCATGAGTCCATGGTCTCAACGCGTGAGATCATGGAGTCCCTGTGGGGGATATTCGGACAATCATCTAGATAGCTCAAGCACAAGGCTCTGAAATACATCTTCAACTCCAAAATGGAGGAAGACACCTCTGTTCGTGAACATGTGCTTAACATGATGGTCTACTTTAATGTGGTGGAGATGAATGGATCTAGGATCGATGAGGGCAGTCAGGTTAACATAATCCTGCATTCATTTCGGAGAGCTTCCTCCACTTTATTAGCAATGTGATTCTTAACAAAGTGGAATATACTCTTACAACTCTCCTCAACAAGTTGCAGACATACCAATCTTTACTGAAAAGTAAGGAAAGGAAAAAAGGTGAGATAAATGTTGCCTCTCTTCTAAAACGTTCCATCGAGGTTCGACCTCGGGGACGAAGTCTGCACCTTCTACTTCTAACTCTGGAAAGGGGAAGAATAAGAAGGGTGGTAAGGGGAAAGGGAAGGCGCCTGCTAACCCGCCACCTGTCGCCCAGATGAGGTGTCCGCCGCCGATTGAAAAAGGAAAATGTTTCCATTACAACCAGAACGGACACAGGGAGGGGAATTATCCTCACTATCTAAAGGAAAGGAAGGAAACCAAGGCTAAGGCCAAGGCGGACAAAGGTAAATATGATTTACTTGTGCTAGAAACTTGTTTCATGGAGAATGATGATTCTGCCTGGATTATTGATTCGGGCACCACTAATCATGTTTGTTCTTCTTTTTAGGGGACTAGATCCTGGCAACAGTTGAAGGCTGGTGAGATGATGATGCGAGTAGGCACTGGGCACGTCATCTCAGCCGTGGCAGTGGGAGGAATCCAGTTAGCTTTACATAATAGATTTCTTGTTTTAAAAGATGTGTTTGTAGTTCCTAAGTTAAAAAAGAACTTAATTCTGTAAAGTGCTTGCTACAATGTAAATACACTCTTTCGTTTAATGTGGATAAAGTGTTTATTCTTAAAGATGGAGTTGAAATTTGTACAGCTAAACTGGAAAATAACTTGTATGTGCTAAGACTATTAGCCTTAAGTTTTCTCCATAGCATAGAGATGTTTAATCTGCCGGAACTCAATCTAAACGTCAATGAATTTCTCCAAAAGAAAATACCCAACGTGGGCACCTTCGATTAGAGCAGATCAATCTCAATAGGATTGAGAGGTTGGTGAAGAATAGTCTTCTAAGTGAGTTAGAAGAAAATTCTGTACTAGTGTGCGAATCTTGCCTTGGGGGTAAGATGACTATAAGACCTTTTATTGGAAAAGGTTATCGAGCCAAAGAGCCTCTTGAGTTAGTACATTCTGACCTCTGTGGTCCTATGAATGTGCGAGCCCGAGGAGGCTATGAGTATTTTATCAGTTTTACTAATGATTATTCTAGGTATGGGTATGTTTATCTGATGCAACGGAAGTCTGAATCCTTTGAAAAGTTCAAAGAGTTCAAGGCTGAAGTTGAAAATGCATTGGATAGACGGATTAAAACACTTCGATCAGATAGAAGTGGGGAGTTTTTGGATTCAGGGTTTCAGGACTATTTGATAGCACATGGAATTGTTTCCCAACTCTCAGCACCAGGTACACCTTAGCAGAATGGTGTAGCAAAGAGGAGAAACAGAACCTTGTTGGACATGGTTTGTTCGATGATGAGTTACGCTTTCTTACTAGACTCGTTTTGGGGTTTCGCAGTGGAGACTGCGGTATACATACTTAACTGTGTTCCTTCCAAGAGTGTTGCAAGAACACCTCTGGAGTTATGGAATGGGCGTAAAGCTAGTTTACATCACTTTCGCATATGGGTTGCCTAGCACATGTACTTGAGACAAATCGCAAGAAGTTGAAACCATGATCGAGGTTATGCCTCTTTGTAGGCTACCCCAAGGGTACACGAGGGGGTTACTTTTATGATTCGTCGGAAAATAGGGTGTTTGTTTCCACGAATGCTACTTTTCTTGAGGAGGATCATATAAGGGAGCACAGTCCACGTAGTAAAGTCGTGCTACGTGAACTTTCCAACGAAACTATTGAAACTTCAACAAGAGTTATTGAAAGGTCTGCTTAATCAGCAAGGGTTGTTGGTGATAGTTCATTTGGTAGGTCGGTTCCACCTCAAGAGTTGAGGGAACCTTGACGTAGTGGAAGGGTTGCGAACCTACCAGTTCGCTATCTAGGTTTCACGAAAATCCTGGCTATGGTAGCAGATCGCATCGTTGAGCATCCGTTGTCTTATCAAAAGGTAATAGAGGATATAGACCAGGATGAATAGGTCAAATCCATGGATCTCAAACTGGAGTCAATGTACTTCAACTTAGTATGGGATCTTGTAGATCAACCTGATGGGGTAAGATCTATAGGTTGTAAATGGATCTACAAGAGAAAACAGGGTGCTAATGGGAAGGTGCAAACCTTCAAGGCTCGAATTGTGGCAAAAGGGTTATAACCAGGTAGAGGGAATCGACTATAAGGAGACTTTCTCGCCTGTTGCCATGTTAAAGTCGATACATATCCTCCTGTCTATTGCCGCTTATTATGATTATGAGATTTGGCAAATGGACGTCAAAACGGCCTTTCTGAATGGAAATCTTGAGGAGACTATTTATATGGTGTAGCCCGAGGGATTCATTACACAAGGTCAAGAGCAAAAAGTTTGCAAACTAAATTGGTCCATTTATGGGTTGAACCATGTGTCTCGATCTTGGAATATTCGGTTTGATACTACGATCAAATCGTATGGCTTTGACCAAAATGTTGACGAGTCTTATGTCTACAAGAAGATCTTCAACGGTTTAGTAGTTGTCTTAATGTTGTTGTAGATGATATGCTACTCATTGAGAATGATGTAGGTCTACTGATTGCAGTTAAGAACTGGCTAGCGACCAAATTCCAAATGAATTATTTCGGAGAGGCTCAGTATGTTCTGGGAATAAAGATCTTTTGGGATCGTAAGAACAAAGTGCTAGCACTGTCTCAGGCATCATACATTGACGAGATGTTGCTCAAGTACTCGATGTAGGACTCCAAAAGGAGCCTACTTCCATTTAGGCATGGAGTCACTTTATCTAAGGACATGTGTCCTAAGACGCCTCATATGCATCGGCCGTTTGCAATCTTATGTGCGCGATGCTCTGTACTAGGCTAGACATATACTATGCTGTGAGAATAGTCAGTAGGTATCAGTTTAACTCAGGCCAGGGTCACTAGACCACAGTTAAATACAACCTAGTATCTTCGGAGAACGACGGACTACATGCTCGTGTATGGATCTAGGGATTTGATCCTTACTGCATAAATAGATTCTAACTTTCAGACTAATAAGGACTATCGCAAGTCCACTTTAGGGTCAGTTTTTACTCTTAACGGATGAGTTGTAGTGTGGTGAAGCACTAAGCAGGGGTGCATCACTGACTCCACTATGGAGGTCGAGTACGTAGCGGCTTGCAAAGCTGCCAAGGAGGTCGTTTGGCTCAAGAAGTTCCTGATAGAGCTGGAAGTTGTTCCAGATATGTCTAGGCCCATCACCCTTTATTGTGACAATAGTGGTCCTGTGGCGAACTCCAAGGAGCCCAGGAGTCACAGGCGTGCCAAACACATAGAGCAGAAGTATCACCTGATCCACGAGATAGTGCATCGAGGGGACGTGATCGTCATGAAGATCACTTTGGAGAACAACGTTGCTGACCCGTTTACGAAGGTTCTCACGGCTATAGTGTTTGAGGTGTTGGGTTTTATGTCCTAAAAACTCGCAGTTTGTAAAATGATAAACAGTTTCTATTATCAATATACTTGTTATTGATCTCATAAATTGTATGAAAGTCTAAATCCAATAAACTAAGACCCATGACTATTGTATGAGTACTTGAACTTTATGTGGAGACATAAGAGTGGATCAAGTTCGAGTAAATAGTCAAAATGATCTATGGTACATGAATGAGATTGGGTACCTTATTCTGGTAATACCATTGGATGTGGCCTACTTTGTAGTTGTTACAAAGAGTTGTAAAGTGCTACATACGATGTGATCCTAATTAGTACATGTTATGATATGAGTAGTGGGGGGCGTCCTATGCAATGAGTTTGCATAAGATCAGGACCAAGAAATAAGTCACTCTTACTTTATAATGTTGTTTACTATTTAAGACTGACTATTTCACCTATATGATCTAGGTAACTCGATCTTAATCCTTAGTTAACTATGAACTCATGTTTATTCGGAATTGCCCTTAGATTTGCATAGTTGAGGGTTGGCTCAACAGCGCCAACTCAATAAGACTCCCAGTTTAGGGGTAAGACTGGATAGATAGCTGGGAACATAGGGTGCAAGAAGAAGTTCACACCTATCCGGTTTAGGGATAGGAGAAAGGTTGTTCTCTCAAGTACTGAATCCAGGTCTTGAACAAGGGGCCCCACCCTCTCACTAGGCTGAGAGAGTTTGGTTTGGTGATTGAATCACAAACTAGTTGTTCATTAGAGGATCAGTAAGGACTTGAGGAATAAGACGTAATCTCAGGGGTATAACAGATATTTGACCCAGCCGTTATTATGAACAACCTGTGAAGGGTCGACTTGCTGATTATGGTTAAATCATGTGGACATAATATATCTACAGTGAGGGGAGTCCAACTATGGGCTTTAGTGGAGTGACCCATTAGTTAACGAATGAGGATTAATTTGGTCTAATGAGTTTAGCCAATTAATCTTGGATCGTTGGAGCCCATGATCTGTAGGTCCGCGAGGTCCCTCTACTAGCTCGTAACGAACTAGCTCTAGAATAGCGTGATAAGTTAATTTGAAACGTTCAAATTAAAATTAAGAGAATTAGTAATTATATGAGATATAATTACATGTTTAATTTTAGAATTAAACAGAATAAGAGAATTTATATATTTAAATATGATTTAAATATATAAAGATGGATATGTGTTAAAATTAATTTAATATTTGATATTAAATTAATTAAGTTTTATTTAATAATTAATTTATGAAATAAATTAATTTTCATTTTTAAAATAAAAATAGATTTATAAAATCAAATTTTGATTTTTAGATAAAATTGGAAAACAAAAACACAAAATGGAAAAATGGTTTTTTTCCATTATCCATCACCTAACTAGCTCACACATATTGCAATGTCTTGCCTTTGTCTTCTCCAAGCATGAGCTACAACTCATGCAGCTCTTCTCTTTGCATATTGATCTGCAATATAATGAAGAGATTGGTGTGAAAACCGGGCATGCAATCCATAGAGTTTTTGAGAGAAAAATTGGTTTGAAGAAAGGTTCTTCAACAAGGTTGCAGCAGTGAGCTTTTCTCCTTCATCCCTTTATTCAAGCTTGTTTTGAGTCCCACAATTCAATCTAGAGCACCAAGAGAATAGTGGGGAAGATCTTGAGGTGATCTACAATAAGATATGGAGAAGATAGCAGCTGAAGATGGAGCTTTAAAGAAGTTCTACAAGATGTATGTCTCGAAACCCATTTTTTTGCAGAAGCATGCTTTATATTATGCCAAAATTAATGAATTTGAGTGCTTAAATGATCCTTGTGCTTCCGCTGCTGTTGATACATTCCTACATGAGAGTCATCTTCAAAGTATGGGTTTACGAGACCGCCCGCGGTTGGACTAGGGCAAGTGAGAGATTTTATTGTACTGGGCCTTAGTACCCTAGTTTATTGTTTTGTACTAGTTTTTGTACACCCTACTCACTTTAGGAAAAGTGGGAGAGTGTTGAGGATGATGCCCTAAAGTCTCGTGTCCTGTAGTTTGTAAACACAGTTTGTACGAACGCTTTTGATGTGTAATATATGATATTTACTTCACTTCTTATATTTGAACATTGGATGTTTTATTTGCTTTACCACAAACCAATAAACTAAAATCCCTGGTTGTCATTATGTAACTTAAGCATGTATGTGGAGACATACAAGTGGATCATGTCTTAAATGATAACTAAAATGGTCTATAGTATATGGATATAGGAGGGAAACCTTATCCTGGTAATGCTACGGATGCGGCCCGCTTTGTAGAATAGTTACAAGTGTTGTGACTTGCTACAAATGGTCTTATCCTGATCATTCGTGTGAGGACATGCAAGCGGGGGCATCCTATATAAAGAGTTTGTGTAAGACCTGACCACGAAGTGTTAACGTCTCGTTATATAACGCCATTCATGACAGAGACTTCACTTCACTAGGATGACCATAGGTAACAAGACCTCATCCTGAGTGAGTTGGGAACTCTTGCCTTTGAGGGCGGTCCTTTGATTTGCATGGGTGCGAGTGGCCAGGTCGGCGACTCAAACCTACTACTTCGAGGGTTCATCTGATTTGGAAGCTAGGAACTCAACTACATAAGATGGAATTCACTCCTTCCCCGAAGCAAAGGTAAGTAGATAGATTGCTCCCTTAAGGGCTGATCCTAGGGCTTGAACGATGTGGCGCCACACACCTTCTTATGGCCCGAGACTAGTGGTACTATGTTATATTATTCATTAGAGGGACTAGTGGTACTTAAGGAGTTAGATGTAACTATAGGGGCAAAACAGTAAATTGGCCTAACTGTACTTACGAGCATCTATGAAGGATTATCGTATTGTTGATTGGTTATATCCGATGGACACAGAAATATATATGTGGTAAGAAGAGTTCAGTTGTTGGTCTTTTGTGGAATGCCTGGAAGTTAACGAATGGTGGATCTCATGACTAAAGAGTTTAGTCAACTATTCACGTATCGTTGGAGCTTTGAGCCATAGGTTCATAAGGTTCCCTTGGTAGCTCAATGGATTCAAGTTGAGAATCAGTTTTTGGGTCAGTTTGAAATGTTCAAATTGACAAGAGGGAGTTCGATTATATACGATATAATTGAACTGGTTAATTATATATGATATGATTGACTTTATGTATGAGATACATTAAGTGAAGGAAAATTGGATATAAATATGATTTATATCTAGTGGAGGAGAAAACACTATAGTTGATATATGATATTAAACTATAGGTTAATGAATATAATACGATTATATTTATTATTTTATTTTGACAATTATGGGATAATTGTGCACGCCGTTTTCTTTGTAATTGTGCATTAGTGGGAAGTTCCATTCAGTTTTCGTAACTAAAGAATAAAATGAAAATTGTTTTCATTTTGAAAAAATCACGATTTTTTTTTTTTTGCTCAAGAGTAGTGTGCTGCCTATCGCTTAGTAAAATCAGAGACTATACGACAGCTTGCTTTTACTATACGTTCCCATACACGCACGCGCCTTCTTTCTAAACGATCGCCTACCTTTTTACCCAAAGCTAGACTTGTGGCAAAAGGGTTTACCCAAAGAGAGGGGGTAGATTTTGAAGAAACATTCTCTCCAGTTTCATGATAAAGTTTATTAGAATACTCTTGTCCATGGCCACATTTTATGATTATGAAATATGGAAAATGGATGTCAAAACAACTTTTCTGAATGGCTATCTTGAAGAGAGTATTTATATGTCTTAACTAGAAGGGTTGATACAGCAGGGTCAAGAGCAAAATGTTTGCAAACTAATCGATCCATTTATGGATTAAAACATGCTTCTAGATCCTGGAATATGAGATTTGACGCTGTGATCAAATCTTATGACTTTGAACAAAATGTTGACGAACCATGTGTATACAAGAAAATCGTCAACAAAACTGTCGCTTTTCTGGTATTGTATGTTGATGATATTCTACTCATTGGGAGTGAGGTAGAATATTTAGCTGACGTTAAGAGATGGCTGGCTTCACAATTTCAAATGAAAGATTTGGGAGAAGCACAGTATGTTCTCGGAATCCAAATAGTTCGAAATTGTAAGAACAGAACATTGGCATTATCTCAAGCATCTTATATAGACAAGATGTTGTCTAGGTATAAAATGCAAAATTCCAAGAAAGGATTTTTACCTTTCAGGCATGGAATTCACCTGTCTAAGGAGCAGAGTCCTAAGACACCTCAAGAGGTTGAGGAGATTAATCGAATTCCATATGCATTTGCAGTAGAAAGTCTGATGTATGCAATGTTGTGTACTTGTCCCGATATATGCTATGCCGTAGGAATTGTCAACAGATTTCAGTCCAATTCTGGTCATGACCATTGGACTGTTGTTAAAAACATTCTCAAGTATCTTTAGAGAACTAGAGATTATATGCTCGTGTATGGTGCTAAGGATCTGATCCTTACTGGATACACTGATTCTTATTTTCAGACCAATATTGATTTAAGGAAATCAACTTCGGGGTCAATATTCACTCTTAACGGAGGAGCAGTTGTGTGGAGAATCATCAAGTAGAGTTGTATTGTAGACTCCACAATGGAAGCTGAGTATGTAGCTGTAAGTGAAGCAGTAAAAGAAGGAGTCTGACTCAGAAAGTTCCTGACAGATCTGGAAGTAGTTCCTAATATGCATTTGTCTGTCACTCTCTATTGTGACAACAGTGGAGTAGTTGCAAATTCAAAGAAACCACAAAGCCATAAAAGGGGAAAGCATATCGAACGGAGGTACCATCTCATCAGGGAGATTGTGAACAGAGGAGACGTCATTGTCACTCAGATTGCTTCCCAAGACAACTTAGCTGATCCATTTATGAAGGCCCTCTCGGCTAAAGTGTTCGAGGGTCACCTAATAGAACTAGGTCTACGAGTTTTAAATCACTAGGGAAAGTGGGAGAATTGATGAGTATTGTGATGCCCTGTTTATTGTATTTGTACATTTTATTCTTTCCATGTGAACTCATCATTATATATATTTGTATACATTGATCCACTGGATTTTAGTCCAAGTGGGAGTATTATTGGATTTTATATCCTAAAACTTGCAGTTTGTAAAATGATAAACATTTTCTATAATCAATATACTTGTTATTGATTTCATAAATTGTATGAAAGTTTAAATCCAATAAACTAAGATCCATAACTATTGTATGAGTACTTGAACTTTATATGGAGACATGAGAGTGGATCAGGTTCGAGTAAATAGTCAAAATGATCTATGGTACATGAATAAGATTAGGTACCTTATTCTGGTAACACCATTGGATGCGGCCTACTCTGTAGTTGTTACAAAGAGTTATAAAGTGCTACATACGATGTGATCCTAATTCGTACATGTTATGACATGAGGAGTGGGGACGTCTTATGCAATGAGTTTGCATAAGATCAAGACCAAGAAATAAGTCACTCTTACTTTATAACGCTGTTTACTGTATAAGACTAACTATTTCACCTAAATGACCTAGGTAACTTGATCTTAATCCTGAGCTAACTATGAACTCCTATTTATTCGGGATTGCCCTTAGATTTGCATAGGTAAGGGTTGACTCAACAACGCCAGCTCAATAAGACACCCATTTCAGGGGTAAGACCGGATAGATAGCTGGGGACATAAGGTGCAAGACGGAGTTCACGCCTACTCGATTTAGGGATAGGAGAAAGGTTGTTCTCTTAAGTACTGAATCCAAGTCTTGAACAAGGGGCCTCACCTTCTCATTAGGCTGAAAAAGTTTGGTTTAGTGATTGGATCACAAACCAATTGTTCATTAGAGGATCAGTAAGGACTTGAGGAATAAGACGTAATCTCGGGGTAAAACAGATATTTGACCCAACCGTTATTACGAACAACCTGTAAAGGGTCGACTTGCTGACTATGGTTAAATCATGTGGACATAATATGTCTACAGTGAGGGGAGTGCAATTATGGGTTTTAGTGGAGTGATCCATTAGTTAACGAATGGGGATTAATATGGTCTAATGAGTTTAGCCAATTAATCTCGGATCGTTAGAGCCCATGATCTTTAGGTTCGCGAGGTCCCCCTACTAGCTTGTAATGGACTAACTGTAGAATAACGTGATAAGTTAATTTGAATCGTTTAAATTAGAATTAAGAGAATTAGTAATTGTATGAGATATAATTACATATTTAATTTGAGAATTAAATGGAATAAGAGAATTTATATATTTAAATATGACTTAAATATATAAATATGAATTTGTGTAAAAATTAATTTAATATTTGATATTAAATTAATTAAGTTTTATTTAAAATTAATTTATGAAATCAATTTCACTTTTCAATTTTTAAAATTTAAAATGAATTTTGGAAAATTCATTTTTGATTTTATGATAAAATTGAAAATTTAGAAAAGCAAAACACAAATGGAAAAATTGGGTTTTCTATTATCCATCACCTAAGTTGCTCACACAAATAACATCTTCTTTGCCTTGTCTTCTCCTAGCATGAGCTACAACTCATGCAACTTTCTCCTTTGCATGTTGATCTGCAATATAATGAAGAGATTGGAGTGAAATTCGAGCATGCAATCTATAAAGAATTTTAGAGAAAATTCGGGTTGAAGAAAGGGTTCTTCAACAAGATTACTACAATGAGCATTTCTCCTCCATCCCTTGATTCAAGCTTGTTTTGAGGCCCACAACTCAATCTAGAGCACCAAAAGAATAGTGGGGAAGATCTTGAGGTGGTCTACAACAAGATTTGGAGAAGATAGTAGTTGGAGAAGGAGCTTTGAAGAAGTTCTACAAGAGATATGTTTTGAAGCTCACTTATTTTCTGCAAGAGCATGCTTTATATTTTATCAAAATTAGTGAATTAGAGTGCTTAAATGATCCTTGTGCTTCTGCTGTTGCTGATACAATCCTACACACCTCCACCTCAAGTTCATTTTATAACCCTAATCGGCCCATGATGAGTATTGCTATATGATTCTTTCTTCAAAAAAAAAAAAAAATTCAATTTTATTACTTATTCTGACTTTCCATGCCATGTTTGATTTTTCTGAACTTACAATCTTTTGATTCTTTGTTCTGTTTCATTTCAATTCCAATGTTCTATTCAATTTTTGATTTATTACTTGTTCTGACTTTCTATGCTATGTTTGATTTTTCTGAACTTGCAATCCTTTGACTATCTCTTCTATTTCATTCCAATTCCAATGTCCTATTAAAATTTCAATTTTATTCTTTGCTATGGCTTTCTATCACATGCCATGTTTGATTTTTTTGAACTTTCAATACTTTAACTCTCTATTACGTTTCATTCCAATTTCAATACCTCGTTAAAATTTCAATTTTTATTCTTTGTTATGACTTTCTATTGCATGCCTTGTTTAAATTTTTTGAACTTTGGATCATTTAACTCTCTATTCTATATCATTCTAATTTCAATGCATGTCTGGTTAAATTTTCAATTTTATTCTTTGTTATAACTTTCTTGTAAGTTTTAACTTCATGATTATACAATAATATCCTAATATTGTATAAAACAATAAATGCTAAGATCACTTTTTTTCCAGATGTTGATATTGATCCTTCCAATAATTTTCTCTTTCATTTCTCAATTTATACTAAAAAAAACAACAATAATATCACTTTATAGAAATGTTACCTTCATATCATTGACAGTAGCCTATTAAGGATATCACTTAGAGATGGTATTGGTGATGTCCTTCTAATGTTATATATTAGTGACAGTATCAGTGATAGATACTATTAGTGATAACAATAAAAGAGTACCACCGATAGTAGTTATAAAAAGTATAAATTGATAGCACAATTAAACAATCAACAAATCACAAATGCTATCAGTAACCTTCTACAAATTGATAGCCATAATTAAAAAATCAACAAATTAATGATATCAAATGAATCACTATTGATATCCAAGTAATGATATCAAGTTGTAGTATAGAAAGCATACTTATTACCTTCAGACTATAGGAAACAGAGATAAATCCATCAATAAACTTTAGATGAGAAATGGAGATAGTAGATTTCGGTGATATCCTTCAACATTGATAGCATTGTATAAGGCTATCACTTATGTTGCTATCAATGTATAAGGCTATCGCTTATATTGCTATCAAGTTTTTCTAGTTTGCATGCAATATAATAAATACCAGAAAGCCTAAAATAGCATACTATCAACAAACTACCAACATACTATTATTACAAGGCAGGAACTAAAAGAAATCAGATATGAGGATTTCCATGAGCAGCAGAATGATCGTTCCAAATTTCATTCGTATTTGAACATCCACAATTACAATCAAGAAACGGAAACTAACTGGTCATGCACAACATGAAATTACAACATGCTTTATAATAAGATCAAGGGATAGAACATCATACCTTTGAAGACTCATCTTCAAACTCTATCGATCACGAACGCTCGTTCTGTCTTCCAGACAGCAACATACGAACGCTCGAACACAACGACTGCTACACAACACGATCAATTAGCAACCACCATACGAACACCGTAAACACAACGAACGACCTCCAAAAACCTCGACTTCAGTCGAGTTGAGTAATGAGTAAGACACCATAGAGATGCCCAATTTTTCCACGGAGATGGGGATTCCCCGATTAGGCGGGGAATGGGGGAGGGAGTGGAGGAAAAAAAAATTCGTGAGCTAAACGGGGACGGGGACATAGAATGCATTCCCCATCCCCGCCCCGTTCCTCGTCTCCACCCCGATTAGTTTCTACATATTTATTTAGTATAGTTATCTAGAGTTATGTTATTATTATTATTATATAAATATTACATTTAAATTTTAAATTTGATTATTTATTGCAAAAAATAATGAATATGTTTAAATTGAATATTCAAATTTAGATTATATATGTGAATAATTTGATTTATATTTATTTCTTTCTACTAAAAAAACTTAATTAACTTTCTTAGGCCAAAAATTTGAGTAATTTATCTTTAAGTTCAAATTATCATGTAAAACTAACCATAATAACCAATTTAGTGATAAAGTTGATTATTTAATTACAATTTGCTCATATTGGTAATTTAAATTAATTGACTTTTTACCAAAAAAAAAAAAAAAAAAAGAAAAATTTTCCGCGGGGAACCCGATCCCCGCATCTTATACACATCTAGATGTGTATAAGAGACAGTCCCTGCCCCGATCCTCATGAAGAATTTCACGGGGATGGGGAATGAAATGGGGAGTGGGGATGGGGATGGGGAATGGCATCCCTGGCCCCGCCCCGCCTCGTAGACATCTCTAGACACCACCACAATGGCTACCTTGGTATTCTCGGTATGAGAATTCAGAAGTGTGGGCTCTGTGTGGACTTGGTTTGAGGAAGAGAACGGAGGAATAACAATCGTGTAAACGATTGAGCAAGTGGGAGATAACAAAAGTCTATTGTATAGATGAATGCCCAATCGTTTAGCAAATGCTTCACGATCGTATAGCAAATACTCCACGATCGTATAGCAAATACTCCACGATCGTATAGCAAATACTCCACGATCGTTTAGCTACGACCAGCTGAGTGAACTATTGTGTAGTGTCACTCCACGATCGTTTAGTCTCTCATTAGCTATCGTTTAGTGAATCTTTTTCACTTGACAGCCTTTCCGTGAGTGAGTTTCCGAGAATGGAAAATCTCAAATCTTACTAAATTTAGAAAAACATTTTTCCTTTTATCTCACGGTTACCATGAAACCACCAATAATCTCCCACTCAATTGGTTATTAGAGAAAAATATATAATTATCCAATAATATTATTATAAATAAATATGATAACCAACTTACCATATTATATTTATAACCTATAGTTTTAATATTTCATCTCATGAAACATATAAACCATAGTTCTTTTTCAATTTCATGGTACTTAATGTAAATCTCATTCACATTAATCCTCCACTTGATGTATCTCATACACCATACTGATCATAGAATATATAATCGAATTTTCTTTTGTCAATCTGAACATTTCAAATCAACACTAAGAACTGATTCTCAACTTGAATCCATTGAGCTACCAAGGGGACCTTATGGACCTATAGCTTGAAGCTCCAATGATACGTGAATAACTTACTAAAATTTTTAATCACGGGATCCACCATCCGTTAATTGCCAAACACTCCACTAAAGACCGACAACTGCACTCTCCTTACTACAAATGTATTATGTGCCATATCAACCAATCAACAGTGCGATAACCCTTCAGATCGCTCGTAAGTACAGCTGGGCCAATACTTGTTATGCCCCTATAGTTACATCTAACTCCTTAAGTACCACTTATCCCTCTAATGAACATAAGTTATAGTCCTACTATGACTGAGTCCTCTCTTCCAAAGAGAAGTTGTGGCCACTATGTTCAAGATCCGGAATTAGCCCTTAAAGGATCAATTTATCTACTTACCCCTGCTTCAAGGAAGGAGTGAATTCCATATTGTGTAACTAAGTTTCCAGCTCCCAGATCAGACAAATCCCCAAAAAGGTAAGCATGTTGAGTTGACAATCTGGCCACTCTCACTTATACTAATTAAAGGATCGCCCTCAAAGGTAGGAGTTTCCAAAAAAATCAGGATTGAGGTCATGTCACCTATGGTCGTTTAGGTGAGATGTAAGTCTCAAGTATCACCGACGTTATATAAAGAGACTAGTCATCTCGTGGTCTGATATTATACAAATTCTTTGTATAGGACACCCCCGCTCGCATATCTCCACATGAATGGTCAGAATCTACCATCTATAGTAGTTCACAACACTTGCAAACCTCTACAAAGTGGACTGTATCCGTAGTGTCACCAGGATCAGGTATCCCTCCTTAATCCTTATACTGCAGACCTTTTTAGGTTATCACTTAAGGCATGATCCACTTATATATCTGATATACAGGTTTAAGTTTACATACAATAACCATGGAGCTTTGTTTATTGGATATGAGTAAATGCCAAATAAAATAATTCTTATTTTATTCATAACAATGTGTATATATTAAAAACTACGAGACTCCGGGAAAATTAGGACATCAATCCCAATAATCTCCCACTTGTCCTAATTCCTCAGGAGACTAATGTACAATACATGATAAAATACAAGTATAATATACAATCTCCCACTTGTCCTAATACCTCGGGAGACTAATGTACAATATATGATAAAATACAAGTACAATGTACAATAAACTAAGGTATATACTATACCTTAGTATCGTCTCCCACTTTCACTAAACAAGATGCCGCATGTCCCGCAAACCTAGACTCTCTAGATGACCCTCAAACACTTTAGCCGTGAGAGCCTTTGTAAATGGATCAGCAACGTTGTGCTCCAACGCGATCTTCGTGACTATCACATCACCGCAATGCACAATCTCCCTGATCAAGTGATATTTCTACTCTATATGCTTGCCTCTACGATGACTTCGAGGCTCCTTCGAATTTACCACAGTCTCGTTGTTATCACAATAAAGAGTGATTGACATATCCATATTTGGAAAAACTTCCAAATCTGTAAGGAATTTCCTCAGCCAAACAACATCTTTAGCAGCTTCACAAGCGGCTACGTATTCGGCTTCCATAGCGGAGTTTGCGATGCATCCTTGCTTGATGCTTCGCCACACTACAACCCCTCTATCTAGAGTGAACACTGACCCCGATGTCGATTTACGAGAATCTCTATCTGTCTGAAAGTCAGAGTCTGTGTATCTTGCAAGGATCAGATCCTTATCTCAATATACGAGCATGTAGTCCCTCGTTTTCCGAAGATACTTGAGGATCATCTTGAGCGCTGTCCAATGATCAAATCCTAGATTGGACTGATAACGACTGATAATTCCTACTGCATAACAAATGTTGGGTCTGGTACACAACATTGCATACATTAAGCTTCCAATAGCTGAAGCATAGAGAATTCGTCCCATCTCTTCAACCTCTTGAGGTGTCTTAAGACATTGATCCTTAGACAAAACGATTCCATGCCTGAAGAGTAACAAATCCCTCTTGGAATCTTACATCCTGTACCTGATCAACATTTGATCGATGTACGCTGCCTGAGACAAGGCTAACCTCTTGTTCTTATGATCTCGAATGATCTGGATCCCTAGAACATACTATGAGTCATCCAGATCTTTCATTTGGAACTGAACAACTAGCCACTTCTTAATGTCAATCAGAAACCCTACATCATCACCCAAATCTTGTTGCTCTATCTCTAAGCTTCAATTTTTTTTCTTTTCATTTTCTTATTGAGAGAGATATTTTATGCTATGGGGATGGATTCATTGAATGCTTAAACTTGTAAATCTACTCTATTTAGAGAGTTTTTCAAGTGTACTCTTTATTTTTCTAAACTTTTGTAAGGGTTGGCTCTTGATCTTGGAAAAAGAGTTATTGTAATGGTTTGATTCTCAACGGTGAAAAGGATCGAGTTTGTTCTTGCACCCAAAAAATGATTGTTGTCGCGATTCGACTTTAAGTCGTGGAAAGAGTCAAATTTGAGTGACATATCCAAGAGGAGCTTGAGAAGTGGATGTAGGCCGGGTTGTGTCATACCACTATAAAATTTTCGGTGTCATTTTCTCTATCTCTCTTCAATTTAATTTTTCAATTAACTTGTTATTATATTTTATTTGCATGAAATTAATTACTATGATTTATTATTGAGATTAATTGGTCCCATTTGTTTACTTAGGTTGGTTGAATTTATCTTTGCATATTTATATTATCAACCTTATTATGAAAATTAAATTGGATGCTTAAATTTGTTAATGTCATTTTATTGGTCATTTAAAGTGAATGCATATGTATAAAACTATTGTTTAAATTAATTTTTTTTTTCCAAATAGTATATTAATTTGCTCAATTGAGCCCACAATAGTAAAAAGTTTTCATATTTAAATAAATCTTATTCACCCCCCTCTAAGGTTGTCATACTGATCCTATACCTACAAATTACTCACAAGCATGCTCTAATTTGTGCCATAAATGAGATTTGACACATAAACATACTTTTCTCTAGCAAAGCAAAGAAAACACCATGAGTGATCAACCACAATAAATTCTAAGCATAGATAGTAAAATACATTAAGAAATCCGAGAAATAAAGCAGCAAAATATTGATATGAGTTCTCACAACCACTTAAATGAATTCAACTTAACCCTAAGCTAGAAGCACTTACCTTAGCCACATAATGTGCCAAGATGAAGTTCAAATATTAATTAATGAAAAACTAAAAGAGTTTATGGCTGGGAAGAAGAAAATACAAATAAAATAAGAGTGGAGGCATCCAAATCGAGCATAATTTGACCTAGAATGGCTAACACACACACACACACATATAAAAGGGTTGGCGTCGCGATGCTTTAGTTGTTTTCCGTAGCGCAAACCTCGCGTGTTGCTTCGCTGCACGCTATGCTCTAGCAGCGTACATTCTTCCATGTTTGTCAAAGTTCGGAGCGTCGTTGCACTCCAAGATAGCGTTGCAACACTCTCCAAAATTGGTGCATTCTGCCTTTGAGCATCATAGCACATGGCATAGCACCATTGTACCAGTGCCAAGGGCAATTTGGTCATCTTTCTTCTTTCTCTTCATGGTTGATGCTCTAGATCTCCGATTTGATTTGTTTTCATCCTGGTTTAGCTCCACGGATTCTACCTCTTAGTTGTTCAATACTTACAAAATAGCATAATAAACATGTAAAATCCATGAACAAACCCGAATTAGGCTAGGAAAATAACACTTTTATGGTGTTATCATCAAGCTTAAAGGTCGATCATCCAAAAAGATTAATAAACTTAAGGTAAAGATTAAAATTTATGCATTCAAGGAAAAGAATCAAAGGATAAAAATTAGAGACCGCAACATTTATACTACAAATCAACAAAATCAACCTCATTTTCATGAATTAAATTTTCTTATCGAAAGCTAATATGAATATACTTAAATTTAAGATCTATTGACTATACCAGAACTAAAATACAGGGTTGATAATGGTATTTTAATTTCTTTAATAGTTTCAAGTATGAAAAGAACTACAAATTTGAATAGATACGTGATACACAAATATACAAAACTAAACTAAACCAACCGGTTGCGCAGCCGCAGTTGGCTTTTATTTTACACGTTTTACATTTCCAAGTTTTTTGTTTTTTTTTTCTGTTTTTTGTTTTTTGTTTTTTGTTTTTGTTTTTGTTTTTTTTTTTTGAGAGGGCATTTCCAAGTTGTTAGTGGCCGACTTCTCCAAACCTATTTTAATGTTTTGGATTCTGTTGCTAATATCGCAATTTTAAACATCATTATTAATTTTGACAAATTAATAATAAAGTGTATTATAAATTAGAGTGTTGTGTTTATTCTTAAACTTGAATTTAAACTGTCTATAAAATCCAACTTTCAATTTATAATTTTGTATCCAATTGTTCTTTGACATATTCAAATATTTTTAAAAACAATTAATCGATTATGTTATACATAAATTGAGCTTTATATATCTAATTAATAGAAATAATTATTTGGTTTTTTTTTTAAAAAAAGAAAAACTTACAAACACTACGTTCATTAATTGGTTTGTTTTGTTATCTACTTTTTTTTATAAATATTTTTAAAATTCACGTCAAATTTTGAAAATTAAATAGTATCAACTGGTTTGATAACCAATATAATTTTTTGTTTCTGAAAATCGTAATCGTTGTCTTCTATTTTATCTTACATTGGTTTTCATTTTTGTTAAGAAAATATTTGAATTCTTAGTTTTTTTTTATAAATAAGTGCAAAAACTACCTTTTAAAACCAATTTATGAAAAAATTTGTTTTTATTCTTGAAATATATTAAGAATTCAAATATTTCTTTGAAAAAAAAATGCAAACTATACAAAAAAAAAAAAAAAGTGAGTAAATAAGCATATTTGTTTAAAAAAAATTGTTAACAAACATGACCTAAAAAACTTGATTTTGTTTAAGAAATTTGGTTATGAATTCAAAAACTTTATTAACAAATATGAAAATTATTGCAAATCTTCAAAAACAACAAATTAAAAACCAAATGGTTAAACCTAAATTTTCAACAAATTTGTGATTAGATCATAGATCTAAAAATGTTCAATAGGTGAAGGATCTATTGATAATTTTAAAAATCGACCAAAATAAATTTAAATATACATTTTAGGACTAAACTTTGTCATTTAACCTAAATAATTTTAAATTGTCTTAATAGTCTCAAAATGTTCATATTTATCCGAAATGAGATGTTGTGTAATGTAATTTTGAGTCACTAAAATATATATCACAAGAGAAAGTATTGATGTGTAGACAAATACTTTTCCATTTAAAATTTACTCAAAAATTCAATTATACCGATTATTATTTATTCCTAAACAATTTCATTTGAAAAAAAAAATATCAATATATCTTTGTAGTTAAATTATAAATTTAATCAAATTCTCTATAATTTTAAAAGTTAAAACTTGGTCTTTATAATTTGATAAAATTTCATAAATAGTTTCTTCTTATAAATAGTTCATACTGTAGAAACTATTTAGAAAGTTTTTATTAATCTTAAAGACTAAATTCTAATTATAAACTACTAAATCTATTATAATTTTCAGTTTGGAGTCTGAATGTATATTTTAACTTTTTTTTAGGAGAGCATGGTCATATGAGAGCTTAATAAAATAAAAAATACATGTAAAATTGGAAACTTTCAAAAAAAAAAAAAAATATGAATGAAATTTGAAGGGGTAAATTATATATATATATAACATTTGAATTTTTCCATGTATTTTAAAAATATTCCCAAAGTTCTAAAATGTGCAATATTATACCTAAACTTTTAGGAATATTTCAAAATTAATATTGAAATATAAATGTACGAGATTGATTCAAATTTTCATTTCAAGTCATCGTTATCTCATATTAAATTTCAATTTTCTTCAAAATTTTAAAAGAAAATTTTACTATCAAATTAATTTTGAAATATTCATGAAAGTGAGATAATATTACCACCCATTATACTTCTTTTAAAATTAACTTTATCATGAGAAGGCACAATTATTACGTAATAGTTGGTACCAATACTTTATTAATTACTCATTAAATTAGGTCAACCTAAAATAGACCCCTTTTTTTTTTTCCTTTTTTGAAATAAACCTAAAATAGACCAATTTGTTCGAATCAATTCACATATTTGTCGCATTATAATTAAAAAAGATGTCGGTAATTGCTGCATTTATTTGTTTACTTAAATCTTTTTTCTCATTATATTAATATATAGAAAATATTTATGTACATCATGTATTGTATCTATCTTTATACGAGCCATCTAAATATTCAACATAAATTGGTATGTGATAAATTATTCTTTTTTAAAAAAAGATTATATACATTTTAAAAAAAATTAGATGAATATAGGATTTTAAGAAGTTCTGATTGTGAGATCCATTCATTCTTTTAATATTGGATCATTGATTTATTTTATTTATTTATTTTTTTAAAATCTTACCATCCAAATATTAGATACAAACATAAACTTAAGTTTCTATGACTCTGTTTTCATATTATATGAAACAAGAACTATATAAATATTAAATTGCAAGTTTAGTTCTAAAATTTTTTAAATTGTCTTCCGTAAATTTATATTTAACATTTTTTAAAGTTCACATATATATTATACATAAATAGTTTATAGGTTAAAATACTATTCTAGTCACATGTTACATTCGTTCAATTTCAGTCCATATATTTTTAAATGTCTAATTTTAATTTCCCTACTTTTAATAAAAATTAAATTTAGTCACTATGCTAGTTTATTGTTTTTTTTAAAAAAAATAATAATAATAACTTTGTGTTTTTATAAGCATTTTTCCTATAAATTTTGGAAATATTTTAACACATTATATTTCCTTAAATGAAAATTATTATTATTTAGCCAATTTCCATATAAAAAAAAATTCGATGGATTAAATTTAACGTTTATTTAAACTACAAAGACTAAAATTGAACAAATCTCAAAGTACATAGATAAAAATAATATTTTAACATAGTTTATTATATTATGTCTAATACGGCTATAACATTTCAATCTTGTCTTCAATAAATTTGTAAATTTTTTATAAAAATAAACTATTTCATAAATAAAGAGATAAACATCAATTTATACCTTTAAACTTTAGGTATTATATCAATTTAAATACTAAACTTTTGTAAGTGTATCAATTTACATCCTTCATTACGTTTCGTTTGGAAAAACTTCGTATGAAACTTATGATTACATCAATTAAGCCCCTAACATTTCATAAATGAATCAATATAAATTCGTAGTAAAAAAAAATCCTTTGAGAATTGTTCATTCGTTTACTCTAATTGTTCATTTTGTAAAACCCACACATTTGAAAATCAATTTATGGATGATTTTCAAACATAATCATAATGAAAAATTTGAAATTTAATTAATTCAAATCATACGTTTCACACGATATTGGTTGAACGAAATCTAGATGAAGGTGTAAATGGATATAACTCAAGAAAATTCAAAGTTTAAATTGATATAATGATTAGTTCAAAATTTTAATTGATACAACTTTCGAAGTTTAGGAATATAAATTGATATTTGTCGTAATGTACCCATTTGTAACAAATTCATTTTCCATCATCATGATCATGACCTCTACTTGTTTCTTGTGATGTGGGTTTTTTTTTTTTTTTTTTTTTNCAAAGTGAAATAATAATTAAATTTATTTATATATTATCTTTCACAAAAATCCTTTTCGTTGACAAAATTTATTTTGAGTTGGGAAAAAAAGGCAGCTTCAAACAAAATAATAATAATAATAATAATAATAATAATAATAATAATAATAATAATAATAAAAAAAATAAAATAAAATAAAATAAATAAAACCTATTGTATGCGTCATTTACGTTTATCCTTTTTCTCCGCCGCCGTCTCTTCCCCCACCGGAATTGCCCCATTCAAAAAACATGTGCCAAAATCCACCGGAAATGACAATCCAATGAAATTTTTGGTCCCAATATTTTTATGGATATTTTAAAAAGAGATTTATTTTTATTAGATAAAATGAACTTCCATCTCAAAACAAAATACTTTTTCAAATGGTATTTTTTTCGAGTTTATCATTCTTGATCAAATTTTTTAAAAATTAAACTGAATACTTGTTTGAATTTCCCGGGGTTAAAAAATGTTTTTGGTTCCTAAACTTTCATGAAAGTAACAATTTAATCTTTGAATTTTAGTTGATAAAAGTTTAGTCTATATACTTTCAACTTTATAACTCAGCCTTCATAGTTTATGAATAAATTTGATTCTTGAGCAATTTATCAATATACATGTGTAAGCAATTTCACTATATTATACTAATGTTTTTCACGATAGGAACTAAATCGTTACTTATTAAAGTTTATAGACTAAATTGTTACTTTCATAAAAGTTTAGGAATCGAAAGTGTTTTTCAACCAACATTATGGTCTATGGGTGTTGATATTAAATAAGGACAATACTTGGGTGCATTATAATATGCACCTATATTTATCCATCAACTCTAATCACTCACGCAATATATATATTTAAAAAAAACAGTAAAAATTTGTCACATGTCAAATTATTATTAGATAATTTGATAGAATGCACGAAGATAATTATTGTCCATGATGTACCTAAGTATTTTTCACTAAACATTACGGAGTTCCATAAAAAAAAATCAATGAATAATAAAAGGAATAACTAATTATTTTATGGTGTGAGATACTCCACAATTTTATAATTTATTTTCTTTCTACACTTGTGTGTTTTTTTCGTGTAAAATATGTGTATTTTTTTTTCTTAATTCTATTTGATATTCATTATATTATCAATCTTTGACAAATCGATGGTTTTCATTATATAACATAACTAAACCAAGCTCTTAATGATCATAACGTTTTCAAAATGAACCATAATACAATTTCTTAAAATTAAATAATGTTGTAAATTTCTTGCTTTCATTTCCTAAAAATACACAGCATAGTGTTGTGTCGATATCTCATTAAAAATCATGTTAAACCCTAAATTTATGTGTTTCGTTTCGTAATTATTTTATTTTTAGTTTTTGTTTTTTAAAATTAAGTCTATGGATATTACTTCCACTTCCAAATTTCTTCATTTGTTATCTATTTTTCACTAATGGTTTAAAAAAACAAACTAAATTTTGAGAACTAAAAAAAAAATAGCTTTCAAAAAGTTGTTTTTATTTTTGGAATTTGACTAAGAATTCAATCATTATACTCAAGAAAGATGTAAATCATTGTAAGAAATGTGGATGATATATGCTTAATTTTCCAAAAAAATAAAAAATAAAAAAAAATAAACGGTTACCAGCCATAATTAGATCAATTTAAATTTTGAACATTGGGAATTGCATCAATTTAAATCTCAAACTAATAATTGTATCAATTTAAACTAGAACTTTGATAAGTGTATCGTTTAAACCTTGAACTTCCATAATTGTATCAATTTAAACTCTCCATTATGTTTTATTTAGATACACTTATAAAAATTCAAGGTTTAAATTAATATATTTATAAAAATTCAAAGTTTAAATTGATAGTAAGAAAATTCATGGTTTAAATTGATAGAATTATTAGTTTGAGGTTTAAATTGATACATACCCAAAAGTTCGTGGTTTAAATTCATACAACCCAAAATTCAAGATTTAAATTGATACAATTATTAGTTTAGGTTTAAATTGACACAACCTCCAAAACTCAAGAGTATAAATTGATATTTTTCCTAAAAAGTATGTCTTGATCTATACTTGAGAAAAAATTAATTATTTGTAACCACCACATACAAATTGTAATTTAACTTTGCAATTTTCTTTTACTTTTGGCACATATTATTTTGTAAAGATGACGAGAAATTATGACTTATAAGTATGGAGAAAATTTCTAATACTATGGTAGTATATAGAAAAAATTATATACTACGTATTCCATTCATTATTATTCATGTCAATATGATTTTAAAAATAATGTAGGATCTATTAATATGTATAAAGATAAATTTTTAGTGTGAACATATAGAGTATGACATAATTGTAGTACTTGAAATTTTTCGATTTATATGTAATATCATCACGTGATTTGTCATATGTATCTAACGTTATATTTTGACCAAAAACATAGGCTATAACTCTTTGGCGATGTAGATAACTTTGAGCCGCAATACCATTTTTTTTCATATTCAAAACTAAAAAGAAAAGTCTTCTCTCTGTCATATGTTTGTTTTTCCAAGTTTGACTTTCTCTCTTTCTTTGAATGGCCAACCCAATTGGGACAAGAATATAAATTAAACAACCAAAGCCAAGATCCTCTCTTCAATTCAAACCTATATTTTTACAACTTCACAACAACTCTTTCTCTCATCTCTCCAACCATTTTCTTCCTTTCTCTCTCGACCGTCATGGCAGAATTAGATCAAGAAGTAATTGACCCTCCTCCCTTCTTTCTCTGTCCCATCTCTTTGCAAATCATGAAAGACCCCGTCACGATCGCCTCCGGCATAACCTACGATCGTGAAAACATCGAGAAATGGTTGTTTTCTGACAAACATAAGACATGTCCTGTCTCGAAGGTCGTTTTGTTAGACTTCGATATCACTCCCAACCATACTTTAAGACGAGTCATTCAAGCTTGGTGCACCGCCAATGCTACAAGCGGTGTTGAGAGGATACCGACGCCGAAGCCCCCAGTCGACCGAAAGCAAGTCGTTCGGATTCTCGCTGATGCTAAGTTATCTCCATTCTCTCAACAGAATTGTCTTCGTCGTCTTCGATCTATTGCTGCGGCGAATGAAACTAATAAACGTTGCATGGAAGCTGCTGGAGTTGTGGAGTTCTTGGCTGGGCTTGTTTGTAGTTCTACAACCAACGTGGAGTCTGGCTTGGAAGGTACTATACAAAACTCTCCTCTAGTTTTTTTTTCCCCTTTTTTATTTACTTTTTAGGAGCGTTTTCAAGTTAAATTTGAAAACTATTTTTTTAAAAAAATTACTTTTTATTTTTAAGAGCTTATTTATATTCAATTTTTTATTTTTAGTTTTCGAAAATTAAATTTATAAATACTAGTTATCTATTTTTAATATGCCAAGATTAATCTAAGAAAATTTTAAAAAAAATTAATTTTTAGAATTCGATAAGAATTTGAATTTATTTATTTATTTAAGAGGAATAAAAGTATAGTTAAGAAATTGCAGAAAAAACCCTAATTTTAAAGAAAAAAAAACATAAATTAAATTATTGTCGAGCCTAAAATATGTGCTTTTATTTTCAGAATTTAAGTAAGAATTAGTGAAATATTCCTTAATAAAGATTAAAACAGTTTTAAACAAAATTGTGAAACAACTAACCTAAAATTTAAAATTTTAAAATCTAATTTATAACTTTTAGTTTTAAACTTTAAAAAGTGAATTGAAAGTTTCTTAAACCTATTTTGTTAATAAATTTGTCAACTTTAAAAGGTGTCTAATATATTATTAAACTTTCAATGTCGAAAAATAGTTTGATTATAATTAATTTATTTTTTAAAAAAATTAATTAATAAGAATTTAATACTCATTTAAAGTCTAAGAATCAAAGTTAAAAGTGTAAATCTAACTTCGAATTTTAAGAACCAAATGAAAATAAAATTCAAAACTTAGATATGAAGGATAAAAGTATAACATTTTAAAATTTAGAGATTAAATAAAAATTTAGCTCAAAATCTAGTGATAAAATGTAATATTATTTCCTTTTTAACTTTTAAGCATAGTTTTTTTCTTTTTTTCTTTTTTTCAATAATAATAATAAAGCAAAAGTTTGAACTTTAAACATTATCCCTTCATTATAAATGTGTAATATAATGTATAATATAAGTTGATAATTTAATGTTGGTTATGTAATGACGCAGATTACGCGTTTGACGACATGTCGGCAAATTTAGGGGATGAAGCTTTGAGCATTCTTTACAAACTCCAAATCTCCGAATCCTCTCTGAAATTTCTCCTCTCCAACAATGGCGGCATCTTCATCTCCACCTTAACCAAAATCTTACAAAATCGAAGCTACTCCTCTCGAGCATATTCAATAATGCTTCTCAATTCAATGTTCGAAGTTGCAGATCAGATTCAAATCCTCAATCTCACCACCGATTTCTTCATCGAAATCGTCCAAATACTTAAAGATCAGATCTCCAAACAAGCCTCGAAATCGGCGTTGAAATTGCTAATCGGTGTCTGTTCGAGTATCAGAAACAGAGTAAAGGCGGTTGAAGCCGGCGCGGTTCCGGTTCTGGTCGATCTCCTCCTCGATCTTGATTCATCGGAGAAGCGATTGAACGAGATGATTCTTGTGGTGCTTGATCTGCTCTGTGGCTGCGCTGATGGCAGAGCGGGGCTGTTGAATCACGCGGCGGGGATCGCCGTCGTGTCGAAGAAGATTCTGAGAGTTTCGTCGCTTGGAAGTGAGAAGGCGGTTGGGATATTGTGCTCCGTTGCGAGATTCTCGGCGAGCCAAAGCGTTCTCCAGGAAATGGTGCGGCTCGGAGTTGTGACGAAGCTTTGTTTTCTGCTTCAAGTGGTCGGCGCCGGAGTGAAAGCGAAAGAGAAAGCTAAAGAGATTCTGAAGCTTCATGGTCGGACATGGCGGAATTCTTCTTGTTTGCCTTCGAGTCTGCGATCAGCTTATCCACAACATTAGGTTTTTCTTTCTTTTTTTTTTCTTTGCCACAAAACTTTATTTCTTTTAAGTGCATATAATAGTAGAGTTGATTGAAATTGGATTGTATACTTCAAAAGTTTGTACATATTCTTTGTGTAAATAATTGGTTGATAATTAAAGTAGCATTAATGTTTTATTTTATTTTATTTAGAACAAACACGGCAGAATACCAAATAACCCAAGTTCTTCTCACAGAAATTTAGGAGAACCAAAAAGAAGAAAACATCCTAGTAAATTTACAAATAACCCTAAACCCTAAATCCTATCAATTTACCAAAAAAAGATTCTAAAATTTTTTGACATAAACTATCGCACTAGCAGAAGTGAGTTACGCCATTCACCGATCTCTAACGCTAAACGAAGGACTCAACATGGAGAGCCTTAGATAGGTGGATAATCTCTTCCACCAACAAGCTAGGACAAATCATAACCCTCGTGGTTAATGCAATCCACCAACTCAGCACAATCAAATTCAATAACAGTAGAGGGGAAGAGACTATGCTCCACACGTCGAAGAATTCCAATTCTAATTTAATATTCATTGGCATCGCATTCTTTCATGAAATGTTTCCCTTGCGTTGGCACTTGTTGCATCTCATAGAATAATCTCATGCATCCTTGAATAGAGTTAGCCAAAAATACCCACTTTGTAACACTTTTGCTACTGTACGTTGACCTCCAAAGTGTCCACCATACAACGAGTCATAGCATTGGGACAATATGCGCTGATAAGCAGTCTCTGGTACACATAGACGCAAGATCTGGTCTAACCCCCTCTTGTAAAGATTCGGCTCGTCCCAATAGTAGGATTTACATTCATGAATAAGCCGCCTCTTTTGGTGGGCTGTATAATTTTCTAGAAATTGCTCACAGACCAGGTAATTGACAACATCTGTGTACCATGGTAATTCTTCAAGTTTGAACAGCTGCTCATCTGGAAAGGATGCATTCACCTCCGACTTGTTGCGGTCTACTTCCGGATTCTCTAATCTTGATTGGTGGTCCGCAACCTGGTTCTCCGTCCTCTTGCGGTCAATGATTTCCATGTTGAATTCTTGGAGGAGGAGAACCCATCGAATTAACCTCGGCTTTGCATCTTTCTTGGTCATTAAATATTTTATTTTTGAGTGGTCGGTGTGAACTATCACTTTGGATCCTAGCAAGTAAGCTCTAAATTTTTCCAACGCAAAGATCATCGCAAGAAGCTCTTTCTCAGTTGTAGTGTAATTTGCTTGGGCAGGGTTCAATGTTCTACTCGCATATGCAATATGGTGTAACATTATTTTTTTCTTCTGTGCTAGCACTGCCCCCATCGCATAACCGCTAGCATTACACATAAGCTAAAATGGCTTTGTCTAGTCCGATGCGATCAACACAGGTGCGATTATCAATGCGTTCTTCAGTATTTTGAATGTGTTGAGGCATTGTGAATCAAAGTCAAACGTTATGTCAGCCTTTAACAACACACTCAATGGTCGAGCAATCTTCGAAAAGTCCTTCATAAAACAACGGTAAAATCCTGCATATCTAAGGAAACTTCTGACAACCTTCACATTTGCTAGAGGTGGAAGCTTTTCAATGGCCTTAATTTTCGCTTTATCCACCTCCAGCCCTTCCTTGGAAACCTTGTGCTTAAGCACAATACCTTCATTCACCATGAAGTGGCACCTCTCCCAATTCAGCACAAGATTTGTCTCTTCACATCTCCTTAATATCTTCTCCAAGTTGTTCAGACAGACTTCATACATTTGCCCATAAACCGAGAAGTTGTCCATAAAAATTTCCACTGAATCCTCGAGATACTCAGAAAAGATAGCCATCATACACCTCTGAAACGTGCTCGGCGCATTACATAATCCGAACGGTATGCAACGAAAAGCAAACGTTCCGCATGGACAAGTGAATGTGGTTTTTTCTTGGTCTTCAGGAGCGATTATTATTTGGTTGTAGCCCACATACCCATCCAGAAAACAAAAGTAATCATTTCCTGTTAGGCGGTCTAGCATCTGGTCAATAAAAGGCAAGGGGAAATGGTCCTTCTTTGTTACCGCACTGAGCTTGCAGTAGTCCATGCAGATCCGTCAGCCAGTGACGGTTCTCATTGGTATTAACTCATTGTTTGCGTTTGGGACTACCGTCATTCCTCCCTTATTGGGCACGCATTGCACGAGGCTGACCCATGTGCTATCGGCGATTGGGTATATGATGCCTGCGTCCAACCATTTAATTATCTTCTTTTTCACAACCTCTTTCATCGCAGGGTTTAGTTTGCATTGAGGTTCGATAGACCCTTTTTGGTTTTCTTCGAGACGTATCCTGTGCATGCAGTATGTTGGGCTGATTCCTCTTATATCTGCTAGCGTCCACCCGATTGCTTTTATGTACTTCTTCAGGATGCTAAGCAGTGCATTTTTTTGTTCTTTTTGTGGCGCAGAGGAAATTATCACTGACAAAGTTTCATTTTGCGCCAGGAAAATGTACTTTAGATGACTTGGTAGAGTTTTTAATTCCACGGCAGGTGGTTGTTCCAAGGAAGGTTTTTGTGCTTTTCTCTCTTCATTCAATGTCAATTTTTCTTCTTTGTTTGTTGTTTCCATGATCACATTGTAGGTTTCTACGGATGTAGTTGCATCATCTCTTTCATCTTCATCTTCAGACTCCTCTTCTTTATTACAACTATGTTCATTATCAGAATTGGATAGGTCTTCATCTTCTGGATACTTCATGGCTTTAATGATGTTAAACCTGAGCTTCTTCCCATTTACACTCATTGTGATCTCTCTCTTGTACACATCAATTTGAGCGCGACCAGTAGATAAAAATGGTCGTCCCAATATGATGGGCACATCTTTGTCTGCTTCGTAGTCGAGAATGATAAAGTCTGTCGGTAGAATGAATTTATCAATTGAGACTAGGATATCCTTCAACTTTCCTTCTAGGTGAACTAAGGACCTGTCTGCCAGCTGGAGAGTCACTGTCGTGGGCGTCAGCTACCCCACATTCAACTGTTTGAAAATTGAAAGGGGCATTAAATTTATACTGGCCCCAAGGTCACAAAGCGCTTGACCGATATATATTTCGTCAATTGAGCAGAGTATTATGAAACTTCCGAGGTTACGCATCTTCAGTGGAATTATGGTGTTTGACTTTTGCGTTAACACCACTGTTACGAACTTTCCTGTGCTCCTTTTCTTTGACACCACGTCCTTAAAAAACTTAGCATATTTTGGCATTTGTTCTATCGCTTCTGTGAAAGGGATGTTGATGTGTACCTGTTTTAAAATTTCCATGAAGCGATGATACTACAGTTCATCATTTTGCTTTTTCTTAAGTCTTTGCAGGAATGGTGGCGGATGTATCTTCACGGTTCCGTGTTCTATAGGCTTGGAGGTGGACGCAACTTTTGGTTCCATCATCTTATATTCTTCGGTTTATTTTGGTCAACGAGGTCTTGGATTCCATCGCAACTGGATTAGTCTGACTTGGCTCATTCTTCTCTTTCGCTATTGTCTTTCCACTTCGCAAGGTCACGACTTGACATTGCTCCTTTCCTGTGTTCCCCGGGTTGCGAGGAGCTCAGTTGAGCTCGATAACGTCCCTTGTGGTCTACTTTTAAGCTCTCCCGCAATCTATCCTATTTGGATCTCCAGATTGCGGATAGAAGTTGCCTGGTTCTGGAGGACCGTTTCATTCTTCTCAATATACTGCTTTAATAGGCTCTCTAGAGAGGAATATGGCGGTGCTTGCGAGCTACTTGCTTGATGTTGCGGTTGACTGTTCGTTCGCTAGAAAAATCCTTGCGGCCCTTCTTTTTGTGCCATAGGTTGATAATTTTGTTGTTGGGTATTTTTCCAAGTGAAATTGGGGTGGTTTCTCCACCCGGGGTTGTATGTGTTAGAGAAAGGATTGTTCTTTACGAAGTATACTGATTGCGGGTTCCTCGGACATTCTTCCATCGGATGTGATTCTCCACACGTGGCACAACTCGTGCTTGTCTGATCAATTGCGTTGACTTGCCCTCTTTGCGTTCTCAGGCTATTGATTGTGCTGCCCTATAATAGATTAATCATTGCATTAATTTGATTTTGTAGAGATGTGATGGCCCCATTATTTACGTCACCTTCTCGAATTTTTAATCGTTGATCGCTTTCTCTCCAATCTTCGTGATTCTTTGATATGTGATCAAGAATATTTTTAGCCTCATCATAAGTTTTGTCAAGCAGACCTCCAACTGCTGCCGCATTGGCAGCTGTCTGCGATGCAGGGTTCAAACTGTGATGAAATATCTCCATCTGGAGACAGTCAGGTAAGCCATTGTGCGGACAATCTCGTACTAATCTCTTAAACCTCGCCTAGGCATCGCTGAGCGATTCGTCAATTTCTTGTTCAAAATTTGTAATCAACTTTCTCCTTTTTGCATTCTCGGTAGGAGGGAAGTATTTCTTCATGAACTTTTCTACAACTTGTTACCACAAGGTTATCTCCCCTGGTTCGAGAGAATAGGCCCATTTCCTTGCTTGATCGCATAACGAAAATGGGAACAACGTTAGTCAAACTTCTTCAGTAGAGATGTTTGGGAGCACAAAAGTGTTACAGATTTCAATGAAACTCCGAAGATGGGCGTGCGGGTCCTCGCCACGCCTTCCACCAAACTGTCCGGTTGTCTGAATCATCTGAACCCTGTCTCTTATACACATCTAGATGTGTATAAGAGACAGGTCTTAAACATAACCGGCTTCATCTCAAACCTCGATTCGTCTAGAGCTGGCCTCATGATTCCTGAGGAGAAATCATAGAGGTTGGGCGACGCAAGTCTCAGATGGGTCTATTGCGGTCGTTTGCCAGGAGAATGGGGTTTTCCATGATGTTGTTCACGTTTGCTGCTCTGTCTTCCAGTTGTTCCACCATTCTAGGATTTCTCTCTTGTTGTTGTCGGCGGTTGTTTCTTTGTCTTCTGTGGAACGTTCTTTCGATCTCTGGGTCATAGTTGGGCTCAAGAATGTGTCCTTCACTCATACGACACCTGCTTCTTCCCTTACCAAAGGAATGGTAGTGCACAGAGGTCGAAAGTTGCAAATAAAATAAAAAAATTACTGTTAGCGCAATATGTACTGCCGTAGTCCCTAGCAATGACACCAAAAACTTGATGTGTTGTAAATGTGATGCAATTATGATGTATATTTATGGTAATGAGTTATGCGTTGCACATGCAAGTTTTCCTAATAAGACCTAAGTATAAATCTCACTAGGTTTCTTAGTAAGTCCAGGGTCGAACATAGGGACTACTAAGTTAATATGCAACGGTGAATTTGATTCCTTTGCGGTGGTGAAAACAAATAAGTTGGATGGTGTTTTGTTTGAGACTATTTCCTATGCGACGGAGTGCGAATAAAGAGTTGATGAAATCAAGAATTACAATGAATATGCAATGAACGGGTTAAGAAGGGGTTTAGCTAACACTTCCTAAGATTGTGTACAAGTTATGCGATCATGCTACACACAAACAACAACATGTCATCTCTCAATGCAAATGCAATAATTCCTATTTCTAGGATGCATGCGATGTATACGAAAATATTGATAGGACTTATGTCTAAGCCTCTATTCTTGTCTATGCGATGATGAATGATACACACATACACAAGGTGACCGCATACTATCATATCCTATTTCTAGGGTGCATGCGATGCGTAATAGCAATAGAACTTATGTCTAAGTTTCTATTCTTGCTTAGCGATTCTAATCTGACTCTCTCAAGTCTAGATTCTTTCTTTATACTACTAATGTACAAAGAGTGAACAAATATAAAGATGCGATTTCCATTTCTATAAATAAATTCAGAGTACAAAATGACAATGGAAAATAAGGGTAGAGAGTCTGGTAGCAATTCCTTGCTTCCCAAGGCTTTTACACTGTTATCTCTATTCTGCTCAAAAGATGTTCTTTCTTCCGCAAGGGTTGGCCCTCTCTCTGATCTCGACGCTCCCAACATTCTTCTGAGTTCACTGGGACGATCTCTCGATGAAATCTCCCTTCACTTGCTTTCGGCTTCTAAGTAAAATAAAAACTATGAACACGACTACTTCTATCTATATGGTAAATTTTATAAACTGAGCGAACTGAACGAACTCCTTCACTGAAGGTGGCCTTTGGTATTTATAGAGCTTCAGGGTGAAAGGCTTCTTCTCTCTTATGATTGCACTGATGGGATGGTAATAATTCTCTGTCTGATGCGCCGAATATTTGTCATAAAAAAGTTGAGTGTACTTACTATAGGTCGTTAACGGCTTGTCAACTTAATTCGGAATCGACCGTCATCAGTTTTCTGTCCCATCGTGATTTATTAAGCTTTCACCCAGATGCGCCCACCTTGATGCGTCGGCTCTATGCGACCACCTTTCTTGAGTGGATTTTTCGCGAGCGCAAATGATCGCATAGCCTTGCGGCCGCAATCTCTTAATGCGCTCGAACGTTAATTTCTTCGGATCGTATTTCCGCCTTGTGTTCAACGCATGTTCCTGCACAAAAATACATAGTTATCTATTTTAATGCGATGGACGCATGCGATCGCAATGTTGTGAACTTAATGCTTTTGGACGCAATATTGTATATTTTTATCATCGCAATCCTGCATTGTTTTATGACTTTACACTGTAATAATGTGCATTTCTGTCCGTTATCAGTACTCTTCTTGTTGGCCGAGCACGTAGTCCATAAAGCATTGACTGTTTGACCACAACGCCATATGTGCTCTCTGGTTCGTCCAGACTGCCACATTATTGTTTGCCATTGCCACCCTATCATCCCCGACCTTTGATGAAGGGCCTTGTGCCTTCATGATGGCATCTCGTGAACAAAATTTATTAACTAGTGAAGAATGTATCAGATATTAGTCATTTAAAACAATTTTCTTACCATGAAGTTGAAATCCACCATTGTGAATAGATGCTTACAAATATTAGGTCTCGAGTGCAACTTATGATGCACATGTAATAAGAAAAGGTTCATATTCTGCAACAAATAAGTAAGTATGTAAATGATTGAGTATATAAAACATGGATAATCGAGTATATGAAACATAAGTGATCGAGTATATAAAACATGAGCAATTGAGTAAATATACATATGTGATTGAGTATATAAAACATGAGCGATCGAGTCAATAAACATATGTGATCGAGTATATAAAACATAAGCGATCGCATATGTTTATTTAATATGTGATTGAGTATATAAAACATAAGTGATCGAGTAAATAAACATATGCGATCGGGTATATAAAACATAAGCTACCACATATATTTACATAAATGATAGCTTATCTTTACATGAGCGGTCGTTTAACATAAAGTAGGCAATCTGTTATATAAGTTTGATAACAGAAGAAATTAGATGCACTCACATCTCTAATCACTCATGTGTTCTTCTCAAGTGTTTGGAAGAACTCCTTAGTCCATAAGGTATACACCACAGTTCACTCTTCATTTTTGTTTTGGATAACTTTTCCATTTCTTGTATGCCTTCCAGAGACTCTCGAGGACTAGGAACAACAGGTCATATGATTTGACTTTCCTTGTGGGAAAATCAACGATAGGGACTAATGGATTAAGATTTACAACACCTATGGGTGATTTCAACTCCATTACAGGTGGTTGAGATTCTTTTATAGGTAGTTAAGATTCATTTGCAGCTGGTTGAGATTCCTCTGTAGGTGGTTGAGATTCTTCAGGCTCACCCTTAGTTCCTACATGTTGGTCCGACTTCTTTGCAGATGGGTGAGCTTCGTTTGTTTCACTCCCAGATTCTTTAGGCTCATTCTTCTAATCTGATGTTGCTTCCTTATTATTAACTGAAAATATTTTCTTGCCCTTTTGACCTCTTCAGGTGAAAACTTCATTGGTTTCTTTCTTTTCCGATGCTAAGGGAAATCATTTTTCTCCTGTATTTAAAATTTAAATTAGTGAATATAATGTTTATTTCAATATTAATACAACATATGTACCTTATTTTCATTGACATTCTTGACCGTTGTGCTCACCTCAACCTTAGCTGGTACATCTGTCGAATTCAAGTCAAAGCGACTCCTTAAATTGAATGGTTATATGGTTGGTTGTCCTTCATCGATGGTTAGATCAAATCAACGGTTGGTTGTTGAGTCGCTTGGTCTTTAATAACTATGGTATGTCTCTAGACTATTCTGTCAAGTTGGTTATTATTAGAAATTAGTTTATATTCTATTATAAGTTTTGTTATAAGGGTAGTTAAATGGTTAGTCATTGTTGTAAATATGCCTATTTATAGGCTCTTTTGGTTAATAAATGCATATAGCAGATTTATTTACTCTGCTTTAATATGGTATCAGAGCAAATTAAAACTTTTTTTTGACTTTTCGTTTTCCCTCCATCCGGCTACCACTCCTCGTGACTTTTCGTTCTCCTTCTTCATCCGAAACGACGATCATGACCAGATCCGACGACCCAACCTCATCCGAAAACTTCAACTCCATGGAGAATGTTCGAGCTTCCCCATATTCCATTCTTGAACAATATCAGAACCCTTATTTTCTTCATCCCTCAGACAGCACCAGCCTTGTGCTCGTTTCCAATCTTCTTACGGAATCGAATTACAACTCGTGGAGTCAGGCGATGAAGATCGGGCTCACTGTCAAGAATAAACTCGGCTTCATCAATGGTGAAATCCCTCGACCTTTCGGTGAGTTACTCAGTTCTTGGATCATATGTAATGACGTTATCACTGCGTGGATTCTTAACTCTCTTTCCAAAAATATTTCTGCTAGCATCAACTTCTCTGATTCCGCTTAAGAAATTTAGGCTGATCTGCAAGAACGGTACCAGCGTAAAAATCGACCAAGAGTCTTCCAACTACGCCGTGAAATTTCTAACTTATCCCAAAATCAAGATTCTTTCACCACATACTATGCCAAGCTGAAAACGTTGTGGAATAAACTCATCTCCTACCGCCCATCTTGTTCTTGTGGAAAATACACTTGTGGTGGTGTCAAGAACCTACAGACTTACTTCCAAATAGAGTATGTTATGGCTTTTCTCATGGGTTTAAACGATTCATCTGCTCCTATCAATTCTCAGTTGTTACTAATGGAACTAGAACCATCAATCAATCGGGCCTTCTCTCTAGTTGCATAGGAGATTGACCAGAAAGCTTATTCTTCATCCTTTGACAATGCGATATCTTCATCTAATGCCATTGCCCTCCTTGTGAAAAATGGTTCTTCTGCTTCCCACCAACCTGCTCCAAGTAATTCTCGCAACACTAATCAAAACAAGAAGAAGGATAGACCGATCTGCACCCACTGCAATATTCAAGGGCATGCTGTTGATCATTGTTACAAACTCCATGATATCCACTAGGGCACAAGCTTTACAAACCTCCCGAATCAGCAAGAGCAGATCATTCTGATTCTCTATACTCTTTAACATCTGAACAATGCCAAGGCTTATTGGCTATGTTCCAGTCCCATCTCAACAAGTCCAAAATAGCCACCATAGTAGCAACGTCTAATAAGGCAGATTCTATCACTCCTACAGCTCACGTTGCAGGCATTTGTTCCCTTTCTGATATATCTTCTGATCAGTGGATACTTGATTCTGGTGCATCAGCTCATATCTGTCATAATAAGGTTCTATTCACTACTCTAAGACAAATTAAACCGACAACTGTTACTTTGCCTAATCAGTCTCAGCTTCTGGTTGAATTTGTTGGGGATATTCAAGTCAGTACAGATATCATACTACAGAATGTGCTATATATATCAAATTTCTGTTTCAACTTAATTTCCATAAGCTCTTTAACTTCCTATCTACTTGTCATGGTCACCTTTTTTAGTGATTTTTTCCTCATTCAGGACAAGTATTCTTTGAAGAAGATTGGCAAGGCTAACAAATGGAATGGATTATACTTGTTGCAAGCATCAGTTGATAAGTCCTTACATTCATTTTCACATACTACAGAACTTGTTTGTTCTTCCACTACTACATTCTCTGCTTCTACTTGGCATAATCGGCTTGGAAATTCATCATATAAAAATCGGCTTGGAAATCCATCATATAAACATCTTAGTTTCCTAAAAGACATTTTACATGTAGACATGGATAGTACTTGTAATAAATGCATGATTTGTCCTCTAGCAAAACAAAAACGACTGTCTTGTTGCTCATGCTTTTGATCTTATACATTGTGATATTCGGGGCCCTTACAATGAACCTACTCATGCTGGATATCGTTACTTTTTAACACTAGTTGGTGATTATTCTCGGTACACTTAGGTTTTTTTTTATGAGGAATAAAAGTGAAGCTATTACTATTGTTCCTTGTTTCTTTCAGTTGATTGAAACTCAATATGGTCTTTTCATAAAAAGTTTCGATCGGATAATGCACCAGAACTGACCTTTACTGATTTTTTTGCTGCCAAAGGTGTTTTCCATCAGTTTTCTTGTGTTGAACGGCCTCAACAAAATTCAGTAGTAGAAAGAAAACATCAACATTTGTTAAATGTCGCACGATATCTGTTATTTCAAGCTAGGTTACCTATCTTGTTTTGGGGAGAGTGCATATTGACTGCATCTTATTTGATCAATCGCATTCCATCTCATATTTTGTCCTGGCAAACACCTTGCTATCGTTTGAATGATGAACATGCTGACTATACTTCACTACGAACTTTTGGTTGTCTTTGTTTTGCCTCTACTTTGCCTTCTCACAGGACCAAGTTTCAGCCTCGGGCCATTGCCTCTGTTTTTTTGGGATATCCCACTTGTATCAAGGGCTATCGCTTATATGACATTGAGAAGAAGCAGTTCTTTATTTCACGGGATGTTGTGTTTCATGAAGACATATTCCCTTTTCATCAAATCAATTCTCAAGCAGAGGTACTTGACCCTTTTCCTGATCTAGTTTTACCATTATCACTTCCAGTTTCAGGTGATTTATCCAACAGTGAAGCCTCTTCATCATCTGCTTCTGCTACTCCTGAGATTTCTGACTAGCCTACTTCACATTACGTTTCTAAACCTACTGTTCCCTTTGTTCCCTTTGCACCTGCTGATGATGATGCTGCAGTCACTGATCAGCCTCATTTGTCTTTACTTGAAAATTCTTCTCACTATCACCGCTCTACAAGGACGACTAAACCACCCTTATATCTCAGGGACTATCATTGCAACCTTCTTTTACACAATCATTCTCAGCAGACAGTTACTAAGTATCCTTTGCAAGCTGTTTTATCTTATGACAGACTGAATCCTATCTACAAGATGTTTGCCCTCAATATCTCAGCCGCATATGAGCCTCAGTTTTATCACCAGGCTGTTTCTCATGAACATTGGCGCCAAGCTATGCAAGATGAACTTCTAGCAATGGAAGCCAACCATACTTGGTCTGTTGTGCCCTTACCTCAAGGCCAACACTTTATTGGATGCAAATGGATATACAAAATCAAGTATCGTGCATATGGGACCATTGACCGCTACAAGGCATGGTTAGTAGCCAAGGGATACACGCAGCAAGAAGGCCTCGACTACATTGAGACATTTTCTCCTATTGCCAAGCTTGTTACTGTCAAAGTACTTCTTACTCTTGCTGTCTCAAAAGGTTGGTGTCTACTTCAACTAGATGTTAATAATGCTTTTTTACATGGTGATCTAGTCGAAGAGGTATACATGGATCTACCCTTGGGTTACAAGCACAATGTTGTTCACAAACAGGGGGAGCATCTTGTTTGTCTCTTGTATAAATCCATATATGGCCTTAAGCAAGCATCACGCCAATGGTTTGACAAGTTCTCAAAGGCACTCCTTTACTTGGGATTTTCTCAGTCCATGTCCGATTACTCCTTATTCACTCGGGGTTCTGCTCAATGCTTTGTTGCTTTGCTTGTTTATATTGATGACATAGTCATTACCGGTGCTTCTTTACCTGTGCTACATGAGATCAAAGATCATCTGCATGAGGCCTTCAAGCTCAAAGGCTTAGGGTCTCTTCGTTATTTCTTGGGCCTTGAAATTGCAAGATCGTCTCAGGGTATTCTTCTATCACAACAGAATTATACATTGCAGCTCCTAGAAGATTATGGTTTGTTGGCTTGTAAACCGGCTCCTCTACCTTTTGATCCAGATTTAAAGCTCCAATTTGATGTTGGTACCCTCCTTCCTGATGCAACATTGTATCGGAGACTCATTGGAAGACTGCTATACTTGACTATTTCTCGGNTTCCTGATGCAACATTGTATCGGAGACTCATTGGAAGACTGCTATACTTGACTATTTCTCGGCCCGACATAGCTTTTTCTGTCCATAAGCTTAGTCAGTTTGTTGCTCCACCTAGACAGCCTCATCTTGATGCTATCATGTCCTTACTTAAGTATTTGAAAGCTTCTCCGGGCCAAGGTATTCTGCTATAACCTGTCCACACATTCCAATTGAAGGCGTATTCTGATGTTGATTGGGGATCTTGTCCTGATTCAAGGAAGTCTATAACCGGTTTCTACATCTTCTTGGGTGATTCCATAATTAGTTGGAGGGCTACAGTCTACGGTATCCCGTTTTTCTGCCGAAGCTGAATACTGAGCTTTAGCTGCTACTACAAGTGAATTACTATGGATTGAACAACTTCTTCACGAGCTTTCGGTACCTCTTATTCATCCCTCTTTAATCTACTGTGATAATGAAGTTGCTGTCCATATTGCTGAAAATCCGGTTTTTCATGAAAGAACGAAGCACATTGAAATTGATTGCCATTTTGTCCGAGATCACATTGTTCGTGGCCATGTCAAACTTCTTCCCATCCGGTCTCACTTGCAACTTGATGATATCTTCACCAAGGCTTTGCCCAAAACTTTGTTTTCCTCCTTACTATCCAAGATAGGTATTCTTGATATAATCACACCATCTTGAGGGGGAGTATTAGAAATTAGTTTATATTCTGTTATAAGTTTTGTTATAAGGGTAGTTAAATGGTTAGTCACTGTTATAAATATGCTTATTTATAGGTCTCTTTTGATTAATAAATACATATAACAGATTTATTTACTCTACTTTAATAGTTATGTTCATCTACTGTTGTGTCCATTGAAGGGTGCAGTTGTGCTCCTTCATCAAGTGTCTAATCATCTACAACAGTCCCAATATTGCCATCATCCACCAAACCGTCTTGAGATTTAGAGTGCTTATGGTGATGGGTTTTTCCACTATCACCCCCTTGATCATCCAATGATGATCCTCCTTATCACCTCCTTGATGATTCCCATCATGGTCACCCCCTGATGATTCCCATGATCATCTCCTTAATGATGCCTTTGATTATGAGGTGTCTCTCCATTATCATCCATTTCATCATTGGTGAAGCAGCTCCAAGAATTGAATAAGTAATCTTTATTAATGAATAAGAATGTAGGCGAGTAAGCCTATATATACAAGTTTAGTAGCTGGTTACCCAGACAACCGGTCATTTAACGGTTGTTAAAGGTGATTTATAAGCTTCGAGCAGTCAAAAATACATAAACAATTTATACATCAATTCATCAACTAATAATACATCAAATCATTAATTGATGGAGGCATTTACTAACAGAAGAATGTTATACTCGCCAATGAGTTTGGTCAAGTAAGCCCAAATTGGTCTGGAGGATGGTAATGATAGATGTCTGAGACATTAAATGTTGTGTTGATCTTGGTAGATCAATGCGGTAGGCATTTGGTTCTATTTTTGTTGGTCAGTTTAGAGTGTTATCTAGGTGGTAATCTACTTTTCTTCAAATATACCATGACTAAATCTCCAACTTTAAAGCCAACAGGTCTTCTATGTTCATCTGCTTTAATTTTGTAAGAGGCAGTAAATTCCTCCAAGTGTTTATGAACTTCTTTATGTATCTTCATCACATGTTCTGCCATTATATTTGCTTCTGCACTTAAATTAACAGAAATAGGTATATTTGCAAGGTCTAGAGTGAGTCTCAAGACTTCTGTGTAGATAATTTTGAAGGAATATTTCCTAGTAGAGCGATTGACCATGTTATTGAAGGCAAATTCTGCCTGAGTTAGTGCTAAATCCCACTGGCGGGGTTTCTCTCCACTAAGTCAACATAGGAGATTTCCATGTGTACGATTGATGACCTTAGTTTGTCCATCCGTTTGTAGATGACTTGTTGTGCTAAATAGAAGCAAAAATAACTCATAAACTTTACATCTCGATCACTTTGGGATTCCATGTAGATGGACAAATTCCTTAAAAAATAAATTTACAATATTCAAAGCATCATCAGTCTTTTTACAAGCTAAAAAGTGTGTCATTTTGCTAAATCTATCCACAATTACTAGGATGGAGTCATATCCTCTCTGAGTTCTAGGCAAACCAAAGACAAAATCTATCCAAAGATCTTCTCAAATATTGTTAGGGATAGGGAATTGAGAGTATAGTCCTTGGTTTGAACTAGACCCCTTAGAAGTTTGACATATAAAGTATCTTTTAACAAAATTAGCAACATCTTTTTTCAATTGTGGCCAATAGAATTTTGAAGAAAAAAATGTTAAAGTTTTATCTCTACCAAAATATCCCGCTAATCCATCCAAATGGGCTTCTTTTAAAAGTGATTTAAGTAAAGTATGTGAGATACATAGAGTGTCATTTTTAAAAAGAAATCCATAAAGACAATTGTACCAAATATCTTAAAAATCAGGGTTAGTAGGATACAATTTTTGCAAGTGTCTAAAAGTTATGATTTTTCTTTGGCGTAAGGTTAAAAGTGTATCTATATGACTTAGAGCATCAACAACTTTATTGACATTACCTGGAGTATGTTTGATGACAAAGTCAAATCGTGAAAAAATTGTGACCATCAAGCATCCATGTGACTAAAGGATTTTTTAGATTGCAAAAATTTTAATGAGAAATGATCAATTAATAAAACAAATTCTTCACTAAGAAGATAATATTCCCATTATTTTAAGGCTCGGACTAAAGAGTAGAGTTCCTGCTCATATGTTGGTCATTTTTGCTAGAGATATTTAGTTTTTCACTACAAAACTCAATAAGGTGCTTGTCTTGGCTAAAGAATCGCCTATTCCTAAACCAGAGGCATTTACGGAGACTTCAAAATTGAAATGATTTATTAAAGTCTGGAAAACCTAGAAGTAGAGTAGTACGTAGAGCTTCTTTAAGGTTTTCAAAACTGATAATTTGTTCGTCACCCCAAGAGAAAGGTCGGTTATTTTCTAAGCAATAAATTCAAGGGTCAGTAATGGTACTAAAAGTTTTTATAAACTTTCTATAAAATAAAGCTAATCCTAAGAAACTTTGGATTTCTTTAATTGATTTAGGTTGAGACTAATCTAATATGGTTTTTATTTTCTTTAGATCTACACTATTTTCCTTAGAACTTATTAAGAATCCCGAAAAATATAATTGGTTTTGAAGAAAATAACATTTCTTTAAGTTTATGTATAAAGCATTTTCTTTTAAAACGGTAAAAATAGTGTTCAAATGTTCTAGATGTGCGTTATGAGTGCAACTGTAGATCAATATATCATCAAAATAAACTACTAAAAAATTATTTAAATAAGGGAGCAAGATTTGGTTCATTAAACGAATGAAGGTACTTAGAGTATTGGAGAGGCCAAAAGACATAACTAACCATCTGAAAAGTTCTTTATTTGTTTTAAATGATATTTTCCATTCGTCTTTGGGTCTTATCCTTATTTGGTGATATTCACTTCTTAGATCTATTTTAGAAAAGATTGATGCTCCCCTAATTGATCTAATAAATTTGATAATCGAGGGATAGGAAACCCATATTTAATAGTGATTTTGTTAATTGCCCTACCATCTACATAAAATCACCAAGAGCCATCTTTTTTGGGTACAAGTAAAGCTGGTACGACGCAAAGGCTAAGGCTAGGTTGTATGTGCCCTTTCTCTAAGAGATTATATATTTGAGTGTGTAGAGCTTCATTTTCCTTAAGGCTTATACGATAATAGGGCAAGTTTGGTAAGGTACTATCCCGTATCAAACCTATATGATATTGGATATTTCGTAGGGGAGGTAGTTGATTAGGTTCTTCTAAGAAGGATGGAAATTCCTTTAGCTAGTTAGATACACATGGATCTATATTTTTAGTGTTAGAAGATCAGAAGAATCTTATTTGACTACAAATTCTATGAGAGATTTTTCTTTTAAAGATAAGGGTTTTTTACCCAGAGATATTAGAAAAATTTGTTTATTGGTGGAAGAAGGTACCTTGCTTGTGGTAGTATGCTTACCAAGAGGGAGGGGGGCGACCTTCTTACCCATCCAGCTGAATTCATATGTATTGCCACATCCATTATGAAATGCTTTATTGTCATATTGCCATGGTCATTCTAAAAGAATGTGGCACACATCCATTTCGAGGACGTCACATACAATTTGATCTTGGTATAGGTTGCCTATTGACAAAGGCATGGTGCATATTTCTTTGTTAACGATTTCTCCCTTATTTGTAATTAATTGACCTTGTATGGATTAAAATGTGGTTCAACTTTGAGATTCAAGGTAGTGACAAGTTTTTTAGAGACAATATTTTTAGCACTCCCACTATCGATAATGATTTGGCATACTTTGCCAGTGATAGTACACCTTTTGCGGAAAAGAGCATGCTTTTGTGGATGACTTTCAACATTTGGAGAGGACCCACTGTAGGACACAAGAAAGGTTGTCACCTTCATCCGATTGTAAGTAGGCAAGTTCATTGGCAGCGTCTTCTTCAAATTCTACTTCATCTTGGGTATCTTCTTCTTGAATTTCTAAGGTCCTTCGTGAAGGGCTCGAATCCCGAGCAGAAGCGTGTGAACGCCTTACATTTCTGTTTTTGGTTTAAAAGAAACAAAATACAACAACAAGCATAATAAAACAAAGGATAAACATATTTAATTCAACATGCTTTTAAAGTGGAGATTCCCTTAATCTTCACGAAAATTCCAAGTTTTTTCTCCACAACGAATCTCCAACAAACTATGAACACCACCATAAGAGAGACCCCGATATTCTCTTGGAATCCAAAGGTAAAAGTATGGTCTCTAATCCTTAGAGGGGGAAGGAATAGAGAATGGGGAGAGGAGAAATTGTTGAGAGAATTTGGGAGGATTTTAAGGCTAGGTATTCTCAAAATGAATGTTTACCCTCATTTGGGTAAAAGAAACAATTTGTATGGAGAAGGGTTTACCCCTTCTCTAAGTATTTCCAAATTTTCCCTTAGGGCTCAATTAATCAAATACATTTATTTGATTAATTAGAAAACCTAATAAATAACTATATATATATATATTACATATATTTCAATGTATATAGTTAATTAATTAAATAAACATTATATGTTTATTTGCCTCCACCTCTCAAAATTAACTAATTTCTTATGAATTTGATTCATAAAAAAAAAAATTATTTGAATCCTATTCAAATATTTCTCTCTTAATTATAGATCAAATCTATAATTAACCATGTCATATTAATCTCATTAATATGCTATTCCATCAATTGATTTGAACAATTCAAATCATTTCTCTTGTATTTTCTTTAGTGAGCTATCGAGGGGACCTTATGAACCTACAAATTAGAGGTTCCAATGATATGAGATTAATTAATTAAACTCCTTTAATCCAATTAATCAATATTTATTAACTACTTGGCACTTCACTAAAGAACGATAGTTGCACTCTTCGCATTGTAGATTTATTTCTATATCCATGGATATAAACAATCAACAGAACGATGACCTTTCCAAATGCTCATAACTACAGTTGAGTCAAAATACCGTTTTACCCATGTAGTTATATCTAACTTCTTAAGTACTACTACTAATTCTTCTAATGAACAAACAGTTTATAGTCCAATTATAAACTAACACCTCTCGGGCTAATGAAAGGTTGAGGCCCCATTTCAAGACCCGGAACCAGCTATTAAGAGAGCAATTTATCTACTTTTCCAAGGAATGGGAATGAGTGTATTCCATTTTGTGTAGCTGTGTTCCCAGCTCCCTAATCAGACAAATCCCCAAAATAGTAGGCTTATTGAGTCAGCTATCATGGCCACTGAACATAGGTTGATTACCTCTTTGATTTCGTCTCAAAGGCCAAGGATAAATATTGAATTGAGTTGTTGTTCAGTCTTTAGGAGGTTATTTCAAGCTCCTAATTGGTGGAACTCCTCAGTATAATCAAGAATGGAACAATCCCCTTATTTGCATAATTGATATTGATTGTCCAGAAGTTGTTGGTAATTGAGGGGAAGGAACCTCTTCTTCATCATTTGTAGAAGGTTAGGTCAAGATTTTATTGGTAGTTTGCCATACAACATCTATTTGTCTCCAATTGATCCCACCAAGTTGAAGCTCCCTTTTGAAATTTGAAGGCTACCAATTTTACCTTCTTATCTTTCAATGCATCTGCATAATCGAAGAAGTTTTCAACCTTCTTGATCCAATATAAAAAGGCCTTCATGTCCATTCTACCATCAAAGCTTGAAAGGTCTACTTTCATCTTATAATCTTGTTGTTCTTGATAATGGTGTTGTCTTCCTTGACTAAATTATAAACCCTAGACCCCACTTTACTATGTAAGCATGTTTAGGTTTATATGTAATGCTTATATTCATTAACCTACTTGCATGCCATGTTGTGAGTAGTGTAAAAGCATAAAAGGGCTTGGAAGAAAAATTACTCAAAGTGTTAGGCAAGAAGGCTCTCGGGTAGTTAGTAGAAGTCACTTACACTTAGTGAGATTTTGATAAGTGTAGACAAGAAGGAAGCAAGGCGTGGAATTAAGCCTATGAGTAAAGGAAATTCTTCAAGTATGGCACTTGAGGCTCTCAGGTAAATTAGGAAGTCTTAACACTTAGAAGAAAATAGGAGAGCTTGAAAAATGGAGGTCTTTCCGTGCTATGCGTCCAAGGATTTAAAGGAGAAAATTGGCTAAGTGTAACATGAAACATGTGTTGAAGGGCCGCATAAAGGTTAGTTGTGCCTATCGAGTAAGGCATTGGCTGTGGCTGTCAAGGAAGCACGCACTAGCCCCACAAGTGGTTAGTGAAGGCCAAAGTGGGTGACATGTGTGTAGCCATGCTTTCTTAAGTGAGCGCATAAGGGGTGCTAAGACAAGGGACTAGGCAGGCTACGAGGTATGCATTGGTTGAAGGATGTACAGGTTAGAATGGATAGCTACCCAAAGACTTAGGCGTTGGTATGAGGGGTACTGAGGCGTGTTATAGAGGTTAATTGAATAAGGATGAGTGACAAGGCTGAAGAAGAGCGCCCAAGGAAAGGTTATGTAAGGTGTTGGCTTAGAGTAGGCATTGACCGAGAGAGGGCTTGGATGGACGCTAGCCCTATGTGTTGGAGTGAAGCTAAATCACTTAGCTTAATCACTTAGTTGTGGGCTAAATGGCGTGATTAAGGGCATTAAGCAATGTTAGTGGCCTAGGTGTCACTCAATTAAGCCATTTGATCATGCACAACTTCGTATAAAAAGACATTGTGAAGAAAAAGCTTGGTTTGCCCATTTCTCTCGTAAAAAAGAGAAATAGTTGCTGCCAATCTAAAGTTCAATCAGTGTCGAAGATAATCTAGGGTTGCCAAAAGGAAATTCCAATGATTTGAAGCTGAAACTTGATGAATTTGTTGAATGTTCCAAGTTTCTGGACTACTCGGCCAGACTGAAGAGATTGGAGGATCTTGAGCACACCAAAAGGAATTTGATGCTTAAATTTTAAGGTAAGAGAGTTAAGAAGTTTAGGAACAAGTTATTAGAAGAAAATATTGCAAAATAATGTCTGGAAATGGAGTTTTTAAATCTAGAAGTTGAATCTAGAATTTTGGTTGGATAAATAAACAGGTAGATGCAATCCATGGATAAGCAAATAGTTGGTCAGAAAAAGGCATGCGTGGGCAAATGTAGATGTTGATAAGGGCATGCGTGAGTGTAGGAAAACGTTGACGAGTGCCCGCGGGAGGTGAGGCGTGAGGCTGTGTGGAGGAAGGGGCTAATAGCCGAGACGCGTTGAGGGTTGCATTAGCAAGCGCCCAATGCCTAGGAAAGGTGAGCATGTCCTAGAGCCTACTTGAGCACCCGTGTGCGTGTGCTGTAGCCAACCAACCTAGTTGCAAGGTAAATGCCTAAGTTTTGGTGATGCATTGAGATAGGCTAGGCATTAGAGAGTTGTAAGGAATTTCTAAGTGTGATGTTAAGCTTGAATGATAATGTTAAGCTCAAAAGGGAGCTAGTGGTATTAACCAAAAGTACCTACTGTTGTTACAGGGCAAACACAAATAGGAAAAGCTTATAATCCTCTGGGGAAGTAGCAAAGATAGTGAGTGACTAGTTTTAATTAAGTTGAACTTGATATAATTTCCATGAGCTAAGGCATATGGTTTAATGAGTTTCCAACACATAAATGTTTATGTTACGATGTGTTTACATTTTCATAACATGATTTTCACTAAGTAATTCCCAACGCATGCTTTAACTAAATAGTTTGTTGTGTGGACACAGAGTCCCTTTTATTTAAAAGATTTGAGTTTCAGTGAAACATGAAGCATGCTTTTTAGTGATTTTTGCTATGAGTTTTAAGTATTCTTTCTTAGTTTTTAAAGCAAGTCTTTAAGCCTAAACATGATGAACTTTGAAAAGCGGTTTATGAAGCATACTTAAGTTTAAATAATTGAAACCATATGTTAGTTAGCACTCCTTGAGTTAAGCTATTTCATGATTTCTATGTTTATGATACACTTCCAATGGAATGCTTTATGCTTAGACTATTGGGTTCTAATTTAAACTAAGTTTTACTATGTTTTTATTGAGGAAACTTGATACTGAAGAATTGAAGGTATCTGGGCCCCTTATACCTAAGGGATGATGGTATCTAGGGCATGAGTATATGAGAAGCTTTTAGGGCTTATCCACGTGTACGTAGAAACAGTATTATTGATGTTTATTATATTGAGATTACTCTACATCAACTAAGGAGAATGACGTTGAGCAATCAAGCAAAAGGACTCTCCCTCAACTAAGGCTAGAGGCTAATGATTTTTACAAATGAGTTGAATGTTATTTAAGTTTTCAAAGTTTTGGAAAAGCACTTACAAAGATGTTATGTTTCTAATGCTTTAGATGTTTTCTTAACCCTGAGATAAAGAGTTTTATGCCATATGTCATAATTGTGTTTCATACCATGTTTACTAAATTAGTATGTTTAAAAGAAGTCACTGGTCGTTTTTAGCTCACCTTTTCCAATGTTTTTACTTTCCCCAGGTAACGGTTGAATCCCTAAAGCTTAGCTGATCTACTAGCCTGCCACATACCCAATGTTTTGAAGGAAGAAATAAGTTTAAGTGTTAGCTCATCATGTACATATTAGAGGGTAAGGGTAGAACCCTAGAGGAACCACTATTATACAACTTATGTAAATTATCTCTGGTTTGTGTATATATGGTGTGCATATGTTTAGCTGTGTTTGTATGTTGGAGAATTTGGTTGGGAGTATATTAAAATATTTATAGGTACTGCAAATGCCATGGAAGCAAGTTTTAGGAGTTGAGATGGGTAGTGGGTGTTATAAAAGGTTGATATCTATTATTTGCACACCTCTTTCTAGGTTAAAAAGGTAATATGGGACGGAGTGTGACATAAATCCCCTCATTCCTTGATTTCCAAGGTGAAAATTTTCATCCTCTTTGAAGAAATTCGAATCTTGCATCATGTATCCTGGCATTTGTAGCTCCAGAGGCCGAATTCGTTGTTGAGTATTGAACATTCTTGTTGGAATATAGTGATATGTGGGTAAATTTGGTTTGTTTTAACCAAGTTCGTGATGGGTTCTTAAACTCTTTCTTGCCTTGTTGGTTCAGATGGTTCAATATACACTTCGACCTCTTCTTTTTGCTCACGTTCTTGCATATTTTCATTGATTCGAAGGGCCTTTTTTTTTCTTCTGGTTGGCTTGTTCTTGCACGTCCTTTGGATATTGAATGTCTAAACGTTGCAATATTTGTGCCAACGTCAATCGTAGGTCTCCCATTTCACTTTTGATGTCACTGACAATTGATTCAATCGAAGCCAATCGGTTCTCCAAAGCTTTGGTCGAGGAAGAAACTTAAGCATCCATTATGAAATTGATCTGAGGAAGTGGAATCTACAAAAAAGTTCCATGTTGTTAAAATAAAAAAATACAAACAAATTCTATATTGTTTCTGCAAATCAAATCCCGAATCTATTTATAGTACCTAATCTGATTGGAATATCATAATAATGGTAGAAATTGACTCTCCGTGGGTATCTACTAACCATGTATGTAAGGGTATAATTGGTGATTTTACAGCAAAAGCAATAAGAAATCCGATATAGAATAGTATTTCCAGTGCTATAGGATACGATTGATTAGCTGATGTATTTTGACTTGCTCCTCCGCCGTGATCGAATGAGAATCCTATAGTGAGTTATAGACAGAGTTCGAAAAGGTCAAATCTTTGATGATTCCATCATACATGATTGAGTTGTGAAAACTTCTGGATTGGTATCCCACATCTGAACTGAATTCTTTCTGGTTAAAGAATCTCTTTCTAGTTGCTCTGGGATAAGACCTTTTCAATTGTAGCCAATATCTTATTGCGAATAATTCCGACAACTTTCGAGAAAAAAGAGGCATTCACCTATTACAGAGATGGTGCGATTTGATTTTTTTTTTTTCAATTTTCTTTACCGCTCTCCGTCTTAGTAGAAAGACACTAGGTATAGGTAAAATATCTCTCTTCTATGCGAAGCGAATTTTTTTTAAAAGTGGAATCTACGAAAAAGTTCCATGTTGTTAAAATAAAAAAATACAAACAAATTCTATATTTTTTCTGCAGATCAAATCCCGAATCTATTTATAGTACCCAATCGGATTGGAATATCATAATAATGGTAGAAATTGACTCTCTGTGGGACTGAAAATCCTCGTGTCACCAGTTCAAAGCAACTTTGCCGCCCACTGCCACTAAATCACCACCCCCCCAAGTCAAATTGGTGCCTGTTGTTGCACCGGGGTCCGTTATACTAGGTGCTAAAGCATGGGTGTTTTGTATCCATTGAGCAAAGACGGGTTGTAATTGTATAGCGGTATCAGAAAACATATCTTGGGGACGCCCTAAAGCACTCATGGTATCATTATGAATATACAAACCAAAACTGTGAAAGCCTAAAAATATACACACCCAGTTCAGATGTGATATGATTGCATCACGATGCCTAAGTACACGATCTAATAGATCGTTGTAGAGAGTAGTTGGATCATAGTCTCTTACCATAAAAATGGCTACATGCGCAACAACACCAACTATGAGAAATCCACCAATCCACATGTGATGTGTGAACAATGAAAGTTGTGTACTATGGTCAGTAGCTAGATATGGATAAGGGGGCATCGCATACATATGGTGAGCTACAATAATGGTTAAAGAGCCTATCATAGCTAGGTTAATAGATAATTGAGCATGCCATGACGTTGTTAGGATCTCATATAGTCCTTTATGGCCCTGGCCTGTAAATGGACCTTTATGAGCCTCTAAAATATCTTTTATACCATGACCAATGCCCCAGTTGGTCCTATACATGTGACCCGCTATCAGGAAAAGAATTGCAATAGCTAAATGATGGTGTGCAATATCGGGATTATTTATCTTGATATGTCTTTTTTGTAGAATACTATAGGATAAAAATCTATCGTGTGTCCCCGAATTAACCCAAAAGAATTGCGTCCAATAGGATTTGAACCTATACCAAAGGTTTAGAAGACCTCTGTCCTATCCATTATACAATGGACGCTTTTCATTCCAATTTTATTTTTTCGTATTTTCACCTCCCTTGTTCGTAAAAAAATGTGTACTCTTTCTTAAATCCAAACGATCTTTTCGTATGCGTTTGCCCCCGATTCAATCGGGGGATCGAATTGATTATAGAAACATGAGTTTAATTAGTCAATTTATTAGTGAACAAAAGAAATCATTTGACGAATAGTGGCCAAATTGGTGTATTACCAGATCACGCACCTATTGCCACAAAGGGAAAAATACTTCGAAGATGAACTTGTTCCCATTCAATAGTCAAGAATTCTTGACGGTATCGAGCTGGAACAATCTGTTCTTCCTGAATACCTGGATTCAGTGCACACCCCTTCGAGACCCCAAAAAATATCTACTGGAGGAGCAGCAATGAAGGCAATAATAAATACAGAAGTTGCGATCAATAAGGTAGGGATCATCAAAACACCAAACCATTCAATGTAAAGACGGTTTTCAGCCCGAATAAAAAAAATAAGAATTTTGAGCATTAAAAAGCTTGTATCCATAGAACATCTGGTGTAACATAGATAATAAATAAATGGGAGTTAATATCAATCCAATTGCCATTACCAAAGTAATTAGTATTTTTGTAACAATCTGGTAAAGCAGCTCTAAGAATTGAATAAGAAATCTTTTTTGATGAATAGGAATGTGGGCAAGTTTAAATGATCGTGTAGATAATCTTAAATGGTCATGTATATATAATCTACACGATCGTATTTTATCATCAAACGATCATTCAGAACATGCTAATTGATGGCTTAGTTTACTAAATCGCTCAAGAAATACAAAGTTATTATGTTTCTTAAATGCTAAACACGCTGTTTTATTTTGTTCAATTGTTGATTGAGGAGTTCATGCGGCCGATTAATCCTCACCCATATGGTGGACCAAGCTCGTCAAGTTTTCCAAATCCTTGCGAACTTCTAATAGTTCCTCATGTACAACTATGTAAGACTTGCTTTTCTCGTGTCTTTGTGAGAATTTTGTATGCTTCTCGGTATATTTAGTTGCCTCTTACTTGTACCCTTTTTACACATGATATGTTTCGTACCACGTATGTCATGCTATATCCAGGCTACTCTATATGGGATTGATCTATTTGAGAGGGTTCATGCTCGTGAGTATATTTCTCTAACAAATCATTATGCCTCCCAACCATCTCTTGATAATCAAACTCCCCAAATTCAACAGTTTGATCAGGGGAATGTTGATTAGCTCCGACATCATCACCCCCATTGGTGACATCCTCATTAATCACTCTTCTTTGTTCAACCACTTGGACCAGTTCAATCCCTCTTAGTCAATCCTCCTTGTACCCGATCTTTTCTACTATCAGTATAAGTTTCGACACAATAATAGTCTATATATAAAAGATCACAACAAGTCAAATACAAATGATATAAATGATCAAGTATACGCTATTACATGATCAGATTACATAAGCGATCACATAGCTCAATATATGCGATTGCGTAGCTCAATATAGGTGATCACGTATATTAAGCTGCACGATCGCCCAGTCATATAGAAAGATGTTCTTTCATTTTTGGCTTGGAAGACATTACTCTCTAAAGTCTTCCAGGATAGAGCTTGAGAACTATGTGAAATCGCATTCTTGCTAACTTTGGTAGCTATGAACTTACTAGATGAGAACAATATCTCGTATGCCTATACCTACATTAAATAGATAAACATTGTTAAACATACGTACATCACAAGTCCTTTGATATTGAAATAAATTCAAAAAGTACGTGCCTAAAATGCATGTGCAAATCCCTTTATGCAATAATATGTGACATGTTTAGAATTTTCTTGTCTCTTTATTTCGTGCATCTCCTTTTTCCCACACAAAATGTTCTTTAGATTTTCCAATGTATTTTTATATATGACTAAGGACCAGTCATAGTGTTTGAAGACTTCCGTGTCATTAACTATCCCAAATGTCTTAAAATCGAATTGGGTTTTCTTATCTTTTCCCATCATCACCATTTCGATGTATAATACCAATGCAACCTTCATAGCATCTTTGTGGTTTATCATCAACAACCTTCGTATCATCTTTGCCGTTTGCAGATCGATCTCTAGTAGTAGACTAAAGCATGTTTCCTAAACATATCCATCTGTTCTTTGGTCAGCTTCTTCTTTATCAGTATATTCGTTTTGCCAATGTGGACCAAGTAAGATATGATAGCAGGGAAATAATTCTCAGTGGGGATTAAATGTTGAAGGAAAAACCATTGAAGGTTTACACAGTGGAATGTAGGGATTGGTCCCACTTTTCATTTTTCATAGAACTTACAAAAATTACATAATTAAAAGAGAAGGATTATGCATTTAATTTAAACCTACAACATGCAACTAAAGGAAAAAAGGGAAGAAGAAAATACCTTTGAAGAACTCTTTCTTCAAGAACTCCCTCGAACAAAATCACAAACGGTTTCCTTCTCCAAAAGGGACACCACCAAATGGAGCTTCTTGTATTCTTCTTAGCGATTGAGAATGGCAGGAGGTGTAGGCTCTGTCTTAGGGTTTTGGAAGAGGGAAGGAGATGGATAGGAGGAGAGGGAGGAGAAAGAACTTTTCTTCTCTTTACGTTTTTTTTCCAGAGAGAACTATTCTCTGAGGAAGATGAATAAAAGCCATTCATCTTCTCCACATCACGTAATGGATGAGAGATCGGGGGGAGGGAGTTATAACTCTTTCCCTTTAATTAAAATTAATTTAAATAAATATATATAATATATAATATATAATTAATACTTTATTATTATATAAATATATACTATATGTTATATCAAATATAACATATAACATATAGTATTATATTGCATCAAATACAACATAACCTATAGATTTAATTTCTCTGAATCATACATGAAATTTAATATAAAATACATTTATATTAAATTCAATTATATGAATCTCATTCATATAATAAATATTTGAATCATATCCAAATATTTAATTCCTCTTAACTTATTTATGGTATTTAATATAAACTATATTTATATTAAATTTAATTACATGAATCTCATTCATATAATTAGCATTTGAATCATATTCAAATTCCTCTCATATTACCTTATATTATATATGTATCAAGTACATTATATTAATTATATCACATATATAATTAATTCTCTCAATTAATTTGAACACTTCAAATTAATCCAAAATCAATTCTCAATTAAATCCCTCTTGAGCTACAGAGAGGATCTTATGGACCTGTAGATTGAAGCTCCAATGGTACTTGGATAATTAATTAAACTCTTTAATTAAGTTACCCAACATCCATTAATCGTCGGCCATTCCACTTAAGACCGACAGTTGCACCCTTCGCACTACAGATAAATTTCTGTGTCCATTGGATATAACCAATCAACAGTAACTCTTCACAAATTACTCATAAGTACAGTTGGGCCAAAATTATCGTTTTGCCACTTGTAGTTACATCTAACTCCTTAAGTACCATTGATTCCTCTAATGAACAGTAAGTCATAGTCCAACTATGACCAAGTCCCTCTCGGGTCAGGAGAAGGTGTAGCCACTATGTTCAAGCTCCGAAATCAGTCATTCAGGGAGCAATTTATCTACTTGCCTCTACATCAAGGAAGGAGTGAATTCCGTCTCGTGTAGTTGTATTCCCAGCTCCCCAGTCAGACCAATCCCCAAAATGGTAGGCTTATTGAGTTGGAAATCTGACCACTCTCCCCCATCAAAGGACTACCTTCATAAGCAGGAGTTCATAACTCACTCAGGATTCAGGTTGTGTCACCTATAGTCGTCCTAGTGAAATGTAAGTCTATTATTAACGGCATTATATAAAGAGACTAATCATTTCGTGATGTGGTCTTATACAAATTCTTTGTATAGGATACTCCCGCTCACATGTCTCTACATGAATGATCAGGATAAGATCTTTTGTAGCTCTTTACAACACTTGTAACACCTACAAAGTGGATCATATCTGTAGTGTCACAAAAATAAGATACCCAGCCTTATCCATCTACTACAGACCGTTTAGGTTATTATTTAAACACGATCCACTTGTATGTCTCTACATACTTGCTTAAATTACATAAAATAACCCAGAATCTTAGTTTATTAGATTGAGTGTATGCTTATAAAATAACACTTACTTTATTAACAACAATATGTTTATTCAAAGTTTACAAACTATGAGATTACAAAGACAGTTAAGACTGTTGGATTTTATGTCCTAAAACTCGTAGTTTGTAATATCATATTCTTGTTCAATAAAGTAGTTATTGAAAATCTTTAGTAAATTTAAATTCTATATTCATGAATCTGATAAACTAAGATTCCGAGGCTATTAAGTTTAAGTTTGAAAATTATGTAGTGACATAAATGTGGATCAAGTTCAAATATATATAGCCAAAATGGTCTATAGTATATGAATAAGGTTGGGCACCTTATTCTGGGGGACAATATGGATGCGACCCATTTTGGTAGATAGTACAAACGATGTGATCCTAAACTGTTCATGTGGAGACATGAAAATGGGGGCATCTTATGTAAAGAGTTTACATAAGACTGAACCATGAAATAGTCAATTTTACGTTCTAAATGCCGTTTAATGTATACAACTGACTATTTCATCAATTGATGACCTAGGTAACTTAATCTTAATCCTGAGCTAACTATGAACTCTTGTTCACTCGGAATTATCCCTAGATTTGCATAGGTGAGGGCAATTCATTATCGCTGATCCAATAAGCCTCCCATTTCAGGGGTAAGATTAGGTGGATAGTTGGGAACATAGGGTGCAAGATGGAATTCACTCCTACCCGTTATAGGGATAGTAGATAGGTTGTTTCCTTTAGTACTGAATCTAGGTCTTGAACAAGGGTCCCCACCCTCTCATTGGCCCGAGAGAGGTTCGGTTTATAAGTTGGACCTTAAACCAATTGTTCATTAGAGGATCAGTGGAACTTAAGGAATAAGATGTAGTCTCGGGGGTAAAACGGTTTTTATGACCCAGCCGAGATTACGAACAACTTGTGAAGGATTAGCTTACTAATCATGGTTATATTAAATGGACACAAATATATCTATAGTGAGGGGAGTGCAACTACGGGACTATAGTTGAATGACCCGTTAGTTAACGAATGTTGATTAGCTCCGTCTAAAGAGTTTAGCCAACTAATCTCAGATCGTTGGAGCCAATGATCTATAGGTCCATTAGGTTACCCTACTAGCTCATATGGAATAAACTTAGAACAGAATGATAGAATAATTCGAATTGTTCGAATTAGGTGAAAAGAGAGAAACTGACAAGTATATGTGATATAGTGGTTATTTTTCAATCTAGAGATACAACTTTAATATTTAAATGTGATTTAAATATCAAGAATATGAATACGTTCATATTCGGAAGCTCGGAATTAATAGAAATGATCAAAGATGTAAAAAGTCAAAGAGTTGACTTTTGACTTTAAAAAGTAACCTTTGACCGACCTTATATTCAAATGTGATTTTAATTTTGAGAAAATGAATGTGAATTTATGCTTGGGAGGTCAAAATTAGCCAACACGAAAAAAATCATAAAAAGTCAAAATGTTGACTTTCTGGTCAAAGTTTGACTTTGAGCAAATGATTATTTTTCCCTTTGACTAAAGTTAGTGGGAAAATCCAAACTTTTGTTGGATAATTCCACTAACAAAAAGTTGGATAATTCCACTAACAAAATAGTGGGCTAGGTGTTGGTTTATTTATAGTGGAGACATTAAGCCCACTAAGATAGTGGATTCCAGGTGTTGGGATTTTATGAAGTTATTTCATGCAATTTTGCATGACCCTTTTCTATAAATATGGGCTTGTGTTTTCGGATTAAAAACATTTGGATTTTTTCCAAAATATTTTTCTAAAATTGGGCCAAAAATAAAAACCCAAACCCAATAAAAAAATCCCTTCTTCTATTTCCATCTTTTCTCTCTCTTGGATTCTTCATCCATCGGGTCCCACAACACAGTTCTGAGTCTAGAGAATAGTAGGTCAGGTCTAGTAGTGGTCTGTTCGTGTTCGGGTGGAGATAGACGAGCTTCGGGAGCTTCAAAAGTATTATTTCAAAATAACCCTAATTAATTCTTTTAGGGTTGCATGTTTATTTTGGGCAATTAGAGTAAAATTGATTCTCAATTGCGTTGCGCATGCCGACTTTTCCTTTCATATGGTATCAGAGCATGTTATAATTTTATTCAATTGCATGTGGTGGGTATCAATTTATTCGATAAATTTGAGATTGGAAACTAAAATTGTTTTTAGGTTTTGGCAATTAAATTAAGTTTTTTTTTTTTGTAGTATTAATTTGTAATTGCTCACATTTTTATGAGCATATGTGTGAAAAAGGGTCTATAAATTTGCTAGAGTCATTAGAGTTGAAATTAGGATGTAATTGCTCAGTTCCGGAAAAGAGGACAGCTTCAAAATGAAGAAAAAAAAGGCTCACAGACCCGTTTTTCCTCCCAGAACCGAGAGAAGCGTCCAGACCCGCTGATCCGGTTTGCGCCTGCCCGCTCCGCTTCGCAACCCGCGCGTGCCAGCTGTCCACGAGCGCTTTGGCCCGTTCCGCGACCCAATCGGTTTCTTCGTTCGCTTCGGTCCGACCTGTTTCGATTCTGTCTTGCGCGTTCGCCTGTTCGCCACTCGCCTGCTTCGCGACTCGCTCCGCCTTTGTCGACCCGCCCGTGCTTCCGTTGACTGTGCTAGCATTAGTTGTCCAAACAGTCTGGACTGGTCCAGTTGAGCCGGTTTGACCAGTTCGACCTAATTTTTGGAGTTTTTGGGCCGGTTCGAGTGTTTGAAGTTGGTTCGAGAGTAGTTTTTTGTACTACACCAAATTATTATTGTAATAATTTAGTTGTTAGCTTAATTTAAGAGCCAAAACCAATCCATTTTAGAGTGTTTAATTAATTATGCATGTTGATGTATGTTTTAATTAAATTTTGAATCTTGATGTGCATATAGTATGCCATATAGATTTAAAATCCCACCATAGGTAAACATGTACATGCATTTGATATATGTTATGATTGTTATAATGTATATAGTATGCATGTTAAGTTTTTTTTTAATATAAAGTGTTATATTAAAGCTTGATAATCAAGTATGAATGTATGTTATAGATGTATGATTCTAGGGTTATAGTGGTTGTAATTTTATTTTATAATTATTATAAAATAACCTAGACTTTAAAATCTATAACAAAGGTAAAAGTCGTATGCTCACCTAGGATTAAGTTGGTACAATTTCAATCGGCTTTTCTAAAAAGTTAGAGTAGGTCGATTACTTGTTAAACAAAGAGTTATTTACTTACCGGGGAGATCTTGTCTAAGGTTGGGGGTTCTTAAGATGACGGTTTACAGAACACCTCCTACCTGGAGATCAGTCTAAGTCAAATAACCATAGTTTTAATGAGCATGCGTGAGAGATGTGAGGTAATAAAATTTGTTTATCACCTAGACATCATAGGTTAAAATCCAGTATAAGAGTTATACATGGATCTATCACCTAGACTTAGGATGTGTTTAATTTAACCGAAATATATCTCTAAGTATTTTTTTATATACCCTAAATCGTTATAGAACACTTCAGCTAAAGAGAAGTAGCGTACTTTTAGCTCTAGCATTCCTAAGAGTTCACATCGTGAGGTTCATGCAAGGCTTTGGGCCGTGCTTAGGAGCAGACTCCCTTCGGAGAGTGATTGCATGGATCAATATCAAAGTGAATAGGGGAAGTAGTTCATAGTAAGTCGGTGAGGGATATGTAACAACATATCCCACAGTCTCTTCCATTAGGTCACACCGCGAGATTCCTATAATGCGCCTGCATGTCTGCCCTGGAGCGACCATTCCCTTCGGAGGATTGTATTATAGGATTCGGAACACCGCGAACTCCAAATCTGGATAGGCTCTCTTATATCAGTTTTCATATTGACTTTCCACTTTCGAGAGCATATTGATTCTGGTTTCTAAAATCCAAAAATGGATGGTTACACTTACAAGAATTACTAAGATGTTAGTATATTCTCGACCAAAGTAACAATAACTAAAGTGCTATAAGAATAAAGGGTTATTCTGGGGTTAGCATCTAGTCAAGATTGTCTTGGTTTAAAAGAGGAATAATCGATCGCCCTTCAGTGGAGGTTACTCTAAACTTTTGAAATATCGTTTCAAAATATAATAATGAAGGGTATATTATTAGTTTTTGCTAAATTAAATTGGTTTCTTTGTGATTATAGTTTTTTCTACAAGAATATGTTTATCTTTTTCAGCATGAGTAGCTCAATAATTCGACTCTTAGGTTCCGAAAAACTAAACGGCGATAATTATTCGGCATGGAAATATAATCTAAACACAATACTGATAGTTGACGATTTAAGATTTGTCTTAACTGAGGAATGTCCTCAAGCCCCAGCCTCAAATGCTAACTGAACTGTTTGGGAAGCATACGATCGATGGTCAGAGCCAATGAAAAGGCTTGTGTTTACATTCTTGCCAGCATGTCTGATATTTTGGCAAAGAAACATGAATCCGTAGCTACGGCTAAAGAGATAATAAATTCATTAAGAGAAATGTTTGGGCAACCATCATGGTCCCTTAGACACGAGGCAATTAAGCACATTTACACGAAGCGGATGAAAGAGGGGACCTCTGTTAGAGAACATGTCCTAGACATGATGATGTACTTCAATATCGCTGAAGTAAATGGCGGACCCATTTATAAGGCTAACCAGGTTAGCTTTATCTTACAATCTCTTCCGAAGAGTTTTATACCTTTCGAGACAAATGCGTCTTTAAATAAGATAGAATTTAACCTCACTACCCTTCTCAACGAGCTCCAGCGATTCCAAAACCTTACTTTAAGTAAGGGGAAGGAAGTGAAGCAAATGTTGCTACCACTAAGAAAAAGTTTTTAAGAGGATCGTCCTCCAAAGCCAAAGCTGGACCCTCTAAAGCTCAAATGAAAAAGAAGGGAAAAGGATAGGCTCCCAAGATAAAGAAGGGAAATAAGGATACAGATAAAGGAAAATGTTTCCACAGTAACCAAAATGGGCATTGGAAGAAAAATTGTCCGAAGTACCTTGCAAAGAAGAAAGTTGAGAAAACGGCACAAGGTAAATATGATTTACTGGTCGTTGAAACATGTTTAGTAGAATATGATACTTCAATCTGGATACTAGATTCAAGAGCTACTAATCATATTTGTTTCTCGTTTTAGGAAACTAGTTCTTGGAAAAAGCTTGAAGAAGGTGAGATAACCATCAAAGTTGGAACATGAGAGGTTGTCTCAGCTGAAGTAGTGGGAGATTTGAAGTTGTTTTTTGAAGATAGATATCTAGTACTTAAAAATGTTTTGTATGCACCTCTTATGAAGAGGAATTTGACATCTATCGCTTGTATTATAGAAAAATTATATACAATATCTTTTAATATAAATGAAACGTTCATTTTTTGTAAAGGTATTCAAATTTGTTCTGCTACACTTGAAGACAACTTATATAAGTTAAGACCAACTAGAACAAATTTTGTTTTAAATACTGAATTGTTTGAACATTAGAAACTCAAAATAAAAAATAAAAGATTTCTTCCAACGCCTATCTATGACACCTTAGACTTGGTCACATAAATCTCAATAGGATTGGGAGATTGGTCAAGAGTGGACTTTTAAGTCAGTTAGAAGATAACTCTTTACCTTCATGTAAATCCTGTCTTGAAGGAAAGATGACCAAGAAATCTTTTACTGGAAAAGGTCTCAAAGCCAAAGTACCCATAGAGCTCGTATATTCAGATCTTTGTGGACCAATAAATGTCAAGGCTCAAGGTGGGTATGAATATTTCATCAGTTTTATTGATGATTATTCAAGGTATGGTCATGTTTACCTACTTCATCACAAGTCTGATTCTCTTGAAAAGTTCAAAGAATATAAGGCTGAAGTTGAGAATGAATTAGGTAAGACAATAAAAACACTTCGATCAGATCGGGGTGGAGAGTATATGGACATACGATTCCAAGACTATTTGATAGAAAACGGGATCCAGTCACAACTCTCTGCACCTAGTACGCCTCAACAGAACAACGTATCAGAAAGAAGAAACCGAACCTTATTAGATATGGTTCACTCTATGATGAGCTATGCTCAATTGCCTGATTCCTTTTGGGGATATGCACTTGAATTTGTTGTCCATATTTTGAACAACGTTCCCTCTAAAAGTGTTTCAGAAACACCTTATGAGCTATGGAAAGGGCGTAAAAGTAGTTTATGTCACTTTAGAATTTAGGGTTGCCCAGCACATGTGTTGGTACAAAATCCCAAGAAATTGGAACATCCTTCAAAATTATGCCTATTTGTAGGCTATCCAAAGGAAACAAAGGGTGGTTTGTTTTATTATCCTCAAGAGAATAAGGTATTTGTATCGAAAAATGCCACATTCTTAGAGGAAGACCACATAAGAAGTCATCAACCGTGTAATAAACTAGTATTGAATGAAATTTCCAAAGACGCTATAGATAGAGCTAGTTCATCTACTAAAGTAGTAGATAAAACTAGTACATCAAGTTAGTCACATCCTTCTCAAGAGTTGAGAATGCCTCGACGTAGTGGAAGGGTTATTCAATAGCCTGACCGTTATTTGGATTTAACAGAAACACAAGTTGTCATACCTGATGACGGCATAGAGGATCCATTGACCTATAAACAGGCAATGAAAGATGTGGACCGTGATCAGTGGGTCAAAGCCATGGACCTCAAAATGGAGTCTATGTACTTCATTTCTATCTGGAAACTTGTAGATCAACCAAATGATGTAAAACCAATTGGTTGTAAGTGGATCTATAAGAGAAAACGAGACCAAGTCGGTAAAGTACAAACTTTTAAGGCTCGACTTATGACAAAGGGTTATACCCAGAGAGAGGGAATGGACTATGAAGAAACTTTCTCTCCCGTTGCCATGCTTAAGTCGATTAGAATACTTTTATCTATTGCCACCTTTTATGACTATGAAATTTGGCAGATGGATGTCATGACAGCCTTTCTAAACGGCGATCTTGAAGAGAGTATCTATATGGCTCAACCAAAGGGGTTTATTGCACAGGGTCAAGAACAAAAGGTTTGTAAGCTTCAAAAATCCATTTATGGATTGAAACAAGCTTCTAGATCCTGTAATAAGGTTTGATACTACGATAAAATCTTATGGTTTGGAACAAAATGTTGACGAGCCTTGTGTTTACAAGAAAATTGTCAATTCTACTATACCGTTCTTAGTTTTATATGTCGATGATATTCTACTCATTGGAAATGATGTAGGATATCTTATTGACGTCAAGCAATGGCTAGATAATTCCAAATGAAAGATTTAGGAAATGCGCAGTATATTCTTGGGATCCAAATTGTTCGGAATTGCAAGAATAGAACACTAGCCATGTCTCAAGCATCTTATATAGACAAAATGTTGTCTAGATATAAAATGTAGAATTCCATCTGTTGCTTTTCAGACATGGAATTCATCTGTCAAAAGAACAATGTCCTAAGACACCTCAAAAAGTTGAGGATATGAGAAATATTCCCTATGACTCCGCAGTAAGAAGCCTGATGTATGCAATGTTATGTACTAGACCTGACATATGCTACTCAGTAGGGATTGTCAGTAGATACCAGTATAATTCTGGACGTGATCATTGGACTACCGTTAAGAACATCTTAAAGTATCTCAGGAGAACTAGGGACTACATGCTCGTGTATAGTGCTAAGGATCTGATCCTTACTGAATACACTGACTCTGATTTCCAAACTGATAAAGATGCTAGAAAGTCTACATCTCGATCAGTGTTCACTCTTAATGGAGGAGCAGTAGTGTGGAGAAGCATAAAACTGTGGAGAAGCATAAAACAGACCTGTATAGCTGACTCCATAATGGAAGCTGAATACGTAGCTACTTACGAAACAGCAAAAGAAGCAGTATGGCTGAGGAAATTCTTGACAGATTTGGAAGTTATTCTAAATATGCATCTACCCATCACCTTGTATTGTGACAACAGTGGTGCAGTTGCAAATTCAAAAGAACCTCGAAGCCGTAAATGAGGAAAGCACATCGAATACAAGTACCATCTTATCTGGGAAATCGTACACCGTGGTGACATTGTAGTGACCCAGATACCTTCTGAGCAAAACATTGCTGATCCTTTTAAAAAAACCCTCATAGCTAAAGTTTTTTAGGGTAACCTACAGAGTTTAGGTCTACGGTGTTTCTAAACTAGGACAAGTGGGAAATTATGTTGGGCTTGAATGCCCTAGTTTATTGTATTCATATGTTTATTGTACTCATATGTAATATTAATTTCTCACAGTTAAATTCAGCATCGTTTGATCCTACTAGGGGTTTTAGTCCACGTGGGAGTTTGTTGGATTTTATGTCCTAAAATTCGTTGTTTGTAATGTCTTATTCTTGTTCAATAAAGCAGTTATTGAAAATCTTTAGTAAATTTAAATTCTATATTCATGAATCCAATACACTAAGGTCCTGAGGCTATAAAGTTTAAGTTTGAACTTTATGTAGTGACATAAATGTGGATCAAGTTCAAATATATATAGCCAACATGGTCTATAGTATATGAATAAGGTTGGGCGCCTTATTCTGGGGACACTATGGATGTGGCCAATTTTGTAGTTAGTACAAACGATGTGATCCTAAACCGTTCATTTGGAGACATGAAAATGGGGGCATCCTATGTAAAGAGTTTACATAAGACCGAACCATGAAATAGTCACTTTTACGTTCTAAATGTCATTTAATGTATAAAACTGACTATTTCGTTAATTGATGACCTAGGTAACTTAATCTTAATCTTGAGCTAACTATGAACTCCTGTTCACTCGGAATTATCCTTAGATCTGCATAGGTGAGGGCAGCTCATTATCGCTGATCCAATAAGCCTCCCATTTTAGGGGTAAGATCAAGTGGATAGTTGGGAACATAGGGTGCAAGACGGAATTCACTCCTACCCGTTATAGGGATAGTGGATAGGGGTTCCGTTTATAGGTTGGACCTTAAACCAATTGTTCATTAGAGGATCAGTGGAACTTAAGGAACAAGATGTAGTCTCGGGGATAAAACGGTTTTTATGACCCAGCCGAGATTACGAAAAACTTGTGAAGGATTAGCTTACTAATCATGGTTATATTAAATGGACACAAATATATCTATAGTGAGGGGAGTGCAACTACGGGACTATAGTGGAATGACCCGTTAGTTAACGAATGTTGATTAGCTCCATCTAAAAAGTTTAGCCAGCTAATCTCGGATCGTTGGAGCCCATGATCTATAGGTCCATTAGGTTCCCCTACTAGCTCATATGGAATAAACTTAGCACAAAATGATAAAATAATTCGAATTGTTCGAATTAGGTAAAGAGAAAGAAATCGACAAGTATATGTGATATAGTGGTCGAATTTTCAATCTAGAGATATAGCTTTAATATTTAAATGTGATTTAAATATCAAGAATATGAATACATTCATATCCGGAAGCTCGAAAATAATAGAAATGGTCAAAGATGTAAAAAGTCAAAGAGTTGAGTTTTGACTTTTAAAAGTCAACCTTTGACCGACCTTATATTCAAATGTGATTTGAATTTCGAGAAAATGAATGTGGTTCATGCTCGGGAGGTCAAAATTAGTCAACACGGAAAAAATCATAAGAAGTCAAAATGTTAACTTTTTGGTCAAAGTTTGACTTTGACCAAATGACTATTTTGCCCTTTGACTAGTTAGTGGGAAAATCCAAACTTTTGTTGAATAATTCCACTAACAAAATAGTGGGCTAGGTGTTGGCTTATAGTGGAGACATTAAGCCCACCAAGATAGTGGATTCTAGGTGTTGGGATTTTATGAAGTTATTTCATGCAATTTTGCATGACCCTTTTCTATACTCAAACACTTTGTCAATAAATGATGCCTGAGACAAGGCCAACCTTTTGTTCTGAAGATCCTTGATAATCTGGATCCCTAGAACAAATTGTGCCTCTCCCAAATCTTTCATTTAGAATTAGGCAGCCAACCATTTCTTTATATCAGTCAGAAAACCTACGTTATTCCCAATTGTTGGATTTTATGTCCTAAAACTCGTAGTTTGTAAATTAATAAACATATTCTGTTTTGTTTTTCGATAAAATTGTTATTGAAGTTGTAATCTTGAATCCAATAAACTAAGGTCCTGAGGCTATTTAAATGTAGACTTGAACTTTATGTGATGACATAAAACATAGATCAAGTTCGAGTATATAGCCTAAAAATGGTCTATAATATAGGGATAAGGTTGGGCGCCTTGTTCTGGAGACACTATGGATGCGGCCCACTTTGTAGTTAGTATAAATAATGTGATCCTGAATCGTTCATATAGAGATATGTGAGTGGGGGCATCCTATGCAATGAGTTTGCATAAGACTGAACCATGAAATAGTCACTTTTTACGTTCTAAATGTCGTTTTATGTATAAAACTGACTATTTCGTTAATTGATGACCTAGGTAACTTAATCTTAATCCTGAGCTAACTATGAACTCCTATTCACTCAAAATTATCCTTAAATCTGCATGGTGAGGGCAGCTCATTATCGCGGCCCAATAAGCCTCCCATTCTAGGGGTAAGATCAGGTGGATAGCTGGGAACATAGGGTGCAAGACAAAATTCACTCCTACTCGTTATAGGGACAATAGATAGGTTGTTCCCTTTAGTACTGAATCTAAGTCTTGAACAAGGGGCCCCACCCTCTCCTTGGCCTGAGAGGGGTTCGGTTTATAGGTTGGACCTTAAACTAATTGTTCATTAGATGATAAGTGGAACTTAAGGAACAAGATGTAGTCTTGGGGGTAAAACGATTTTTTGACCCAGCCGAGATTACGAACAACCTGTGAAGGATTACCTTACTAATCATGGTTATATCAAATGGACACAAATATATTTATAGTGAAGGGAGTGCAACTATGGGACTATAGTGGAATGACCCTTTAGTTAACGAATGTTGATTAGCTCCATCTAAAGAGTTTAGCCAGCTAATCTCAGATCGTTGGAGCCCATCATATATAGGTCCATTAGGTTCCCCTACTAGCTCATATGGAATTAACTTAGAACAGTATGATAGAATGATTTGAATTGTTCGAATTAGGTGAAGAGAGTGAAACCAACAAGTATATGTGATATAGTAGTCGATTTTTCAGTTTAGAGATACGGTTTTAATGATTAAATGTGATTTAAATATCAAGAATATGAATATGTTCATATTCGAAAACTCGGAAATAATAGAAATGGTCAAAGATGTAAAAAGTCAAAGAGTTGACTTTTGACTAAAGTCAAACTTTGACTGACCTTATATTCAATTGTGATTTGAATTTTGAGAAAATGAATGTGGATTCATGCTCGGGAGGTCAAAATTAGACAATATGGAAAAAATCATAAAAAGTCAAAATGTTGACTTTTCGGTCAAAATTTGACTTTGACAAAATGACTATTTTGCCCTTTGACTAAAGTTAGTAGGAAAATCCAAACTTTTGTTGGACAATTCCACTAACAAGATAGTGGGCTAGGTGTTGGTTTATAGTGGAAACATTAAGCCCACTTAGATAGTGGATTCTAGGTGTTGGGTTTTTATGAATTTGTTTCATGCAATTGTTGTATGACTTTTTTCTATAAATTTGGGGTTTCAAATTGGATGAAAAACTTTTGCAATTTTTCCAAATTTAGTTTTCAAAATTGGGTTGAAAAAGAAAACCCAAACAAAAAAAGAAAAATCCATTTTTTTCCATCTTTTTCTCTCTCTCAGGTTCTTCATCCATCGGGTCCCACAACCTGGTTCTGAATCCAAAGGATAATAGGTCAGCTCTAGTGGTGGTCGGAAGAGTTCGGTTCAAGATTCAGTGAGGTAAAGTGTTTTTTGGGAGCTACAAAGGTTGTATTCTATCTCTATTAATTTAATGTTTTTCCTTCATTTGCATGCTAATTTCCTTTTAATTAAAAACAAATAGAGTGTAATTAGATCCTTATTCTGCGGCATATGTTTCGTGTTCCATTACCAATGAGTAGGATATCATCCATATACAACACGAGAAAAACTACTGAGTTGTTGATGATTTTCTTCTAAATACAAGGCTCATCAACATTCTGATCAAAGCCATAAGATTTGATCGCTGCATCAAATCTTATATTCCAAGATCGAGATGCTTGTTTCAATTCATAAGTGGACTGATTAAGCTTACAAACCTTTTTCTCTTGATCTTGTTCAATGAATCATTCTTGTTGATTTATGTAGATAGTCACTTCAAGATTACCATTCAAAAAGGCAATCTTGACATTCATTTGTCATATTTCATAGTCATAATATGTGACTATGGACAAGAGAATCCTGATAGATTTCAACATGACAACGGGTGAGAAAGTTTCTTCATAGTCCACTAACTCAACCTGGGTATAACCTTTTTCCATAAGTTTAAATTTAAAGGTTTGTACCTTTCCATCTACACCTCTTTTCCTCTTGTAGATCCATTTATAACCTATAGGTTTTACCCCATCAGGTTGATCCACAAGCTCCCAGACAGAATTGAAGTACATGGACTTCATTTCTTGATTCATGGCTTTAATCCATTCATTCTCGTCAACATCTTCTATTGTTTGTTTATAAGACAATGGATCTTCAACCCCATCATCAATTATAATGTTTTAGGCTTCTGTTAAACCCATGTAGCATATAGGTGGGTTCACAACCCTCCTACTACGTCGAGACAATCTCAACTTTTTAGATGGATGACTAGATGAACTGACATCAGTAACTCTTGTTGATATATTAGCCCCTTCAACAACTTTTGCTGAAGTTTCAGTAGATTCATTAGAAATTTCACTTAAAATAATTTTTCTTCGTGTCTTATGATCCCTTATGTAGTCTTCTTCGAAGAAGGTAACGTTTGTCGGTATAAACATTTTATCCTCACCTGGATTATAGAAGTATCCACCTTTCTTTTCCTTAGGGTAACCTACAAATAGGCACAATTTTGAACGAGGTTCCAACTTTTTAGGGTTTACCATTAGCACATGGGCTGGACATCCCCATATTCTGAAGTGGCGTAAACTACCTTTACAACTTCTCCATAACTCAAAACATGTTTTAGAAATACTCTTTGAGGAAATGTTGTTCAAAATATAAATTGCAATCTCTACTGCATACCCCCAAAATGAGTCAGGAAGATGAGCATAACTCATCATAGACTGAACCATGTCCAATAGAGTTCTGTTTCTCCTTTCTGATACACCATTCTATTGAGGTGTACTTGGGGTTAAGAGTTGAAACGTGATTCCATGTTCTATCATATAGTTTTGGAATATCAAGTCCATATACTCTCCACCATGATCCGATCGTAGTGTTTTTATCTTTTTACCTAACAAGTTTTCAACTTTAGTCTTGTACTCCTTGAACTTTTCAAGAGCTTCAGACCTATATTGCATTAGGTATAGATACCCAAATCTAGAATAATCATCTATGAAAGAGATGAAATATTCATACCCTCCCCAGGCTCTTACATTCATCGGTCCACAAAGGTCTGAATATATAAGCTCCAAAGTTTTTTTGGCTCTATAACCTTTTCTCGTAAAAGGTCATTTTTTCATTTTGCCTTTAAGCCATGACTTACACATAGGTAAAAAGTTTTCTTCTAAACCATTTAGTGGTCCATTATTTACCAATTTCTCAATCCTATTAAGATTGATGTGACCTAACCTTATATATCAAAGATGGAAATTTTCTTTAGGAGAAATTCTCGGTCTTTTTACAGTTGTTGTTTTGAACATTTCAGTATTGAGCACAACTTTTATGACTAACGACCTCAGTATATATAAGTTATTTTCCATTGAACCAAAACCTAACTCCATTCCATTCTTAAAAATAAACATTTTATTCTCAGATAAGGATATGGAATATTTTTGTTCAATTAGACAGGAAACAGAAATTAGGTTCCTCTTGATATGAGGAACTACATATACATCATCTAATAACATATATCGTTTCTTGTCAAAAAAAAAAAAAAAAAACTTAAGCCTACCTATAGCAAAAACTAAAACAATCTCACCAGGACCGACTCTAAGAGTCATCTCTTCAGCTTCCAACTATTTCTAGGAATTAAATCCTTGATGGGAAGAACACACGTGGTTAGTAGCTCCGGAATCAACTAGCCAGGCAGAAACATCATTCTCTTCTAAGCATGTCTCCAAGACAAATAAATCAGATTTATTTTATTTAGAGTTCTTCCTTTTCTGGAGAGTAATAGGATCAGCTCTAAAATCATAAACTCTAAGTTTCATTTCAGAGGACAATCCCCGTCGATGAACCTCACCAGAGTTGGAAACAATTGTTTTCTCTATTAGTCCCTTGACATTCAATATAGACTAGAGATTATCTTAGGAACTGATACTACTAGTTTTATTGTCATCGATCCCATTTTGCTTAAATCGTCAGAACTTTCGTTCAAACAATTCTCGCATGATTGTATGATCTCATGTGCAATAACCATGTTCTTAAACCTTTTTGCCAACGCATCAAATATGCTTACCAAAATGTGAACTCAGGCGTTAGAATTAGCCTTCGTTCACACCTCATATGCATCACGAACATTTCATGGTACATCAGGGGTTGAGACTTGAGGACAATCCTCAGTCATGACAATTTTGAGGTCTTTTACCACGAAAAATGTCTTAATGGATTCTTTCCATGTCATGTAATTGAAATCGGTCAAACTAGAAAAGGCAACTAACGGAAAAACGCTATTTTGACATAGTTGTTGAAAAATAAACACATTGATCAACATTAGATTTTAGCATAACTCTTAAGAAATCCAATCAGTTTTAGGAAAATCTAAATGAACCCCAATTACATCTAATTTTTCAATGACGCTTTAGTGATTTAGAACAAAAGTCACCAAAGGGTGGTCAGTTGTCCCTTCACTGGATTGAGACACTCTCAACCAATCATTACACCCAAAATAACTCTTATTCCTATAACAATCAGTCTTCATTTATTTGGTCATTAAATTATTAACTTACTTGATAATTTCCCGTAAGTGTGACACTCCATTTAAGACCCTAAAATTCCACACCAATGAGCCAATCGAAGGAAAAACCGATTGGGGCAAAAACTAAAGCAATCCTATCCATTTTTGGAGTTCGCCTTGATATTGACTTAATGCACAAACTATCCATAGGGGGACGCTCCCAGGGCGCCTCGAGGCCGTCCAAAAAGGTCTCACGATGCAAACCAATGAAAGAAACCGTAGGACATGTTGACACACATCCCTCTCTCACTTACTATAAATACTTTATCTGTTCATCTTGATATTAACCCATGCAAACACCATCTGAAGAGAGACGCTCCCAGGATGCCTCAAGGCCAAGCATGAGTCTCACAGTGTGAATATTAAGGGAGAAACGTGAGTGGAAAAATTGATGTGTCAAATACATCTTTTCCTCCCATTGAGTATTTTAACAACCTAGGGTTTAATTAACTTATGAAAAATACAGTTAATTATTTTTACTAACTGATTGTTTAAGTTTGCCTAAATGTAACATTTACTTTGGAAAGTTAAACAAATTTTATTAATATTCGTTAAACACTTTAAAAATTTTAATCAACAATTGCATGCTTGTAGCAAATATATCTAATTCACCTTTCCAGGTAGGTTCCCAGGTAGGCATGTGATGTTCCCGTCATCTTAAGTACCCCAACCTAGACAAAACTCGCCTTGGACAAAAGTATTGGGGATGATGCCCTAAACTCTCGTGTTCTGTAGTTTGTAAACACAATTTTGTACGAACGCTTGTGATGTAGAATATATGATATTTTCTTCACTACTTGTCTTTGAATATTGGATGTTTTATTTGCTTTACCACAAACCAATAAACTAAAATCCTTGGTTGTCATTATGTAACTTAAGCATGTATGTGGTCACATATAAGTGGATCATGTCTTAAGTGATAACCAAAATGGTATGTACTATATGGATATAGGAAGGAAACCTTATCCTGATAACGCTATAGATGCGGCTCGCTTCGAAGAATAGTTACAAGTGTTGTGACTTGCTAAGATGGTCTAATCCTGATTATTCATGTGGGGACGTGTGAGTGGAGGTGTCCTATACAAAGAGTTTATATAAGACCTAACCACAAAGTGTTAACGTCTCGTTATATAACATCATTCATGACAGAGGCTTCACTTCACTAGGATGACCATAGGTAACATGACCTCAATTCTAATTAAGTTGGGAACTCTTACCTTTGAGGGTGGTCTTTTGATTTGCATGGGTGCGAATGGCCAGGTCGCCGACTTAAACCTACCACTTTGGGGATTCGTCTGATTTGGGAGCTGGGAACTCAGCTACACAAGATGGAATTCACTCCTTTCCCGAAGCAGAGGTAAGTAGATAGATTACTCCCTTAAGGGTTGATCCCGAGGCTTGAACGATGTGGCGCCAAATACTTTCTCATGGCCTAAGATGTGTCCACATATAGTAGGACTATGTTGTATTGTTCATTAGAGGGATCATTGGTACTTAAGAAGTTAGATGTAACTACAGAGGCAAAACGGTAATTAGCCCAGTTGTACTTACGAGCATTTGTGAAGGGTTATCGTACTGTTGATTGGTTATATCTGATGGACACAGAAATATATCTGTCGTAAGAAGAGTTCAGCTGTCGATCTTTAGTGGAATGCCTGACAGCTAATGGATGGTGGATCTCATGGCTAAAGAGTTTAGTCAGTTATTCACGTACCGTTGGAGTTTCGAGCCATAGGTCCATAAGATCCCCTTGGTAGCTCAATGGATTCAAGTTGAGAATAAGTTTTTGGGCCAGTTTGAAATGTTCAAATTGATAAGAGGGAGTTCGATTATATATGATATGATTGAACTGGTTGATTATATTTGATATGATTGACTTTATGTATGAGATACATTAATTGGAGGAAAATGGATATAAATATGATTTATATCTAGTGGAGGAGAAAACACTATGGTTTATATATGATATTAAACTATAGGTTAATGAATAATGACTTGTTGATTTTGCATCTTATTATGAAAATCAATAAACGCATCCTTGACTATAGTTTGAATGTTGTAACTTAATGTAGTGACATAAACAAGATCAAGTTGACAGTATATAGCTTAAATGGTCTAATAAGTATATGGATGAAATTGGGTATCTCATCCTGATAACACTATTGGATGCGTCCCACTCTGTAGTTGTTATAAGAGGTTGTAAGGTGCTACAAGCAATGTGATCCACAAATCGTTCATGTTGAGACATGTGAGTGGGGACATCCTATGAAATGAGTTTGCATATAGACTGGACCATGAAAATAGTCAATTTTCTTTATAACGCCCGTTTACTGTTAAAACTGACTATTTCATTGAGCATATAACCTAGGTTAACTCGATCTTAATCCTGAGCTAGCTATGAATTCCTGTTTGTTCGGGATTATTCTTTGATCTGCAAACGGTGAGAGTAGTCCAACAGCACTGCTCAATAAGCTTACCATTTTGGGGATAAGACCGAATGAATAGTTGGGGACATAGCCTTGCAAGATATAATTCACTCCTACCTTATTTAGGGTTAGCAGATAGGTTGTTCTTTTAAGTACTGATTCCAGATCTTAAATAATCGGGGCCCCGTCTTCTCATGATAGAGAAAGGATTTGATTCATAGAGATTATGAATAGAAATGTTCATTAAAGGATCCGTAGGAACTTAAGGAACAAGAAGTATTCACAGGGGTAAAATGGTATTTTTGACCTAACTATGATTACGAACAACCTGTGAAGGATCGACTTACTGATTATGGTTATTAAGTGGACATAATATATCTACAGTGAGGGGAGTTCAACTATGGGCTATAGTGGAGTGTCCCATTAGTTAACGAAATAGGTTAGATCGGACTAATGAGTTTAGCCGATTAATCTCGAATCGTTGAAGCCCATGATCTGTAGGTCCGTGAGGTCCCTCTACTAACTCGTAAATGGATAAGCTTTAGAGTAGATTGAGAAATTAATTTGAAACGTTCAAATTAAACGAAACAGAAGTATATATATTTAAATATGATTTAAATATATGAAGATGATTATTATGCAAAAAATAATTTAATATTTGATATTAAATTAATTTTAGAAAATCATTTTTTCAGTTTTATTAACAAAATGGTTTTGAAATCATTTTGTGATTTTAAAAGTAAAATGAAAAATGGTTTTTGCATTACATACAAAAATGGAAAATGTTGTATTTCCATTATCATCTTTATTATGCTCACACAAACCCTGTCTCCTTCTTTTCATTAATACTCCAAGCATGAGCTGCAAGCCATGCAATTCACTTCTTTGCATGTTCATCTGCAATAAATAAAGAAGTTTGGAGTCATTTGACAAGAATTAATGCAGAAATTTTGAGAGAAAATCTCTGTGAGAAGAAATAGATCTTCCATTTAGGCTGCTGTGTGTTATTCACTGTTCTACATCAATTAAGTTGTTCTTGAGTCCCACAACTCTGTCTAAAGGTCCAAGAGGATAGTGGGGAAGACTTTGAGGTGGTTCGTGGTGATCTTTTTTGAAGATTGCTACTGTACAATCAAGATCTTGGAGAGTTCTTCAAAGGTATGATCTTAAAACCCTCTTTTTAGAAAAGTAAGCTTTAGTTTCTGCCAAAATTAGTGAATTTGAATGCTAATGGATCCTAGATACTTTCGCTACATTTATTTAACTCTTTCATATTTATTATTTTATTTTGACAATTATAGGATAATTGGCTGCCGTTTTCTCCGTAATCGTGCGTTAATAGGAAATTCTAATCAGTTTTCATAACTGAAGAATAAAATGAAAATCATTTTCATTTTGCAAAGGATCACGATAATTTTCTCATGAAGTGTATGCTGCCTATCGCTTAGTAAATTGAGAGACTACACGATAGCTCGAACTTACTACCCGATCACTTACACGTGCACACCATCTTCTAAACGATCGCCTAAACGATGTTATAACGCCCGAGCATTTACTAAATGATCGTATAGGCGATTGCTGCCTATTTCCTACACGATTGTGTACTTCACCTAAATGATCAAGCATTTTGTCTATACGATAGACTAAGCCTTCTCCCACTTGCTTGATCATTGTATACGATCTTCATTTCTCCTCCCCTCTACCAAATCCCAATAGATCCCGCTCTTTGGATTCTCACACCGAGAATACTAAGAGTTCCAAGTGGTAGTGTCATCCCCATTCTTTTGTACGTGTGAAGGCCGTTCGTGGTAGACGATCAGTGGTGTTGCTAAACGACTGGCTTGACATTCCAGCGAGAGTGAGAGGAGCCTGTTTGCTTGGAGAGAATGAGCTTTGCTATGGAGAAAAGTTCTTCGACTAGTAAGTTTTCTTGTTCTCTTGTTATTTAATCTTAAAGCATGCCGATAATTTACAGTATAATGCATATTTGTATGTTTGCATGTGAATGCGGTAATTCTGTCACAATATCTTTGGAAAGATCCGTTTCTGCTCAGAGGTACTCTTGTTTAAGAGTTCCTTCAATTGGTATTAGAGTTAGGTTAACTTTACAGATGCATTATCATCTTTATATTATAAATGTTATAGTATAAGGGTATATGGAAAGCATGTGTGCTTGGTTGTTACTTGTATATAAAAGTTATGTATAGTAATGATTGGACTTTGCATGAAGCATGACACATAGGCTAAATTTATAAGCGTTATAAATACCTCGTTGTGTGACAATGTATGGTTTTAGTTGTTTCTTTTATAAAAATTATAAGGAAATTAGAACTAAAATTAATAAGAAAAACATATATGGCAACTTAGGTTTAAATCATGGTTTTAAAATTGTTTTAAAACTTGGTTGAAATTGACTTAAGATCATAGTTCTAATATGATTAGTAACCTTAGGCTTTAAGTTAATAAACCATTAGGTAGAACATTCAAAGGGAGGTACTTGGGGCATCTGATGCTTCATTTAAACCTCTCGCTTTCTCCCTTTGTTGTTCACATCGTGAGACCTATCCTCGGCCTCGTGGCACCCTAGGAGTGTCCTCCTAAAGGATGGTGTTTGAGTAGGTCAATATCAAGGTGGATGGAGAGAATGTTCATAGTAAGTGGGAGTGGGATGTGCAATAGCATATCTCACGGTCTCTCTTATTAGGTTGAATAAAGTTTCTGCACATCACCTCGAGGCACCCTGGGAGTGTCCCCCTATAGGATGACAGTTTTACACACGTCTTTATTTGATCTCCTGTATAGGATAAGGTTACTTAGTCTCTTATCCTAATCTGCTTCTTTCCTACGATGGGCGCATTCAGGCGGGACTCTGGGGCCGAAAACGAGGGGTACGCTTACGCAGAATTGTTAAGGGTTAACAGTTCTAGACCGAACAAATGGTGGCTGTTAGATTTAGTTCCAAGAGTTGGTTCTGCCTAATGGTTGAGAATGTCTCATTCGAGTGAAGGGGCATTTGATTACCCCACCGGTGATGTTTGTCCTGCCTCGCTGGGGCATCATTACAAAATAGAAGTCTTATCACTGAGGGTACTTGGAAACTGTTTTGCTAAAACTAATTGGTGTTAAAATGTGGTTTAACAAATCCTTATAAAAGTTAGTTCGTTTTTCAACAACGGTTTTAAAAAATGGCTACAGCCACTATTGCATTGCTAAATGCCAAAAAAACTAACTGATGATAACTACACTAGTTGGAAACATATGATTACGACGATACTCATCATCGAGCATCTTATGTTTGCCCTTACAGAGGACTGTCCTCCTATTACAGCTCCAAATGCCGCTCAAAATGTTCGAAAGGCGTATGAGCGATGGACATGGGCGAACGAGAAAGCCCGAGCCTATATCTTGCTAGTCTTAGTGACGTGTTGGCCAAGAAGCATGAGCCAATGGTCTTAGCGTATGAGATCATGGAGTCCCTGCGGGGATGTTCGGACAACCATCTGAACAGCTCAAGCACGAGGCTCTAAAATACATCTTCAACTCCAAAATGGAGGAAGGCACCTCTGTTCGTGAATATGAGCTTAACATGATGGTCCACTTCAATGTGGCCAAGATGGATGGGTCTAGAATCAATGAGGCAGTTAAGTTAGCATAATTCTGCATTCATTGCCAAAGAGCTTCCTCCACTTTGTTAGCAATGCAATTCTTAACAAAGTGGAATATACTCTTACAACTCTCCTCAACTAGTTGTAAACATACCAATCTTTACTAAAAAGTAATAAGAGGAAAAGGAGTAAGGAAAATGTTGCTTCATCTTCAAAGACGTTCCATCGAGGTTCGAACTCAGGGACGAAGTCTGCACCTTCTACTTTTAACTCTGGAAAGGGGAAAAAGAAGAAGGGTGGTAAGGGGAAGGGGAAGGCACCTGCTAACCAACCACTTGTCGCCTAGAGAAATAGGCGTCCGACGCCGGTAGACAAGGGAAAATGTTTTCACTGCAACCAAGATGGACACTGGAAGAGAAATTGTTCTCGCTATCTGAAGGAAAGGAAGGCCGCCAAGGAGAACAAAGGTAAATGTGATTTACTTGTCCTAGAGACTTGTTTAGTGGAGAATGATGATTCTGCCTGTTTACTGGAGAAGTTCCCTTCATAACATAGAAACGTTTAAAACTGTCGTAACTCAATCTAAATGCCAACAAATTTCTCCAAAATAAAATGCCCAACTTTGGCACCTTCGATTAGGGTACATCATTCTTAATAGGATTGAGAGGTTGGTGAAGAATGACCTTCTAAGTGAGTTAGAAGAAAACTCTTTACCAGTGTGCGAATCTTGCCTTGAGGGTAAGATGACTAAAAGACCTTTTACTGGAAAAGGTTATCAAACTGAAGAACCTCTAGAGTTAGTACATTATGACCTTGGGGTTCTATGAATGTGTTGCGGTTGATGCCCTAAAATCTCGTATCCTATAGTTTGTATGAACTCTTGTGTTGTATAATATATGATATTTACTTCACATCTTTTTTTTTTTCTCAATTACATGTTTTATTTGCTTTATCACAAACCAATAAACATAAAATCCATGGTTATCAGTATGTAACTTAAGCATGTATGTGGTGACATACAAGTGGATCATGTTTTGAGTGATAACAAAAATGGTATGTAGTATATGGATATAGAAGGGAAACCTTATCCTGGTAATGCTACGGATACGACCCGCTTTGTGGAATGGTCACAAGTTTTGTGACTTGTCACAGATGGTATGATCCTAATCATTCGTGTAGGGGACATGTGAGCGAAGGCGTCCTATACAAAGAGTTTGTATAAGACCTGACCACGAAGTGTTTACGTCTCGTTATATAACACAGTTCATGACAGAGACTTCACTTCACTAGGATGACCATAAGTAATATAACCTCAATCTTAAGTGAGTTGGGAACTTCTGCTATTGAGGGCGATCCTTTGATTTGTATGGGTGCAAGTGGCCAGGTCGCCGATTTAAACCTATCATTTTGGGGATTCGTTTGATTTGGGAGCTAGAAACTCAGCTACACAAGATGGAATTCGCTCCTTCCCCGAAGTAAGAGTGAGTAGATAGATAGCTCTCTTAAGGGTTGATTCCTGGGATTGAACGATGTGGCGCCACACACCTTCTCTTGGCCCGAGAGGTGTTCATACATAGTTGGACTATGTTTTATTGTTCATTAGAGGAATTAGTGGTACTTAAGGAGTGAGATGTAACTATAGGGGAAAAATGGTAAATTGGCCCAACTGTACTTACGAGCATCTGTGAAGGTTCATCGTACTCATGATTGGTTATATCCAATGGACACAGAAATATATCTGTGGTAAGAAGAGTTCAGTTGTTGGTCTTTAGTGGAATGCTTGACAGTTAACAGATGGTGGATCTCGTGGCTAAAGAGTTTAGTCAACTATTTACGTACCATTGGAGCTTCGAGCCACAGGTCCATTAGGTCTCCTGGGTAGCTTGGATAAAGTCGAGAATCAGTGTTTGGGTCAGTTTGAAATGTTCAAATTGACAAGAGGGAGTTCGATTATATATGATATAATTGAATCGGTTGATTATATATGATATAATTGACTAAATGTATGAGATACATTATTTTAGAAGAATTTACATATAAATATGATTTATATCATATGGAGGAGATATTACTGTAGTAAATATGTGATATCAAACTATAAGGTAAGAATATAATATGATTATATTCATTAATTATTGAATTGTTTAATTATATGATAATTGGCCTAAAACTTCTCTCGAACGTGCATTAGTGGGAGAATCCGAAGTCAGTTATTGTAACCAAAGAATAAAATGAAAATTTGTTTCATTTTGCAAAAAATTCGAAAAATGATTGCAATGGGTGTGAAAACGTAACGATCGCATAGCTTGAGAGCCTATACGATAGTCGTTCATCGTCTAAACGATCGCACACCAGTGCCTAAACGATCCCAAGCCCGTCCCTAAACGATTACTTAGCTTTCCTAAAGGATGGCATTGAGTGCCCAGTTTTCTAAACGATCTTCTACCTTTTTTTAAACGATCGCTTAGTAAAACCTACACGATCGTGTAGCTTCTTTTAAACAATCAGCACCCTTGCTATACGATAGCTTCTCTCCCACTTGTTTATCGTCTACACGATCTGCTTTTCCTCCTACCTCTACCAAATTCACCAAAGATCACGTTTTAAATTCTCACTCAGAGAATATCAAGGGCTCCATTTGGTGGTATTTTCCCCACTGCTGTTCATCGTTCATGACTGTTCGTGTAGACGATCGTGCTGTTGTCCCCGTTAATTAGTGTAAATTGCATAATTGTTTGATAGAATGTATGTGTTGTATTTCAGTCACAATGAAATCGAAAAGATCCGAACCCGCTCATGGATGCTCTTCGTTAAGAGTTCCTTTATAATGTACGAGCTAGGGGAGGTTATGAGTATTTTATCAATTTTGCTGATGATTACTCTAGGTATGGTTATGTTTATCTGAGGCAACGAAAGTCTGAATCCTTTGAAAAGTTCAAAAAGTTCAAGGCTAAAGTTGAAAATGCATTGGATAAACCGATTAAAATACTTCGATCAGATCGAGGTGGAGATTTTTTGGATTCGAGGTTTCAAGACTATTTGATAGAACATGGAATCATTTCCTAACTCTCAGCGCCGAGTACACCTCAGCAGAATGGTGTAGCGGAGAGGAGAAATAGAACCTTGTTGGACATGGTACGTTCGATGATGAGTTACGCTTCTTTACCGGACTCGTTTTGGGGTTTTGCAGTGGAGACTATAGTAAACATACTCAACTGTGTTCCCTCTAGGATTGTTGCGAGAACACCTCTGGAGTTTTGGAATGGGCATAAAGCTAGTTTACGTCACTTCCGCATATGGGGTTGTCCAGCATATGTGCTTGAGTCTAATCCCAAGAAATTGGAACTGCAGTCGAGGTTGTGCCTCTTTGTAGGCTACTCTAAAGGTACACGGGGGAGTTATTTTTATGATTCGGAAAATAGGGTGTTTGTTACATGAGGAGGATTATATTATGGAGCACAGTCCACGTAGTAAAGTCATGTTACGTGAGCTTTCCAACGAAACTACTGAAACTTCAACAAGAGTTGTTGAAGGGCCTGCTTCATCAGCAAGAGTTGTTGATGATAGTTCATCTGGTAGGTTAGTTCCACCTCATGGGTTGAGAGAACCTCGACGTAGTAGGAAGGTTGCAAACTCGCCCGTTCATTATCTAGGTTTCACGAAAATTCTCGCTATGGTAGCTGATGGGCAGGTTGAGGATCCTTTCTCTTATGAGAAGGCAATGGAGGATGTTGACTAGGATGAATGGGTTAAAGCCATGAATCTCAAGATGGAGTCGATGTACTCAACTCAGTATGGGATCTTGTAGATCAACCTGATGTGGTAAGACCTATAGTTTGTAAATGTATCTACAAGTAGAAACGGGGTGCCCATGGGAAGGTGCAAACCTTCAAGGCTCGACTTATGGCAAAGGGTTATACCCAGGTGGAGGGAGTCGACTATGAAGAGACTTTCTCGCCTATTGTCATGGTGAAGTCGATTTGCATCCTCATGTCCATTACCGCTTATTATTATTATGAGATTTGGAAAATGGACATCAAGACGACCTTTCTGAATGGAAATTTTGAGGAGACCATTTATATGGTGTAGCCCGAGGGATTCATTGCCCAAGGTCAAGAGCAAAAAGTTTGCAAACTGAAACGGTCCATTTATAGGCTGAAACAGGTGTCTCGATCTTAGAATATTGGGTTTGATACTACGATCAAACGTACAACTTTGACCAAAATGTTGATGAGCCTTGTGTTTACAAGAAGATCGTCAACAGTTCAGTAGTTTTCTTAGTGTTGTATGTAGACGATATCCTACTCATTGGGAATGATGTAGGTCTACTGACTACAGTTAAGAACTGGCAAACGACCAAATTCCAAATGAAATATTTGGGAGAGGCTCAGTTTATTCTGGGTATACAGATCTTTCGGGATCGTAAGAACAAAGTTCTAGCATTGTCTCAGGCATCGTACATTGACAAGATGTTGCTCTAGTACTCAGTGCAGGACTCCAAAAGGAGCCTATTGTCGTTCAGGCATTGAGTCACTTTGTCTAAGGACATGTGTCCTAAGACGCCTCAAGAGGTTGAGAAGATGATACAGGTCCCGTATACATATTTCGTTGGCAGTTTGATGTATGCGAGGCTCTATATTAGGTCAGACATCTACTACGTTATGGAAATAGTCGGTAGGTTTCAGTCTAACCCAGGCCAAGGTCACTGGTTAAGAACATCCTCAAGTATCTTCGGAGAATGAGGGACTATATGCTCGTGTATGGGTCTAGGGATTCAATTCTTACTGGATACACAGATTCTGACTTTCAGACTGATAAGAACTCTCGGAAGTCCACCTCAGGGTTAGTTTTTATTCTTAACGGAGGAGTTGTAGTGTGACGATTAAATAGGTCCCTTATAGATATATTTGCTACAAATTTAATCTTTTATTGAAATCAATTTAATCCTATTAAACCGATTAAAAGTTTAAACTTAATTTTTAATCACATTAGAAATTTTTTAACTTAGGTCTATGTAAACCATATTTTAAAACTATTTTAAAAAATGATTTTACCTAAGTTTGCATGCAACTCTTAGTTATTGATTTTAATTTCTAATTTTATTTATTTATAACTCTTATAAAGTAAATGAAACAAATTAAAACCTACATTGCATTATCGACATACTTTATAAAATTATAACGTTTATAATATTACCTAAAGTAATGTCATGCATCATGCAATGTTCATTTTATTACTACATATACATAACACTTATATATAACAAAGTAATGAAATTAAATAATATACATAACATGCATACATTCAAACCATATTATAACAATTATAATATAAATGATGCATGGCTATGTTATTTATGCATGCAAACATATAGTATAACACTTATATTATATGATGTATGAGCATGCTATAAAATTAAATCATGCATATCATATATTATAACATTTATAATACAAATGATCCATGAATAATACATAACCTATGGTGGGTGTTTACTATATGACATACTATATGGCATATATAAAATAAATAAATCATACATTATATGAATAATATTAACAACAATATTGGACCAAGATTGAACTCCTAAAAACCATTAATTAAATTAATATAATATTTATATTAATTTAATTAATCTAGACTACCTATTACAATAATAAATAGTACAACCTATTCGAAACAAGTGAACCGGGTCTTGAATCGTACAAGTCGAACCGCCCAGCAATCGAACCGGACCCGAACCACTCGAAAGAAATGAATCGGAGGTGAATTGAACAAGCTAGGAACTGAACCGCTTGCAAACTGAAAGTTTTTGTCCATCTCAAAGCATTGCAACACTGTGTCCTGGCGTTGCAACGCTACAGAAAAATTTTTGTTCCGCCATGCGTATCATTGCAACGCTAGGGCACAACGTTGCAACACTGTGTCACAGATAGCAACGAACAACCTGCAATCTTCATTGTTTCTCATCCGAATTGAGCCCTATTTTTGCCAGATTTTGTCGAAAACAGCAGGAATGACACAAGACATAAAAAATACAGACTCTATAGCAATTACCCCCAAAACAACGGGCCTTTTACAAACCAATTTTGTAAAAGAAAGCCTAAGAGACCAATCCCGAAACATCCATATTGCAAACCATATTCCATAAAACATTCATCATATGAAAAAAAATATAGAATGCACCAATCATTATTCTGTAATCAAAATTTCGAAAATAACAAAAAATTGGGATCCAAAACCGCGCTCTGATACCAATTGAAGGGAAAACCATTGAAGGTTTACACAACGAAATGCGAGGATCGGTCCCAATTCTCGTTTTTCATAGAACTTACAAAAATTATATGATTAAAAGAGAAGGATTGTGCATTTAATTTAAACCTACAACATACTTTTCTAAAGAAAAAAATGGAAGAAGAAAATAACTTTGAAGAACATTTTCTTCAAGAACTCCCTCGAACAAAGTCACGAATAGATTCCTTCTCCAAAAGAAAATCACCAAACAGAGCCTCCTGTATTCTCCTTAAGGATTGAGAATGACAGGAGATGTGGGCTCTACCTTAAGGTTTTGGAAGAGGGAAGGTGATGGAGTGGAGGAGAGGGAGGAGAAGAACTTTTCTTCTCATTACGTTTTTTTCCAAAGAAAACTATTCTCTTAGTATTTCATGGTGGAAGATGAATAAGAGCCATCCATCTTCTCCACATCACGTAATGGATGAAAGATTAGGGGGGAGTTGTAACTCCCTCCCTTTAATTAAAATTAATTTAAAATAAATAAATATATTATATTATATATATATAAAAGAGTCATCCATCTTCCCCACATCACGTAATGGATGAAAGATCAGGGGGAGTTGTAACTCCTTCCCTTTAATTAAAATTAATTTTAAATAAATAAATAAATTATAGATTTAATTTCTCTCAATCATACATTGTTTTTAATGTAAATCACATTTATATTAAATTTAACTATATGAATTTCATTCATATAATTAATATTTAAATCATATCCAAATATTTAATTCCTCTCAACTTATTTATGGTATTTAATATAAATCATATTTATATTAAATTTAATTACATGAATCTCATTAATATAATTAACATTTGAATCATATTCAAATTCCTCTCATATTACCTAGTATCAAATACATTATATTAATTATATCACATATATAATTAATTTAATTAATTATATCATATATAATTAATTTTCTCAATTAGTTTGAAAACTTCAAACTAATCTAAAAATTAATTCTCAATTAAATCCTTGTTGAGCTACAGATGGGGCCTTATGGACATGTAGATTGAAGTTCTAATGATATTTGAATAATTAATTAAACTCTTTAATTACCCAACATTCATTAACTGTCGGTCATTCCACTAAAGACCTCAGTTGCACTCTTCGTACTACATATAAATTTATATGTCTATTCGATATAACCAATCAATAGCGTGATGACCCTTCACAAATTGCTCGTAAGTACAGTTGGGCCAAAATTACTGTTTTGCCCCTGTAGTTACATCTAACTTTTAAGTACCACTGATTCCTCTAATGAATAAAAGCCATAGTTCAACGATGACTAAGTCCCTCTCGGGACAGGAGAGGGTGTGGCCACTATATTCAAGCCCCGAAACCAGCCCTTAAGGAAGTAATTTATCTACTTGTCTCTGCATTGGGGAAGGAATGAATTCCATAGTTATGTTCCCAACTCCCCAGTCAGACCAACCCCAAAATGGTAGGCTTATTGAGTTGGCAATATGGCCACTCTCACCCATACAATTCAAAAGACCACCTTTATGAGTAGAAGTTCACAACTCACTTAGGATTCAGATCATGTCACATATGGTCATCTTAGTGAAAGTAAGTCTTTATTATTAACGGCGTTATATAAAGAGACTAATCATTTCGTGGTCTAGTCTTATATAGATTTTTTGTATAGGATACCCCTACTCACATGTCTCTACATGAATGATCAAGATCAGATCATTTGTAGTACTTTACAATACTTGTAACACCTACAAAACGGGCCATATCCGTAGTGTCACCAGAATAAGGTACCCAGCCTTATCCATCTACTACATACCGCTTAGGTTATTATTTAAACAAGATCCACATGTATGTCTCTACATACTTGTTTAAATTACATAAAATAACCTATGATCTTAGTTTATTGGATTGAGTATATGCTTATAAAATAACACTTATTTTATTAACAACAATATGATTATACAAAGTTTACAAACTACGAGATTACAAGGGGATTTAGGACACTAATCCCAACAAATGCGCCATCTTAAATCTAGCAAACAAATCACTAAAGCTAAGAAATCGAGTATTAAAAGTAGGTAATCTAAACCTATGTACTAAACGAACCCTAACCCATGTACTAAACGATCATAATCACTGTACTGAGCGATTATACACTTTTTTTTTAGCTAAATGTTCAGGCAATAATGGAAAAGAGTAACATACTTTTAGATTACGGGAATGGTGGAAACGGTGTAGAAACGAACGACAAAAAAGGATCGAAATGCTTAGAGACGATGGGAGAAAACTAAGAGAATACAATCACAGATGAGAGAGCATGAATAGAATTTGAGGATCGCTACGTCTTGTAAGAGAAAAACACACTTGATAACTGGGAGAGAGGCCTTTTAAAATCGAGGATAATTAAGGTATTTCACATGGTAAAAAAGTCAATAAAAATTAAGTTTTTAAAACTAGGTTAGTCATAGAAAAGTTTTTAGTTTTTGGGTCATTTTGTACAATTTTCCTTAATTGTATGTATTATTGGTTCAATTTCTTTTTGTATGAAAGAAAAAAAAACACTTGAGGAGTTTTTCTTTTCTTTCCTTTTTTTTTGTAATATAATGTAAAAGAATTTTCACATTGGGGAATGAAATTTTTCTTCCTCATATTCGAATAAATAGGGATTAGTTTGCAATCGTTGGAGCTTTTAAAATAATACTTCTAGGCCTCATGACCTAGGCGTGCTACCTTATGGCATGTGTATGCCATGGTGAGAGAAGCGTTATAAGGCAAGTTGCTTTGGCGTTTCTACTGAGAATGAGTTCTCATGAACAGTGACGAGCAACAGGTGCATGCAGACATTGCGTCCCTTTCCATGAGTTAAAAGGTCTTAGTATAGCTCTGAACTAAGGCCCGATATACACAAATGACTTGGTGTAAATGATTGAACTATCATGCCTCCATTATGCCGGGATGAGTGGGTGGCTAGAAAGTCCCAGTTGGATGGTTGCCTATAGATTGGTTCTTTGATAACCGAGCTACAAAAGTAGATAACATCCCGATGCTTGAGGTAGCATCAAAAGCATAAATAGGATTCAACAGTTCCTAGTTAGTACGGAATTTTCTTACGTTCTTTTAATAAGCATTGTAATGATCTGGTAAAGCATGGTAGGAAACCATTAAATTGATAATAAATATTGTAATGACCTAGTAAAACATGATAGCAACTGTTAAGTTGGTAGGTGCAAAAGTAGGCTAGTAAAGCTTGGTACACATTACTATGCCCAAGAAAGTCCTATATCACTTGATAAACAATGATAAAGTGTTATAAACTTGTTTTGAGCCAACGAAGAGTTCAGACATATCCTAAGGAAGTTTAAAATCACTGTAAATCACAAATGTCATGTTGAAAACCAAGATGGTAAAATGAGATGTGAATTGTATTGTGATGACCTTGACCTAATGTTGGGACAAGATTGAATCTCAAGACTTGACCTAGAGTAGAAGCAAGTTGGTTAGAGACACGACTGAGGAGCACCTAGGAATCATGAATAGGGGTATTCAAAAAACCTGATGACCCAAAAAAACTAATCAACCCAACCTAACACGTGCGGTTTGGGTTGGGTTGGGTTCAAATAAACGAAAATTTTATGGGTTGGGGTTGGTTCATGGGTTCACCTAATATGACCCAAACCAACCCGAACTAACCCGAATTTATGATTAACTTTGAATTTTTTTTTTTTTTACTTATAACACGATTGCTTATACATATATTGATTTTAATTTTATTTAATTCCAATATTTTCTTGAATAATTTATTCTTCAACAACTCTTAAATGTAGTTTCTTTGCACTTAAAAAGAAAATTTTCACTATATAAATTGAAATTGAGTTGTTAATCTTAATTCAATATATGAAAATAATTAAACTAGATTTTTACATATTTACGTTTTACTTCTTTTGAAAACAAAATTTTAAATAAATGACCCAATTAACTGAACAAACTCAACCCAAATATTTCATGGTTGGGTTGGGTTCAGTTTTTTAATAAGGCTTACTTGGGTTGAAGAAAGTTACAACCCGAACAATTGGGTTGGGTCTAAAAGTCTTTCAACCCAACCCATGAACACCCCTAATCATGAATATGGCCTAATGAAGCTTAATTTCCCATTAGTTATGTTTGGTTAAGGATGACAAAAATATCACATAAAGTTAATCAAAGCCACCAAAAGTTGCAAAAAAAAATAGATTGAAGTTATAGTTTTCCTTAAGACTAACCATGATTGAATGTTGCCACACAACGCAAGTCACATTAGACAAAGTGGGCACCTCGACCTTGCCTCATTTGTATAAGTAAATTAAAAAGTGATTATTGATGGATTAATAACTATTTTATTTTACCAAATAATCTAGACAATTAAGATTCTATAATAATTTACGTATTATTATCCTCTTTATAAATTTTAAAAATATAATTACATAGTATTTTTTTCTCGCATAAAAAATATTATTATTATTTAACTAATTTCAAAAGAATTAAACCTAAGATTTATTTACGTGAGATTTATTGAAGATTTATTAAAAGTATAAAAACTAACGACAATTAAAAGTATCACAACTAAAAACTCAATGAAATCCAAACTTGATAAACAAAAATAATATTTTAACCATTAATTAACCTACCCTGCCAACGTGACAAAGAAATTATTTGTTTATCATTATTTTATTTTTTTTTTTACCAATGTTTGTAAATTGAATAGAAAAAAATCCATTCAAATCTAGAAGGATATTGATTCAAGGAGACATCATGAAATCAAAGAGATTTGAGTTGTTCTTAAATTAATCTCAACCTCAAACTAATCGCATAAAATAAATTATAATGAAAAATCAAAACCAAAACCAAATCAATAAAATCAACATTATAAATCAACTTCAGTTGAAACTAACATTAGTTTTGTTGCAATTTCAAACAATTTTATTCTCAAATCAACCCAATATAATCATGAAGATGTTATGATTACGAACAACTAATATGATTATCTAAAATATTAATCAAATAAAGTCTGAGCGAAGACTACATTAAGACATTCACTAATTTGTATCTATTGTTGAACTGAACTTTGAATCATACACCTAAAATCTTTGGAATTAAGTATGGATTAATTAATTGGAGCATCTAAAAAGAAAGCATAATAACCAATGAGTGAAACTAATGAATAATATATTAAGTTGGAGATCGAGAGAAGCTGGGCATAACTTATCTAGTTTAAGTATTCACTTTTGACCAAGAGATCAGACGTTCAAATCCAAACTAAAATAAAATGAGGAGCTGGAGCAAGTCCTACAAAACTATACATATACACGCATAATCTAAATTAATGGCAGCAACCCAACTTTAATGAAAAAACTTACCTCTTGATCTATTTGAATTGTATAAATAAATAAAAAAATTCTACTAATATTACCGCAGCTCGGTTCAGTTTTTACAGCAGCTCGGTTCGACTCGTTTGCACCCATACTACTGAATAGAAAAGTAAGCAAGTAATTGTCAAAAAAAAAAAAAAGAAAGAAAATGTCCACTCTCTTTCTAAGATCACATAGTAATTTTCTTCATGCCTAGTCAATAACTTATATATATCATCTTTTTGTGTTCAACCTTACATGTTAGAATCATCTAACCCTTTGGTACTAAATGAGTTTGATTTCTCTCCCCTTCATGTGGGGCTCATTCTAAAATCTAAACAATCACCCTATTTATTTTATATCCATCTATTACCCTTCTTATCTTCATCTCCATCTCAAAGAAGACTTTCTTCCCCTCTTCACCAAATTTCTTCTAAAACCCATAAAAATTGACCAACAAGACAACAATATATCAAGTGGTATTACTTTTAGTGAGCTGTTTACTTTTCTCTCTTCTTTCTTTGTGGGTCAAAAACCATGGCCATGGAATCCCACTCTTTACTCTGTCATTTTATAAGTAAATAACCAAAAACCACGTAAGTTTGAGGTCCTATTAATTTTAACACTCGTATAAGTTTGAGAGCTCAATTTTATCATTACAAATTTGAAGATATAATTGTAACTATCACCATGCTTTAGGGGTGTTTTTGCAATTTGCCAAAAAAAACAAAACCCCCATCTTATTACCTTTAGTTTTGAGTTTTTGGTTTTAAAAAATTAAGCCTACAAACACCTCTTCTATCTCTAAGTTTCTTGTTTTGTTATCTACTTTCTACCAATGTTTTTTAAAACAAAACCAAAATTTGAAAACTGCCCCATTTGATAACTATTTGGTTTTTGGTTTTTGTTTTTTTTTTAAAAAAAAAAAAAAATTAAGCCTATGAACACTACTTCCACATCCAAATTTCTTCCTTTGTATTCTATTTTTTATCGATAGTTAACCAAGCCAAAATTTGAAAACTAAAAAAAATAGCTTTTAAAAACTTGTTTTTGTTTTTAGAATTTGGTTAAGAATTCAACCATTGTATTAAAAAAATATACAAATCACAATAAGAAAATGGGAAGAAATAGGCTTTAACTTTCAAAAAGTAAAAACGAAATAGCTACAAACGAGGCCAAAATTAGTCTTTCAAAAACTTGTTTTTGTTTTTAAATTTTGACTAAGAATTCGACTTTTGTACTTGAGAAAGATGCAAACCATCGTAAGAAAATGAGAGAATATAGACCTAATTTTTTTTTTCAATAAAAGAAATATTTCATTGATAGGTGAAAATAGACTTAATTTCCAAAAACTAAAAAGCAAAAAAACGAAATGGTTACCAAATGGAGTCAAAGAAATTCACCAAGAAAAAAGGAAAAATAAACTTTCATTTGTACCCTAAATGATTTACCATGTTTTCCTCATAGGCTCCCTTTTTTTCTTTTTCATGGAACTAACCCTCCTCTACTGTAGGGTTATATTTCTAGCATTCTATTGCTGTCTCCAAAGCTTACTGAAACACGAGAGTTCGGAATTCCTCCACAACTCAGTAAATCCATATTCAATCTCGTTCCATTTATAAGACACCTCCCTGCTCATCTTGTTTTAATAAAATCTAAACAAGTAATTTGTCATAGCTAGAGCAGTTGAACCAACTCTAATACAGGAGTTCCCAGCAGTTCAAAAGCATTTGATTTCATATGGAACATTCCTAATCATTAGAAACTGAGATCAAAGGATCAGCCATTACCCAACAGAATTGCCGGCCAAACTACAATATAGAATTGCACCTTCCAGTGAGAGCTACATTATAAATACACTTTGATATCAGTGGCTATATGAAGCTAGCTGACTTCTTCACTACCACTTTTTCCCTCTTTTTTCCTTTTTCTCCCTTTTTTTCAATTTGACAAATGCACAATGCCTCCAACTTACTATTTGCAACAGCTAAGACTAAAATTTTACAATAAAACAAAAGGAGAGTCTAACCCAGAAACCTCCACAAAATAATGCTTCCAACCCATGCTCTAACAACTGTGGGTAGAAGGATGATTCACAATATAATTACAGACCATTCGAGTTCAAGCCGAGGGCTGGAAGCTTGCCGCTGTTGTACCAGGGTTATCCCCCACCAGGGATAGCCTCCTCTTCGCCACTTTCGACCTGCGACACCACACTTCAAATGCCTCTGTTAGATCAGGATAACGAATAACATGTTGATTCTGTAACCATTCGGTTATAATCTCTGCTTGCTCCCCTGATGGTAATGCAAGGATGATCGAAACAAATGCCGACTCTAGCAACTCCCAAATATCACTGTCAATTTTATGTTTCAAATCGTCAACACCCTTGTTAGCAAGACTATCGATCAAGGATTTGGTTGTCCTTACAAAAGGAAGCCAAACCTTAACCATGTGAAGCCGTTTTGGCATTGGGAGAATCACTGAGCCATGTTTAATTGCCTCTAAAACCTTTGCTACCACTTCAATAATCCCTATCCTTGTATCAATAACTTCTGATGCTACACTCGCTTGCTCAACAACCCTGACAATCTTATCTGATGCATCAATCCAATTAGAGACGAACTCCTTCATAGTTTCTAACCTTTTCAAAATTCGACACGTCCAAGCTAAATCTGTCAAACAAAAAATGAAAACTTGCATGTTCCTTGCCTTCCCATCCGAGTGTAAAGGATCAAGTACAATGTCTATAACATTGTTAAAAGTTTGTAATAGACTCTTCACACATTCATTTATCTCCAATTTTATTTCAGCATCAGCCATCAATAGTGGAGCATCATCATCTTCAGTTAGCATGTACTCGAGTTGTTCCTGGGCAGAAGGCTTGATATCATTTATGTTAGAAAAGGGGGATGATGTAGCCAATCGAAGAGCAGAAAGAAATATTTGTCTAACAAGAGATGAATTGACTGGTTGAAGACGAGCAAGAATTGGCTCAACTTCTGATCCCATATGAGGTATAACCTTCAAAATTTCCTCTTCCTCATCCTCCTCCCATGGTACTGCTTCCAAGTAATTCACACAAGCACTAATAATATTTTTGCACTCAAGCTCGAAAGCCACACGGAGGATGCCAAGAACAGTTCGAACATCATTCCATAAGTCATCAGTTGGGATATCCTTAATGACATAGAGAAGACGCAGAAGATTTACATGGTAATCAAAGGTTGATTCTAGACAAAAGACATCAACACAGTTTCGCGAGTCGAGAATCTGGCATGTTGGCCAATTCTCTGAAAGACGATCAGCAAAATACTTGCTCTGTTCAGTTAGGATATGGGAGTGACAATATAACCATTCATCTCGACCATCTTTTGTTCTAAGCCTCACAACAACATCACTGGTCAATCGGTCACCAACCTGGCAGCATGATCTAGCTTTATTACTCTGCAGGAGAGAGGAGTTACAGTAAAGAAAACGTGCAATTAAAGGAAAACCATATCTTAGAAGCTAAACTGCAATCAATTGTTTGAAGGATGTGAATCAAGGGGAAGTTGCACGGGGAAGCCAAGTGTCATATGGTGTTCAATCATGGGAATGTCAACATGGCTCTTATAAATGAAGTGAATAATTGAAGACAGATCCCGAGTATAACAATTAACTGCTGTGTATATATAACTTACAGAGTTGTCCATGAAATCATTAAATGCTAATGAGCATGCATTTCATGCATCCTTCGGTGTTCTGTTTAACAAGGGCCTACATTAAACAGAAAGACAAAAATTGCCGGTCATTCAAAACAGAAAATCAAGACTTTCACCAACCTGGAGAAGTTTCCATTTTATACACAGCACGTTAGGAGCAATGAAGAAAAAAGAGAATCCAAAGAACAAAAATCCATTTTTTCTTCAGGATGTGAGAGTGCAGATGAAATTTATCATTTCATGGCTGGAATCAGTTTTATTGATGAAAATTGAAATTTCCATTGTTGAAAAGAAGTTTTCTGCAGATGTGGTGTGGTAGGATAAAATTTAAATCATGGTAGTTTTGGTGCATGCTAAAATATACAAACAAAAATAATTGACAAGAAAGAGAACGATCATTTTCTAGTACTTATTTTTCAAGAAAGACAATGGTTTTATTGATATTTGAAAAGTTATAAATTAAAGACTCCATTAGATGTGAATCTATAAGTTCCCAAAGCAATGAACGCGGCATCTAAAGCATAAACATAATTTGAATAATAATAACAAGAAAACTCTCCAACAAGATACCATCTCATAAAACGAGCAATTGCAAAAATCTTTGGAAAGAGCAGACCAAGAAGCCACATGGAACTTTATCATATGAAATCTTTCCTCCCGATGTAAATTTTTGTTCCTGAAACATAATTCATTCCTTTTAAACCAAATATCCCAACCCACGCATTTAACAATGTTGATCCATGGAACTCTTACTTTTCCTCTTCGGCAGTGACCAAGATATTGATAAAACCCAGCTTGGCCTTCATATCATCAACAATCCTTGGCAAAGCTGGAGAAGATATCTACATGCTACATCTTTGTGGGCAAGTGGGCATGTAGGTGAGATAAATGAGCTTTACTTTGGTCTATCTCAACCTTATTTCAATCAGTCATGATCTTGGGAACGTTATCTATAACTATGATAGGGTTATAAAAAAAACAAACTCATCACTGGTTCCTTTTGACTTATTTTTAATTCAGTATAGGTTTTTTATCCATATTGCTTCACATTTTCCATGAGACAACTCTAAATCCATCTTCTACACTACTTGTGGATATAGCTGGCTTTTTCTTGCTTCTTCAAGTTACTAGGTTGCCCCTAACATACGTGCAGTAAATTCTTGTCAGCCCTAAATGGGAAAATTGATGGGGCTAAGCATCTTCCATAGAGGGGACTCGAGTATTTTTATGCTAGAGGTCACGAGAAATTTGAAAAGAGCACTAAGATTAATTTAACAGGTGATTGGAACCCACAACTTCATTATTGAATCAGAGGACCATCGGCTAGGATTTAAAGTAAGAGAAAGATACACGCTAATGTAAGTTCTGAACTTGAAGGCCCCATCGCCTTTTCTTTTTTTCTTTTCCTTCTTTTCTTTTTCTTTTTTTTTTTGTTTTTGTTTTTTTTTTGGGAAACGGAAACCCCTATCACCATTGTTAGAATAACAAAAAAGGTGAATGACCAGTTAGGAACCTAGAATGGAGACACTAACTTTGTTATAATATGAATGGATGAGGATAACTTAATGTGCCTTTATGAAAGGGACATTCACAAGATGTAGTAATAACTGCCACCAATCATAGAACCACCCAACTATCCTTAAACAACCTAAGGAGTGAAAATACTATTCTGCCATGTACACTGAAAAATAGACGAGCTGCTTGTTACAAAGGTTTAGTTCAAGGCTCTATACAGGCCCTATCTCATTCCAAAAGAAAGAACGGACGTCCAGCCCATCCTATTTTAGAAGAAAAAGGACAGGGGCCTCCAAATATGTATTGACTATCAAATCCTGAACCAAGGTACACTCCACAACCCTTTCCGAAAATTTAGACTTTGTATGATTATTTCATCAAGTTAGATATAAGATCTAGTTACCAAAATCATCAAAGTGAGAAAAGTAGAAGAGGATGATATTGTAGATCCTTCAAATTCCTCACCATGCCTTATCGAAGAGGTGTTCCAGGAGGACCTCAACAGATTCTGCCTTGAAAATATCATGATCGAGAATCCCACTCTTAGGTACATCAAAATCACTTATGAATAATATAAGTTGATGTGAACATGGATAAATGCTCTTTCACTCAAAAGCACATTAGCTTCCATGATCAAGCCACCAACAAGATGTAAGGCCTCAAATAACATACACCTATAAAAGAAGGGGAAAAAAGGGAAATGTCAAAACATCCAATGAGGATCAAGGAAAGAATGTGGGAGAAAAAATGGAGGGGACCACGAGTGTGTATGGGAGAAAAGAGGGAGGGGACCACGAAGTTGTTACAAAAAGGTAGGGGGGTCAGACTGAAGGGGCAGGAAAGGATTTTGCTAAAAGTGAGTGAACTTTTAGGTAGGAGAGAAGGCCAGCTCTTTCTAAGGTGCTGGAAATTTTCCTTCTTGTGTTTTCTTCTTTTGGGGAAGAAGGGGAGGTCATTTTGAGAGGAGAGTTTTGCTCTATTTTGGGGAAGGGTCAGAGAGATTGTCGAAGGCTTGTAAGGAAGGGATATTGTCGAAGAACTCATACATAAATAAGAACAAGGAAAGAGAAGTGCATTATCGATCCATCTTCTTCTTGTCTCTGTTTTTCTTTTTCTTTGGTTTTGTTCTGTTTGTTGCTCTGTTATTGGGCTTGCAGGAAAGAAGACCTTACAAGTGGTATCAAAGCCTGCTTCATCCTGGGGCGTACACGAGCGATGGCTCAGAAACAAGTAGAAGAAGGGCTTGAAAAAAATGAGAATGAGGTATCGGAGATGAAAGAGATGCTGCTGGGTTTATGCAAGAACATCAAGAAGTTAACAGAGAAGATGAGAGAAAGCAATGCGGCTCAAAAGCCTAAGGAATCGGGCGCTTCTGATGGGAGGAAGATGAAAATGAAAGGAAAAACTGACGAATCAGAGTCGACCCCCAGCAATGGAGGAGGGGGATCCAATAAAAGCAAGTACAAGAGGCTGGAAATACCCGTTTTTGCTGGTGAGAACCCTAAATCCTGGATGTACAGGGCAGAGCATTACTTCGAGATCCACGAACTATCTGATCAAGAGAAGGTCAAGGTTGCTGTCATCAGTTTTGGGCCGGAGGAAGTGGACTGGTTTCGATGGAGCCACAACTAGAGACCTATTAGAACATGGGAGGAACTAAAAAAGAGGATGTTCGAGTACTATAGACCTACTGAAGATGGGAGTTTAGGCACGAGATTGTTGAGAATAAAGCAAGAAGAGACTTATGCAGAGTATGTGAAGAAATTTGTCACATATTCAGCAACCCTACCCGACCTGGTTGAAGAAGTTCTCCGAGACGCATTTGTAACTGGGCTGGAACCAACCTTGAGGGCCGAAGTGATTAGCAGAAAACCAACCACACTGGAGGAATGTATGTATGAAGCCCAACTAGTGAGTGAGCCCTGAAGATAGCATTAGCAGACCTCGGAGTTGTTGGGTCGTGCAAGAAGGAAGGCCCAGGCAAAGAAAATCTGACTCTGAAGAGCGTGGAGACACAAGGAACGAAAAGGATTACCCTACTAGTGAAGAACAACTTTGTGAAGAATGAGCCATGCATGAAAAGACTGTCGGACAGTGAGTTTCGCGAACGGTTGGATAAGGGACTATGCTTTCGTTGTAATGAGAAATACAGCCCAAGCCATTGGTGCAAGCTGAAAGAGAACCGGGAACTGATGTTATTCATCACCAATGATAACGAAGAACTTGATCTAGAATAGGAGGGAAAAGGGGAACCGCCGGAAGAAGAAGAAACAGAGGAAACGGCCAAAATTGCTTTGAGATCGATATATGGCCTATCAGCCAGGGGGACGATGAAGCTAAGAGGGAAAATGAAGGGAGAAGAGGTACTAGTGCTGATTGACTGTGGAGCCACACACAATTTTGTGCATAAAAGGTTAGGGAACGGACTAAAAATACCAATGAATAAGAAGAACTTCTCTGTCGTCATTGGAAATGGGGATGCTATAAAAGGGAAAGGGATCTGCAAGGCGATTAATCTTGAACTACCCAACCTCAATGTGAAGGCCGATTTTCTTGCGATTGATTTAGGACAAACGGACGTGGTTCTAGGGATGCCTTGGTTATGTACAACGGGATTCATGGGAGTACATTGGCCATCTTTAACTATGTCATTTATGGCAGGGAATTCGCAAGTCATTTTGAAGGGTGATCCATCCCTAACCAAGGCAGAGGTTTCCCTCAAGACTCTCACAACATCATGGGAAGAGGATGACCAAGGCTTCTTGGTAGAGTTTCAAAACTATGAGTATGACAGTGATGAAAAGAAGGAAGGGAAAGAGGAGCTCGAAGAGGCAGAAGAACTTCCACTTATGATCAGAGCTCTAATCGAAGAAAATCAAGACATATTTGAGGAGATAAAGGCTTTACCACCTAAAAGGGCTGTAGACCATCGCATTTTGACAAGCACGGATCAGAAACCAATCAATGTAAGACCATATAAGTATGGCCACTGCCAGAAGGAAGAAATTGAGAAGTTGGTGGAGGAAATGTTGAAGGCAGGGATCATCCGGCCAAGTCATAGCCCCTATTCCAACCCAGTCCTACTAGTGAAGAAGAAAGATGGGGGATGGAGGATGGAGGTTTTGTGTGGATTAGAGGAAATTAAATCAAACAATAGCGGCTGACAAGTTTCCTATACCGGTCATTAAAGAGCTGTTGGATGAATTACATGGGTCAACAGTCTACTCTAAGTTAGATTTGAGGTCAAGGTACCACCAAATCAGGATGAATGAGAAGGACATTGAGAAAACAGCTTTCCGAACGCATGAAGGCCACTATGAATTTCTTGTCATGCCGTTTGGACTCACAAATGCACCAGGCACTTTTCAATCATTGATGAACCAGGTTTTTCGTCCTTTCCTACGTAAATTTGTACTTGTTTTCTTTGATGACATATTGGTGTACAGCCCTGACTTATCAACACATGAAACACACTTGGGAGTGGTCTTCAATGTGCTTCGTGATCACAAGCTGTATGCAAACCAGAAAAAATGCACCTTCTGTCAGGTGAGAATACAATATTTGGGCCACTGGATATCAGCGAATGGAGTAGAAGTTGATGGGAAGGTTAGAGTTATGAGGGAGTGGCCACAACCTCAGAATGTGTCCGAGTTAAGAGGATTTTTGGGGCTCACGGGGTACTATCGACGCTTTGTGCAAGGGTATGGGAATATAGCAGGCTCTCTTACCAAACTTCTCCAGAAAACTGCATTTAAATGGAGTGAAGAAGCCAATCAGGCCTTTATGAATCTGAAGCAAGCCATGGTCACGGCCCCTGTACTAGCTCTCCCAGACTTCTCAAAAGGATTTGTGATTGAAACGGATGCATCAAGAACTGGTTTAGGGATTGTTCTTTCCCAAGACTCGAAACATATAGCCTACTTCAGTCAGAAATTATCAGCAAGGGCCCAAGGGAAGTCGATTTATGAAAAAGAACTGATGGCAGTAGTGCTAGCAGTAGAAAAATGGAGACTATCTCTTGGGAAGCAAGTTCACCGTGATTTCAGACTAGAAGGCTTTGAAATTTTTTATAGAACAGCGAGAAGTACAACCCCAATTCCAACGGTGGTTAACCAAACTGCTTGGTTATAATTTTGAGATTCTATATCAACCGGGGTTGCAAAATAAAGCTGCAGATGCCCTGTCAAGAGTGAGAGAACAAGGGGAATTGTGTACACTATCAGCACCTACTGTTATAGATATTGAAGTTGTTTTGAAAGAAGTAGAGGAAGATGAGGAATTACAGAAAATCATCACCATTTTGAAGGAAGATTCAAAAGGAATGCCGAGATATAAATGACAACATGACCGTTTAACCTACAAAGACAGGTTAGTACTATAAAAAACATCGAGTTTAATCCCTGCACTGCTGCAAACATTCCATGATTCAGTGTTAGGGGGACACTCGGGGTTCTTGAGAATGTACAAAAGAATGAGTGGAGAGCTATACTGGCAAGGAATGAAGACTGATGTAAAGAAATACGTGGAGGGATGCGAAATATGCCAAAGGAACAAGTTTGAGACCCTCACACCAGCAGGCTTACTTCAACCCCTCCCGATTCCAAACATGATATTGGAAGATTGGAGCATGGATACTTCGTGGAAGGATTACCAAAGGCAGAAGGATATGATGCTATAATGGTGGTGGTAGACCGATTGAGTAAGTATGCTCACTCCACCCCTCTCAAACACCCCTTTTCAGCAAAACAAGTTGTTGAGATATTCATTAAGGAAGTAGTAAAACACCATGGAGTACCCGTGTCCATTCTAACCGATCGAGACAAAATTTTTGTGAGCAATTTTTGAAAGGAGATGTTCACAATGATGGGGACAAAACTTAAAAGAAGTACATCATTCCATCCACAAACTGACGGACAAACAGAGATGCTTGGAGACTTATTTGCGCTGTTTTTGTAATGAGCAACCGAAGAAGTGGAATAAATGGATAGCTTGGGCAGAATTATGGTACAACACAACCTTTCATATTTCCATTAAAGCCACCCCCTTCCAGGGGGTTTATGGGAGACCACCACCACCCTTAATAAGCTATGGGGACAGGAGAACATTCAATAATACTGTGGAACAATAGTTACAAGAGAGGGACTTAGCACTCAATGCCTTGAAGGAAAATTTGGCTATAGCCCAGAATAGAATGAAAAAGAAAGTCGATAAACATAGGAGAGAATTGAAATTCGAGGTGGGAGAAGAAGTATACTTGAAACTGAGACCGTACCGACAGAAGACATTGGCTAAAAAAAGAAGCAAAAAGCTAGCACCGAGGTTCTATGGGCCTTATAAAATAATTGATCGAGTGGGAGAGGTAGATTACAGGTTGAGTTTGCCACCAGAAGCTGAAATACATAATGTCTTCCATATTTCTCAACTCAAGAAGAAGCTCGGACAAGGTCAGCAGATCCAACAACACCCTTCCAGGTTGACTGGAGAGTTTGAACTACAGACTGCACCTGAGACTGTTCTGGGGGTAAGATGGAATGGAGACATGGCAACACACGAGTGGTTGGTCAAATGGAAGGGGATGTCCGAAAATGAAGCAACCTGGGAAGATGTGCGTGTACTAAATCAGCAAATTCCCTCATTTCAACCTTGAGGACAAGGTTCATTTTGAGAAGGGGGTATTGTAAGGCCTCAAATAATATACACCTATAAAAGAAGGGGTAAAAAGGGAAATGTCAAAACATCCAATGAGGATCAAGGAAAGAATGTGGGAGAAAAGATGGAGGGGACTACGAGTGTGTATGGGAGAAAAGAGGGAGGGGACCACGAAGTTGTTACAAAAAGGCAAGGGGGTCAGACTAAAGGGGCAGGAAAGGATTTTGCTAAAAGTGAGTGAACTTTTAGGTAGGAGAGAAGGCCAGCTCTCTTTAAGGTGCTGGGAATTTTCCTTGTTGTGTTTTCTTCTTTTGGGGAAGCAGGGGAGGTCATTTTGAGAGGAGAGTTTTGCTCTATTTTGGGGAAGGGTCAAAGAGATTGTTGAAGGCTTGTAAGGAAGGGATATTGTCGAAGAACTCATACATAAATAAGAACAAGGAAAGAGAAGTGCATTATCGATCCATCTTCTTCTTGTCTCTGTTTTTCTTTTTCTTTGGTTTTGTTCTGTTTGTTGCTCTGTTATTGGGCTTGCAGGAAAGAAGACCTTACACAAGACTAGGTTCTAGAATGGCTACTAAAAAGTTGGCCCTACTGAGAAAATAACTAGACGAGTTCTTTGCTGTAGGGATTGTGGTCAGGCAATTTAAGAAAGAAAAACAAGGTGCTGGTTCCTAAATGGCATGGAAGTTTTCTTTGGAAGATGATAGTCTACGACACAAGGTTATTGTGAGTAAAAAATAAAAATACCAAAATTTTGAAGGGTTGGTTCACTCTCAGACTCTCAGTTCGACCTGGCAAAGTAAAGTTGGACTTAGAAGTGTAAAAGGTGCCCTTTGGACTTTGTTTCTGGCTGCTAGGTTGAAGCGCGTGCCTGAAAACATCAAAGCAGGTCCTCAACCTTAAAGTTATCATCCTCATCCATTTATATTATAACAAATCAAAAAGACTATGCTTTGGAATTGATCAGACACCAAATATTAGCTTCTAGAAAACATCAAAGCAGGTCATCAACCTCCATTGACTAAATTTCTAACTTCCTAATTGGCTAATTCTACCAACCACTTGTCACTGTAAAATGAATTCAGTGGCTAATTGTTGGAATGAAGAGGTTGGCTCATGCAATTTTCACCAAGGAAACGGATAAAAGGACGGAGTTTCTGAATGAACTTGTCTTCCTATTCCGGGTAGCTAGATTGGATGCCCAATTTGCAGGAAGATAGGATATGGACTTTGATGCATCCTTTCAACTAAATCAATGATCTAAAATTGTTAACTTCGTGTGCAGTCATTGCTTCGTAATCAATATGTTATCAAAAAGAGGAATCTGCATTTCTATTTGCTACTAAATTGATGCTACCTTTCTAACAATAGGAGAGAAGAGTTGAACCGTCACTTCCTTAGGTGCAAGCCAACTTAAGTGTGCTGGTTGAACTTAAAGGAGGAGAGTTCAATAATCTCTGTTAAGGCTTAAGGACTTGTTTTGAATGAAAATTTATATCTGCAATGGTAGAGGTGCTGAAGTAGATTCTACATCTTCCAACATTTTCTTTTCCAAAATTATCCTACTATTTTCAAACTAAATAGCACAGAATAATCCAACACCCACGAATCAAAAGGACCAAGTAAATGGAGATCAACACAACTGCTATAACATAGCAAAACAAAAACAACAAGGAGACGACACAAAATAGAAACAACAAGTATATGAATACTCGATGAACTAATCTCTCACAGCAATGCACCATTTCACAACATAATTGACAACAACATCCAGTTAACAAGCATTAAACGAATAAAACTCCTAGTTCATGATTCGATAACAGAGCCAATGGATTGAAGAGAAAAACAAGGAACACCAAAGCAACACGAAGAACAGTGAGAAAACTGAAGTTGGATCTAATCAAACTGAAGAAACAAGGAATTGGATATGAGTTTACCATTGATGAGAAGCAAACAGAGAGATTGATGAAGGAGAAGAGAGCTCCGATTTAGAGTTCAAAGAACGGAACGGAAACTAGAAGGCTCTCTCTCTCGGCGCTCAGCCGATCAGCTTTGTCTGAGTTGTGGGCCACGCCGGTGACGTGGTTCTCAATGGAAAAGGGTCCTCTCATTTCGTGTAAATTTCGAAAAATATGTTGATAAAAACCTAAATAAAAATAAATTTGGTCCTTGATTTGAAAAAAATTAGAGTTGTTCCTATAGTTTTGAAAAATTATAATTGTCTTTTTTTTAAGTATAATAATTGAGATTCAACCTTTGAATTCTAGAGATGGAGTTCATGCTAATACACCGTTTATATGTTTCGATAAAAATTTTATAAATAGTCTCTCATGTAGGAACTATTTATTAGGTTCTTATTAAGTCATAGGAGTAAATTATAGTTTCTTTGAAATTGTACTAAATTTACAATTTAACCTAAATAAATCGTACAAAATAATAATGAATTTTGGTGTAGGTTTAATTGATGCTCAAAATGTTGATGTAGACAAAAATGTTAATGAAAATATGGTCAACGACATCGAATGGTATTTCTCGAACAAATTTATATATATTATATAATATTTATATATAATATTACTTAATTACTATAATAAAAGTAAATTTACTTAAATTAACAATAAATGTTTTATGTTTTTCAAGTTAAAAGGTTTATTATGCATTACTAACATTTTGTTGCTTATTTTTAGTGTTTTATTATTATTTTTTTATGGTATAATGAAAATGTTGTGTACCCCTCACATGAATGTAGAACTCATGGAAAAGACATTTTGATGAAAATTTAATACCATGATTTTATTTATGTGTTTAGACTTCAGAAGATTGAAACTCTAATTTCAAGAAAAATAATACATGTCAATTACCACTGAGCTAAACTCACTTTGACAATTTTTCTTTTGTTTTTTTAATTTTTGAACATTGACATTGTTCAAAGAAAATGCAATTTTCTTTTGTTAAAATAAATTATAAAAATTGATGTAGCATATGGTGGAAAAAATTAGAAGGAATAAGTTATATTATCTACAATGATATAGAATATTAAGTTTGTCGTTATTATTTATTTCATCACATAAATATGTTGCTAAAATATTTATATAATCAATTTATCATTATTACATTAATTTACTTAAATGATATTATAAATGATGACAAATATGTATTTCGATGTTAATTATCGTGTTAATTTTAAAAAAATTTCATTCCATTTTTTTGGGATAAATGTCAAATTTTACTGGGAAATGGAAGTTCGCATAGTTGAAACTTATCCTAGATTTCATGAGTTCGCATAGTTGAAACTTGTCCTAGATTTCATGAGTATTTTGGATAATTTAACATAGAAATAAAAACCCCATTAAGTTTAAAAATTGTGGAATGGTAAAATCATACCAGAAATATCTTCTAAATTTTCATAAATTTTCGAGAGTTTTAACTTTTACCCTTAAACTTTAAAATAGCTCAAAATCACATAAAATAAAAATTATGTTTTTTCAAGAATCCACTAACAATAAAAGCTCACGTATTTCTTCCAAAATAAGTATAAAAAAACAGAGAAAGATGAATGGATAAAAACCCGTCAAGATTTAATTAAAAAAATAGTATGAAATTGATTATTGCATCTCTCTCTTTAATTAACATCATTAAAAATCCGATGATCCAAAAAAACCGACCAATCCAATCCAATCCGCATAGTTTGGATTGGATTATCAACTCATTTGGGTTTGGTTTGGTTGGGTTCAAATAAAGAAAATTTTATGGGTTGGGTTGGTTCATGAAGTTCACCTAATATAACCTAAACTAACCCGAACCAACCCAAATTTATTATTAACTTTAAAATATATTTTTTTTTGTTACTTATAACACAATTATTTATACATATATTGATTTTAATTTTATTTAATTCCAATATTTTTTGAATAATTTATTCTTCAACAACTCTTAAAACTAATTTTTTGCACTTTAGAAAGAAAATTTTCCCTATATAAATTGAAATTGAGTTGTTAATCTTAAGTCAATATATGAAAATAATTAAATTAGATTTTTACATATTTACGTTTTGCTTCTTTTTAGAATAAACTTTTAAATAAATTGTCCGATTAACCCGAATCAACCCAACCCAAATATTTCATGGTTGGGTTGGGTTGGGTTCATTTTTTAATAAGAGTTGTTTGGGTTAAAGAAATTTACAATCTAAACAATTTAGTTGGGTCTAAAAGGTCTTTCAACCCAACCCAACCCAACCCAACTCATGAACAACCATTGTAAATAAGAGCTATACATGTGTAAAAGTTACATATTAACGGTTCTAAAACAAAATTCAACTAAGATTTAAATTGATCTATTAATGTTTAAAAATTAAATTGACACAATTATTGATGGAAAATCATTTCAGATGGTAAAACTGTTAAAAATATTTACAAGATATAGCAAAATTTTAGAACTATCAATGATAAACACTAATAGACTACTATTTTATCATTGATAATTCTAAAATTTTATTATCTTTTATAAATATTTTAGTTCATTTTTCTATATTTGAAAACAACTCATTAAATTTTTTTCTTCCCTTAACCGAGCACAATTTAGTGGACTAGGTACATACTACAAAACTATAAAGTCAAATTAACACCAATTTCAATTTTGAGGAAAAAAAATAAAGTCCTCAATCCTATATTTTGTATCTATTAGTTTACCCATGCGATGTGTTTGAAATTATAGTTTATTTAAGTACATATAAAGAAAAAAGTATAAAAAGTTTATAATTAATATATCAACACCACCCATTATTTTGGATAAAGTTCAAGAATAATGTAATTTTTAAAAATAATGACAAAAATGGAGGAAATAAATTTCAAAAGTAGGATTGAAAGGAAAGTATTGACAGAAGTAGAGTAATTTCAGTGTGTGAAAAAATCGTGTACTCGGTACACGATTATTGTTTAATCCAATCATCACCGCGTGGATGCTAAATGGTTGTCATGTCAACCACGTGGACTTGGTTCAAATGAGGATCAAACTCGTGGACCTCGTCCATGATTTTAATGTTTTTTTTTTTGTTTTTTTTTTATGATTTTGATTGTTTTTCTTAAAAAAAATATTATCTTACAATTTTCTTCCTTATTTGTTTTGTTCTTGATCTTTTATATCATACTCATTTACTAGATTTAGTGTCTCATGATAAAATGTAATCTCATTAGTCGTTCTTTTATTTCAAGATAGAAGTTAACATGAAGCAAATAATTTGAATTACAAGTCACTCAAATTTCCACATGGTGATCGTCTTCGTGTGCCTCTAGATTAGCTTTGCTTTGTTGTCGTTGTTGTCTATAACAAATACTTCTTCAATCAATGTCAGCAACATTGAATCATCTTGTCTGCTGAATAATGTTTTCTACATTTACTAAGGTTTGGTTACACATTAAACCCAACTCTGGTAAATTGTGTTATATTGAATACTGTTGTACATCTTGGACAAGATTATTCTATAAGATGAAAAAAAATTAATACTAAATAATGTTTATATCATACATTTGGGAAACATAAGATAATAAAATTCTTACCATGTAATAATAGTAAGTGTCATCAGGTGTGATAAATCGTCTCGTGATTGAATCGTACCAAAAAAATAGTCATTTGATACAACTGGTCCATTTGTTATTTCTTCTTCTGCACAACAATCATGACGTGCACACTAGTATAATATATATTCAACATGAATTCAACACCAGTCTTGGGTGTGCTTAACTTTCAAATCAATCTAGTGTAGTGCCAGAAATGTATAGTGGGCATACTCCTTTAAAAGCAAGCATCTCTTGTCAATCGGATAGGAGCCTCCCTAAATTCAAAAAAGGGACTGTTGGGATTGAGCTTTCCTTTTTGGAAGCTCGCTCCGGCCGCATCGACCCGGTTACCTTCGTCACCGTCGGTTCCTCAGTCACGATCAGAATGAAAGGTAGTTCGCTGGGACTGTCTTTTGCTGCAAGCAACCTTGGCCTCTTGGCAGGAGGTTCGCGGATTTAGCTTGAGTAATTTGAATTCTTGGCTAAACAAGAGAAATGGATAATGATGATATCGTTTATCGCAAACCAAACTGTCTCAACACATGATCTGATTGATGTCACCCTACTATATGGAAGTATATAATAGAGCTAACAGTTAACCCAATGTCTTGACCATCATGATAATAATTAGGCAGTAATGACCAAATATCTTGCATTTATAATGTCCAATTAATCTGGGAAAAAAATAATTAGACACCCAAGAAGTCTGTAATATTCATTTGTTACCTGATTGTGTATCAGTTGGTCAAATATTTGTCGGTATACTAACAACATATCTGTTGACTGTTCAAAGGCAGCTAATACATCACTCTATCTATTTTTTTTTTAATTAATTATTCTATAACATAAAATGATAATGGAATAAATATATAAATAAAATACTACATGGCACTAAATGGATGATGATTTGGGGCCTGTAATTGAACTTGTGGTGCTATAATGTTAAATCTTTCATAAGCCCATACTTGTAGCTATATTAGTGACCCCGCTATTTCCAAAGCTTGTGCAATAGTAACCTGATATAGTTCTTTATAAAGTCATGCAAGACAGGCACCACCCACAGTACATACCAGCATGCTCGAGGTCAGCCAGCAGTGGAAGAAACATAAGATGTACTAGAGTGTTTGACTTGTCAGCGAATAAAAATCCTCCAATAAGCTGCATAATGTATACTCGTGCATACCTCTGTACGCTGCTACCATTGGCATCGGGAGACAGCTCTGAAAATTGGAACGCTAACTATAGGATACTTAATCTTGAGCCTTTCAAATCATTTGGTCTAATGCCCAAAAGATCGTCACAAATAGTTTTCAATCATGTTGCAATGAACATGTCACAGGTTCTCCGTTCACTTGTAATCCAAACTGAATTGCAACATCCTGCAACGTACTTGTGCATTCTCCACAAGGCATGTGAAATGTGTGAGTTTTTGGATAAAAAAGGATAGTGTGTTGTGCAAATGTCTCCCTTCTCTGATGGCCTAAAACTTCAATAGAAGAATTATCCCATATCGATTGTGAACGATGAGTATTTTGTTGATATAGTTGCACAAGATTAGAAGGACCATGATCCATGATGCACAAACACTCAAAAAAATATAAACACATATTAATATAGTCAATTCCATAACAAAGTAACAAAATCCATTACATAACAATTTCAGTTATATAAAAAAAATCCATTCCATAGCAAATTCAATTACACAACAAAATCCATTACAAAACAAAATCATCAATGGTCAGAAGAGGAAGCACCTAATGTATGTTGTGGATAAGTAGGCTTGTTATGTCCTTCTCCCTTGCAAATTGTACATCAAACTTTTTGGTTAACCTCTCTCCAATCTATTTCATTATGAATTTACATGCTTTTTAGTTGACCTTGTTCTTTTACTAGGTTTGCATTTGGATGAACTTCTATAAATGGTAGTTCTGGTCAATAATTTGGGTGTTGTATGGGATGGAAATGACCTTCATAACATCGCTTGAAATGAGACAATTTGTAACATTCATCAATAAGAGGTAAGTGTGTCAAACACATGTAATTACAACTGCAATTACATGAAGCATGGGATATTGAATGATTGTCATTTATTACAAGAACAAGCCCCATCTTTCAAGCTTACAACTTGTGTGTGTTTGACTTTGTAGGAAGAAATCATACCTATGCCAGTTTGTACTTCAAAATTTAGGGTTTTCCTATCAATAGATGTCACTGTATGTGCAGATTCTTATTTTTCCCTCCTCTTAAGCTTTCTCATGACGTATTCTATATATATATATATATATATCCCCATGACTGAGTGCATCGCTTATCTCTTGTCTTCGACATTCAAAATAAAGTATTGTACGATAGAATGTTAGCCTAACAAAAGAAGTAATCGGTAACATTCTAGCACCTTTTAAAACCCCATTCATACATTCAACTGTATTACTTGTCATCCACCCATAGTGGTACCTATCGTCATGTGATTGTGTCCATTTTTTCATGTCAATATAAATAAATAAACACCAAATATTTTAGTTACTTCGATTTGTATTTCATATTGAAATTACTAGCAATATGACAAAGACAATATTGATGGTATGCTTTAGGTTCACTCCAACCTATTTCCTCATTGTTAATTGCAACAAGAATTCCTTTATGTCTATCAGAAATCAAGCAAATACCATCTCATTTAGTAACATATTCACGCAATACCCACAGAAACCATGACCAATTGGACGAGTTTTCTCCTTCAACAATAGCAAAATCAAGGAAAATATATGTATGTTTGCATTGATATATAAGGCGGTCAATAATTTCCCTTTATACTTTTCGTAGAGATGAGTTTCATCAATCTGAATTAATGACCTATAATATTTGAACCATTCTCTTGCATAACTAAAGGACCAGAAAACTGGACAAAAAGTAGTCGTACCTGATGTTAGGGTTGATGCCCTAAATCTCGTGGTTTTGTAGTTTGTAATTGTATTGTAGACATTTCATTTATCTAATAAAATAGGAGAAGTTTTATTTGACATTTAGTTGCATTAACCCAAAAAAACCAATAAACTAAGATCTATGGTTATCTTCTGTAACTTAAACATGTATGTAGAGACATGTAGATGGATCATGTTTAAGTGATAACCTAAACGGTCTGTATAGATGGATAAGATTGGGTATCTTATCCTGGTGACACTACAAATACGACTCGTTTTGTAGTTATTATAATTGTTGTAAAGTGCTACAAATGATTTGATCCTGATCATTCATGTGGAGATATATGGAAGAATGGGGGTATTCTATACAGATAATTTGTATAAGATAAGATCATGAAATAAATAGTCTCTCTATATAACACCTAGAGACTTACATTTCATTAGGATGACCATAGGTGACTTGACTTAAATCCTAAATGAGTTGTGAACTTCTGCCTATGAAGGTGGTCCTTTGATTTCTATGGGTAAGAGTGGCCAATTTCACCAACTCAATATATCCATCATTTTGGGGATTCGTCTGATTGGGGAGCTAGGAACACAGCTTCACAAGAAAGAATTCACTAATTCTCTATTCTTAGGGTAAGTAGAGAAATTGCTACTTTAAAGTTGATTCCGAGGCTTGAACAATGTGGCGCCACACCCTCTTCTGACTCGTGAGGGATTTGGTTATAGTTGGACTATAACTTATTGTTCATTAGAGGGATCAATGGTACTTAAGGAGTTAGATATAACTACAAGGGAAAAATGGTAATTTTGGTCCAAATGTACTTACAAGCAATTTATGAAGGGTCAATGCACTGTCAATTGATTATATCCAATGGACACAGAAATATATCTATAATACAAAGAGTATAGTTGTTCGTCTTTAGTAGAGTGACCGACAATTAATGAAAGTTGTTCAATTCAATTAAATAATTCAATTAATTAATCAAATACCATTGGAGCTTCAATTTATAGGTCCATAAGGTCCCCTCGTTAGCTCAATTGGGATTAATAAAAATCGAATTAATTTGGATTCATTTGAATTGTTCAAATTAATAAAAAAAATGAATTATATAAGATATAATTAATATAATGTATATGATACATCATAATATAAAGTCTTATTTGAGAGAAAAATAAGTATTCAAATATGATTCAAATATTAATATGCATTTGATTCATATTTAATACTATAGGTTAAGTGAGAAAATATTAAACTATAAGTTACATTATATATGATATAATATAAACTATAGGTTATTGTTATAGTAGGTATAATATATGGTTTTAATATGTGTGTATATATAATCAATAAAGTGAAAATTATTTTTTAATTAATTAATTCAATTATTAGGGAGTCATTATTTTCTCTTTAGTAACATGTGGAAGACTAAGAGGGATGATTTTTCATCTTCTTTTTGCACTCTCATATAACATAAAAATGAGTAGATTTTATTTTTGGGCTGTGATGAGATCTTTTACTCTTTCTCAAATCAAGAGCATTCATCCCATTCTAAATTAATCTTGAAGCTCATAAATTCTCAACGATTCTCTGCTCGAGAATACCGAGGTTTCTGCATGGTATTGTCTGATTGATTGGGAAATTTGCTGCATTTTGTGTTGTTCATGAATTCGAAAGGAATTTGAAGAGTTCATGATTTTGAGAGGAACATAGAGTTTTTTAGTCTTCAAGGGTATGTGATCCCCGGATCTCTTCTTCCTCTTTAATTTCTATACAAAAGCATGCTTATTAGATTATGTATATATCATTTCTGTCCTCTGTGTTTTTTGTATGTTCTATAAAATTATAACTGGGACACAATCGCTTCCACAATGGGTATTCGTGTATCCTTTCAATTGGTATCAGAATGTAGTGTTTTGAATCCCATTTTTAATTTTCAAAAATAGAATTTAGAGTAATGGTGGGATTTTGATTCTGCATAAATGTATGTTCAATGTGGTTTGCTCGTTTGAACGTTTTCGAGATTGGTTTTAGATTTTCTGTCGTTTAATTTTGATTCGATATGTAAAGGGACTGTTGTTTTGGGCATAAACTTTTGTTATCAAGTCTGTAATTCTTAGTTCGAGTTGTTCATAATATTTTTCCAGCTTCACTTTGGTGGAAAACGAAGCAAAATTAAAGAATTGTGGATGAGCCTAAGCCTGGAGCGTAATTACGCTTGCCATACGCTGCAAGCACAAGCATTGCGGCACTCCACACGTGAAGGCGTGCGTTTCAACGGTTCAACTACTGGTGCAACGGTTCATGTTCCAAGCAGTTTTTTCTTTTATTTATGATTACTAAATGTAATAATTATGTATTTAATTACTTTTTTTTAATGAAATTAATATAATTATTATATTAATTTAATTAAATATTTAGGAAGCCAAACCCGGTCCAAATTGATGCTTTTAAATTATGCATGTGATGTATGGCTATTTTATTTTAAAATATGTCATAATGTATGTCATATAGAAAAATCCCACCTTAGGATATACATTTTGTTCATGCATCAATTTTTAATATAAATTTTATATTATAAAGTTGCATGAATTATATTAAGCATGATCATGCATCATATTGTATAAATGTTATTTAACATGATTGCATGCATAAATTACATTTTCATGCTTCATTTACGTAATAAATGTTATAATATATAGTTTAGACGTATGGATGTAATTTATTTTCATTACCGAAGTATATAATTGTTATATATGTAATGTAATGAAAAAGTAGATGCATGATTAGGTTTTAGTTGTTTCATTTAATATTTATAATAGTTATAAGTTAAATGAAATTAGAATTAAAATCTATAATAAAGAGTTGCATGTTGACATAGGATTTTTTTTCATAGTTTAAAATTAATTTCACATTAGACATACGTTTAACCATTTTTTCTAATAAGATTAGAAATAGGTTAATCTTTTAACTAAGTTTAATAGAATTAAATTGGATATGCATAAAAGATTAAATTTGTAACAAATGTATCTATAAGGGACCTTTGTCTAAGAACAATTCTGTCTAGGCTAGGGTATTTAAGCTGACGGAAACGGAACAACCCTACCTAGAAACTGACCTGAAAGGTGAATTAGATAAATTTGTTACAAGCATGCAATTGATGATTAAAGTTTGTTAAAGTGTTTAATGAACAATACTCAACATTGTTAAACTATTTAACGTAAATGTTACATTGGACAAAGTTAACAAACACTTAGTAAAATTAGTTAGTCGAATTTTCTAAGTCAATCAACCCTAGGTAAAACACTCAGTAGGAGGAAAATGGGATATATGATACTTCATTTTTTCCTTTCATGTTTCTCCCTAAAAGTTCACACAGCGAGATCTATGCTTGATCTCGAGGCACATTTGCTTATATCCCCCTACGGGTAGTGTTTGCATAGGTCAATAACAAAGTGAATGGAGAGAGTGTTTATAGTAAGTGGGAAAGAAAAGTGTGTCAACACATCCCACAGTCTCCTTCATTAGTTTCAAATAAATTTTCATGCTTGGCCTCAAGACACTTTTGCTTGTGTCCCTTTAAAGATGGCATTTGCATGATTTTTTTTTTTTTTTTTTTTATTAAAACTCTAGAAAAGGATGGGATTGCTTTAGTTTTTTTCCCCAAGTGTTAATTTTTTCCCCAAGCAGTTTTTTCCTACAGTTAGCTCATTAGAGGTAGAACCCTATAATATAAAACGAGGGGTTACACTTGTTGGGATTGATGCCCTAAATCTCATAGGGTCCTGTAGTTTGTAAACACTTGTATGAACAAACATTTTGTGATTTATAATATATGATATTTTATTCACATTGTCTATAAAATATTTGATATTTTAGTTGCATTAACCACAAACCAATAAACTAAGATCCATGGTTATCGTTGTAACTTAAACATGTATGTGGAGACATACAAGTATATCGTGTTTTAAGTGATAACCTAAATGGTTTATAGTATATGGATAAGGTTGGATACCTTATCCTGGTGACATTACGAGTATGGCTCGCTTTGTAGGTGTTACAAATGTTGTAAATTGTTACAAATGATCTGATCCTGATCATTTGTGTATTAGACATGCGAGCGGGGATGTTTTATACAAAGGAGTTTGTATAAGACCAGACTACGAAATGTTTAGTCTCGTTATATAACGCCATTCAAAATTGAGACTTTCATTTCACTAGGATGACCATAGATAACATGACCTTAATCCTGAGTGAGTTGTGATTTGCATGGGTGAGAGTGGAAAGATCGTCAACTCAACAAGCCTACCATTTTGGGGATTCGTCTAATTGGGGAGCTGGGAACTCAGCTACATAAGATGGAATTAACTCCTTCCCCGAAGCAGGGTAAGTAGATAAATTGCTCTCTTAAGAGCTGATTTCGAGGCTTGAACAATGTGGCGCCACACCCTCTCTTGGCTCGAGAGGGGTTTAGTCATAGTGGGACTATGATCTATTGTTCATTAGAGGAATCAGTGGTACTTAAGAAGTTAGACGTAACTATAGGGGAAAAACGATAATTTGGCCCAGCTGTACTTATGAGCGATTTGTGAAGAGTCATCATACTATTGATTGGTTATATCCAATGGACACAAAAATATATATGTAGTGCGAAGAGTGCAGCTACCGATCTTTAGTGGAGTGCCTGACAGTTAACTGATGGTGGATAATGTGATTAAAGAGTTTAGTCAGTTATTCACGTACCATTGGAGCTTCAAGCTACAGGTCTATAAGGTTCCCTTGGTAGCTCAAAGGATTCAAGTTAAGAATCAGCTTTTGGATTAATTTGAAATGTTCAAATTAATAAGATGGAATTTGATTATATATGATATAATTCAATTAATTCAATTATATATGATATAATTGATATAATGTATTTGATACATTATTGTAGGATTGGAGGAACAAATATTTGAATATGATTCAAAAATAATTTCTATGAATTAGATTCATAGTAATTAAATTTAATATAAATATGATTTATATTAAATATCAGAAAATAAAGAAAAAGAACTATGGTTTATATATTGTATATGATGCAATATTAAAACTATATGTTATAAATATATATGATAAGTTAGTTATCATATTTATTTATATTTATTAATTATTTTATAATTAAAAATCTTTTTCTCAATAACCACCAGTAGTGGGTGGTTGCACGATTTTATAGCAATTGAGGGATAAAATGAAAACAGTTTTCTAATGTTCCCACAAGATACAAATACACTATCAAGTTACTACACAATAGCTTTAGAGACTACACGATAGCCTTGATATCTAAACGATCGAATATCGAGTCTATACGATAGACTTCATCTTCTACACGACCGTGTGATCGTTTACTCGATCGTCTTCTCCTCCATTCTAAATCTTCCCTCAAACCAAAATAAGCCAAAGTCCACCACTCCTAGATTCTCACACCGAGAATACCAAAGTAATCTTGTTGTTGTGTCCAGTTTGTTTGAAGATCGAGTTGCTACTCGTTGTTGTTCGAGTTGCTCGTTGCATTCGAGTTTGATCGAGGGATATTCTTGAAGAAGTGTTCTTCAAAGGTATTGTCTATTTATCCTTTGTATTTAATTCAAAGCATGCTGTAATTTACGATTTAATGCATAATCTTTTAGTATGACTGTAAATGTATGAGTTCTTTCACAATGAAGTTTGGACGATCTGCTTTCGCTCATAGGTCTTTTGTAATTAGAGTTCCTTTAACACTTACAAGAAAATATTAAGCAAGTTAACATTTTTTGGATCAAACAATGGTGACTAATGATTATAGGAATTAGAAATATTATGGTGTAATTATTAGTTGAGATTATCTCAATTCAATGAATGGATAATTGATCACCCTACGGTGACTCTTAGTCTGCCCTACTAAAGTATCGTTGCAAAATATATGTCACATAGGGTACATTCTAATTTTGCTAAATTAATTGGTTTTATAATTGGGTAAGACTTTTAATAACTAATATAAATAAATTGTATGGTTTAAGCAATTTTAGAATGAGGAGCACTACTGTAAACTGGCTTTTTGTTGATAAGTTAAATGGCGATAACTATACAAGCTAAAAAAATACTATTAATACTGTACTCATTATTGATGACCTGCGATTTGTCCTAGTTGATGAGTGTCCTCAAGTCCCAACTGCCAATGCATCTCAAAATGTTCGAGAGGCATATGAGCAATGGGTCAAGGCGATTGAAAAGACTCGAGCGTATATCTTAGCTAGCTTGTATGAAGTTTTGGCCAAGAAGCATGAGCCCATGCTCACGGCCCATGAATCACGGAGTCCCTGAGGGGAATGTTTGGATAACCATCTACACAACTCAAACATGACGCTCTCAAGTTCATCTTTAATGTCCAGATGAAAGAAGGGACATCATTTTGTGAACATGTCTGAACATGATGATCCACTTTAAAATTGCTGAGATGAACGGGTTCTATCATCGATGAGGCCAGTCAGGTTAGCTTTATCTTGGAAACCTTACCTAAAAGTTTCCTTCAGTTCCATAGCAACACTGTCATAAATAAGCTTGACTATGACACACCTTCTCAATGAATTGCAGACATACCACTCCTTAATGAAAGTCAAGGAACAGAAAGGTGAGACAAAAGTTGTCTCTATTGGGAATGGTGTCCTAATATCCTTGTAACCTTGTAGTTTGTAAACTCTGTATAAACATATTGTTATTAATAAAAATAAGTATTTACAGGTGGATCTTGTTTAAATAAAATAAGTATGTAAAGACATACATGTGATCTTGTTTAAATAATAACCTAAATGGTATGTAGTAAATGGATAAGGTTTGGGTACCTTATCCTGGTGACATTACGGATACGACCCGCTTTCTAGATGTTACAAGTGTTGTAAAGTGCTACAAATGATCTGATCTTAATCAATCATGTGGAGACATGCGAGCGGGGGTATCCTACATTAAAGAGTTTGTATAAGACCGGACTACAAAATGATTAGTCTCTTTATATAACACCGTTGATAATAGAGACTTACATTTCACTAGGATGACCCTAGGTGACATGACTTGAATCCTGAGTGAGTTGTGAACTCCTGCTCATGAAGGCGGTCCTTTGATTTGTATGGATGAGAGTGGCCAGATTGCCAACTCAACAAACTTACCATTTTGGGGATCTATCTAATTGGGGAGCTGGGAACTCAGCTTCACAAGACGGAATACACTCATTCCTTGATGTAGAGGTAAGAAGATAAATTTATCCCTTAAAGGCTGATTTCGGGTCTTGAACATAGTGGCCACACCCTCTCTTGGGAATAAAGGACTCAGTCAATAGTGGGACTATGACTTATTGTTCATTAGAGGAATCAGTGGTACTTAAGGAGTTAGATGTAACTATAAGGGAAAAACGGTAATTGGCCCAGCTATACATACGAGAAATTTGTGAAAAGTCATTGTACTGTTGATTGGTTATATCCAATGGACACAGAATTATATCTGTAGTGTGAAGAGTGCAGCTGTCGTTCTTTAGTGGAGTGTCCGACAGTTAATGGATTGTGGATATCGTGATTAAAAAGTTTAGTTAGTTATTCACGTTGAAGCAAATCGACATGAGGATTTTCATGTACAGTAGAATGATCGTTCCAAATTTCAATCGTATTTAAACATACACAATTACAGTCCACAAATAGAAACATACAGGTCATGCATACAACGAGATTATAACATGTTTTTCTACAGATCAAGGGATAGAATTAACATATCTTTGAAGACTCATCTTCAACACCCTTGATCACGAACACTTGAACAACCAGCAAGACTGCAAACCCGAATGTTCGAACACTACGACCGCTACCAGCACGATCACAGTGACTACAAACTCAACGATCTCCAAGATCACGAACAACCGACAACCACTACACGAACACCGTGAACTCAACGAACGGCCTCCAAAACCTCGACTATGTCGAGTTGATTACGACACCACCACAATGGCTACCTTGGTATTCTCGGTGTGAGAATCTAGAAGTGTGGGCTCTATGTGGACTTGGTTAGAGGCAGAGACTAGAGGAAGAACAATCGTGTAAACGATTGAGCAAGTGGGAGATGACAAGTCTATTGTATAGCCCAATCGTTTAACGGAAGCTATGCGATCGTTTAGTAAAAGCTCTGCGATCGTTTAGCTAATCGGCCAGATGAGTGACTATCATATAGAAACACTCCACGATCATCTAGTCTCTTTTCAGCTACCGTTTAGTAAATCTCATTTACTTGATAGCCACTGTGAGAACTTTCCGAGAATAGAAATCTCAATTCAACAACTACTAAATTTAGGAAAACATTTTTCCTTTTATCTCATAGTTACCATGAAACTACCAATAACATCCCACTCAATTGGTTAATAGAGAAAAAGAGATAATTATCCAATAAATAATATAATTATAAATATATATGATAACCAACTTACCATAGTATATTTATAACCTATAGTATTAACATTTCATCTCATGAAACATATAAACCATAGCTCTTTTTCTATTTCATGGTCTTTAATGTAAATCTCATTTACATTAATCCTTCACTTGATGTATCTCATACATCATGTAGATCATATCATATATAATCGAATTATCTCTTGTCAATTTGAACATTTCAAATCAACACCAAGAACTGATCCTCAACTTGAATCCATTGAGCTACCAAGGGGACTTTATGGACTTATAGCTCAAAGCTTTAACGGTACGTGAATAACTGACTAAACTCTTTAGTCACGGGATCTACCATCCATTAACTACCAGGTACTCCACTAAAGACCGACAGTTGAACTCTCCTTACTACAGATATATTATGTGTCCATATCAACCAATCAACAGCATGATAACCCTTCACAGATCACTCGTAAGTACAGCTGGGCTAATAACCGTTATGCCCCTGTAGTTATATCTAACTTCTTAAGTACCACTGATCCCTTTAATGAAATAAGTCATAGTAGTTCTTTCTTCCAAAAAGAAGTTGTGGCCACTATATTAAAGCCCCAGAATTAGCCCTTAAGGGAGCAATCTATCTACTTACCCCTACTTCGGAGAAGAAATGAATTCCATCTTTTGTAACTGAGTTCCCAACTTCTAAATCAGACAAGTCCCTAAAAAGGTAGACATGTTGAGTTGGCAATCTGGGCACTCTCACCCATACTAATCAAAGGATCGCCCTCAAAGGTAGGAGTTCTCAAAACACTCAGGATTGAGGTCATGTCACCTATGGTCATTTAGGTGAGATGTAAGTCTCCAGTATCAACGGTGTTATATACAGAGACGAATTATCTCGTGGCCTAGTCTTATACAAACTCTTTGTATAGGACACCCCCACTCGCATGTCTCCACATGAATGGTCAGGATCTACCATCTGCAGTAGTTCACAACACTTGCAAACCTCTACAAAGTGGGTAGTATCCGTAGTGTCACTAGGATCAGGAATCCCTCCTTAATCCTTATACTACAGACCTATTTAGGTTATCACTTAAGACATGATCTACTTGTATATCTCATATACGTGCTTAAGTTTAAATACAATAACCATGGACCTTTGTTTATTGGATATGAGTAAATGCTAGATAAAATAACTCTTATTTTATTTATAACAATGTGTATAAATTACAAACTATGAGACTCCGAGAGAATTAGGACACCAATCCCAACAATCTTCCACTTGTCCTAATGCCTCGGGAGACTAATGTAAAATACAAGAGAAATACATGTACAATATACAATAAACTAGGGCATACCTCAGTATCATCTCCCACTTGCCCTAGACAAGATGTCGTATGTCCCACAGACCCAAACTCTCCAGTGACCTTTGAACACTTTAGCCGTGAGAGCCTTTGTAAATGGATCAGAAACGTTGTGCTCTGACGTGCTCTTCGTGACTATCACATCACCGCGATGCACAATCTCCCTGATCAAGTGGTATTTCTGCTCCATATGCTTGCCTTGACGATGACTCCGAGGTTCCTTCAAATTTGCCACAGCCCCGTTGTTATCACAATAGAGAGTGATCGATAAATTCATATGTGAAACAACTTCCAAATCTGTAAGGAATTTCCTCATCCAAACAGCCTCCTTAGCTGCTTCACAAGCGGCTATGTATTCGGCTTTCATAGTGGAGTCTGCGATGCATCCTTGCTTAATGCTTCGCCACACTACAACCCCTCCATTAAGAGTGAACACTGACCCCAATGTCGATCTACGAGAATCTTTATTGGTCTGAAAGTCAGAGTCTGTGTATCCTGTAAGGATCAGATCCTTATCCCATACACGAGCATGTAGTCCCTCGTTCTCTGAAGATACTTGAAGATCATCTTGATCGTCGTCCAGTGATCAAATCCTGGATTGGACTGATAACGACTGACAATCCCTACTACATAGCAAATGTCGGGTCTGGTACACAACATTGCATACATTAAGCTTCCAACAGCAAAAGCATAAGGAATCTATCTCATCTCCTAAACTTTTTGAGGTGTCTTAGGACATTGATCCTTAGACAAAACGATTCCATGCCTGAAGGGTACGATTCCATGTTTGAAGGGTAATAAACCCCTCTTGGAATCCTACATCCTGTACCTGATCAACATTTGATCGATGTACGATGCCTGAGACAAGACTAACCTCTTATTCTTATGATCCCGAATGATCTGGATCTCTAGAACATACTGTGCCTCACCCAAAACTTTCATTTGGAACTAGGAGCTAGCCATTTCTTAATGTCAGTCAGATACCCTACGTCATTCCCAATGAGTAGGATATCATCCACATACAGTACCAGGAAAGCTACTGAGCTGTTGATGATCTTCTTGTAAACACAAGGCTCATCATCATTTTGATCAAAGCCAAACGACTTGAGCGTAGTGTCAAATCTTATGTTCCACGATCTAGACGCTTGTTTCAACCCATAAATGGACATATTAAGCTTGCAAACTTTTTGCTCTTGATCTGGAACTACGAACTCCTCTGGTTGAGCCATGTAGATGGTCTCCTCAAGATTACCATTAATAAAGGCAGTATTGACGTCCATTTTCCATATCTCATAATCATAAAATGTGGCTATGGACAGGATTATCCTGATAGACTTGAGCATGACAACAGATGAGAAAGTTTCCTCATAGTCAACTCCCTCGACCTGGGTATAACCCTTTACCACGAGTCGAGCCTTAAAGGTTTGCACCTTCCATCTACACCTCTCTTTCTCTTATAGATCCACTTACACCCTATAGGTCTTACCTCATCAGGCAGATCCACAAGCTCCCAGATGTTATTGAAGTATATAGACTCCATCTCCTAGTTCATGGCTTTAATCCATTCATCCCTGCTAACATCCTCCATTGCTTTCTTAAAAGACAATGGATCCTCGACCCCATCATTAGAAATGATGTTGACGTTCTGGGCTTCAGTCAAACCCATGTAGCGATCTGATGGGTTCATAACCCTTCCACTATGTCGAGGCAGTCTCAACTCTTGAGCTGGGTTGACTAGATGTACTGAACAACTCTTATTGATCTGTCAGTCTGTTCAACAACTCTTGTTGAACCCTCAGTAGTATTAGTCTCACCAGAAATCTCATGTAAAACAAGCTTACTTCATGGCTTATGATCCCTCATGTGGTCTTCTTCCAAGAAGATAGCATTTGTAGAAATAAACACTTTGTTCTCACTCGAATCATAGAAGTATCCACCCTTCGTTTCCTTGGGGTAGCCTACAAAGAGGAAAACTTTCAAACGCGGTTTCAACTTCTTGGGGTTAGTCACAAGCACATGTGTTGGACACCTCCAAATCCGAAAGTGGCATAACTACCTTTACGGCCTCTCCAAAACTCAAAAGATGTCTCAGAAACACTTTCCAAGGGAACGTTGTTCAGAATATAGCATGCAGTCTCCACCACAAAACCCCAAAACGAATCTGGAAGATGAACATAACTCATCATAGACCGAACCATGTCCAACAAGGTTCTGTTTCTCCTTTCCGACACTTCTTTCTACTGAGGTGTACCTGGGGCCAAGAGTTGGGATGCAATCCCATGTTCTATCATATAGTTTTGAAATTGGAGGTCCATATACTCTCTACCACGATCAGATCGTAGTGTTTTTATCTTCCTACCTAACAAGTTTTCAACTTCAGCCTTATACTCCTTGAACTTGTCAAGGGCTTCAGACTTACATTGCATTAGGTAGAGATACCCGTACCTTGAATAATCATCTATGAAAGAGATGAAATATTCATACCTACATTGAGCTCTAACATTCATCGGACCACAGGTGTTTGAATGTACAAGCTCCAAGGCTTCCTTGGCTCTATAATCTTTTCCAGTAAAAGGTCATTTGGTCATTTTGCCTTCAAGGTATGATTCACACACTGGCAAGGAGTTTTCTTCTAAACCCTTTAGAAGTCCACTTTTCATCAACTGCTCAATCCTATTGAGGTTGGTGTGACTTAACCTTAGATGTCAAAGATGGGCGTTTTCCTTAGGAGAAACCTTTGGTCTTTTAGCTGTTGTCGCTGTACTGAACATTTCAGTATTAAATAAGGCTTTTATGACTAACGGCCTTAGTACATATAAGTTATTTTCCATTGAACCAAACCAAATCTCCATTCCATTCTTGAAAATAAATATTTTATTCTCATAAAAAGAGACTGTATAACCTTGTTCGATGAGACAAGAAACTAAGATTAAGTTCCTCTTGATATGAGGAACTATGAAAACATTATCTAGTAACAGAAAACGTTTCTTGTCCAAAAATAACTTCAGCCTGCCTATAGCAATAGTTGAAACAACCTCACCAGTACCGACTCTGAGAGTCATCTCTCCCTATAGTAACGTTTTCCAGGAACTGAATCCTTGGTAAGAGAAATTGGCATGATTAGTAGCACCCGAATCTAGGATCCAGGCAGAATCATCATTCTCTACCAAACACGTCTCCAAGATCAATAAATCACATTTACTGTCTTTAGACATCCTCCTCTTTTGGAGAGTAGTGGGATCAGTATCAGAACCTAAATAAGCTCTAAGTTTCATGTCAGAGAACACTTCTCTTTTATGAACTTCAACAGAGTCGGCAACATTTGCTTCCTCTTCTTGGAGTTTAACTTGGGAACTAACACTACTGGTTTTGTCATCCCTCTCTCTGTGCTCAAAAAGTAAGAATTGACGTTCAAACAAATCTTGCAACGAGTCCATGATCTCGCGTGAAATGACCATGTTCTCAACCCTTTTGGCCAAAACTATCAAGGTATGCTAGCCAAAATGTGACAGTTCGAGCCAATGAATTTAAGCCTTCATCAACTATCCTTATATACATTACGACATTCTGCCAATGTTAATACTTTTCTTATTTGCAGGGATTACAGGGATTTGAGAGCAGTCACCTACTGGGTATTCTCTTCAAACCTAATCCTGCAGAGAATAGAAGATATACCCGCACAGAGGGTGGTGCGGTTCTCTATAACTCTTCATTGGGAATATTAAGAGGGAGTATTTTTTGTTTAACTATTGGAGGAAGACAAGGAAACGCACTGTCGAATGACACGCACATGCATCTTATCTGAGCATTTAGGGGTCCAAAACATTTATACAGGCTATCTACACATAAATAAAACGTGTTAGCCTGGAAAACAAAAAACAATTGACCTACGTTTATCTTTTTCGAATGTAAATACTCGTTGAAGAAACAATCAATAACGCTAACATATGCCAACAATAAAGAGTAACTTAGTCCAAAAATTATAACATGAATGTCATGTGGTGAATACAAAATACGTAGTTAATACGAAGAGAAGCCTATGTCAGCTAATAATGCTCCTATGTGTCTTTGTTGTTGTCACAAAGGTTTATCTTCAGTGGATTTTAATAAGTTTAAATCCCTCTCTTTAGCGATCAGCCATTCGTCTGTAAATGGTGAGGTCATTAGATATCTTAATCCTCCTCTTGTATTAAAAGAATACTATCTTATCTCTTACAGCGAGGTTCAATAAATATGAATAAAAAGATAAAAGGGAAAAACATCATCTCCTTCTTTTTTTCACTCTCTTATTTATTCCAAAACTAGCCTATTATTGATCCTTGATCTAAAAAAAATTTGATCTACTTAACATTAATAACCACTCTAACCCATATAGGCTTCAGTCGTAAGTTATTGTTATCTACCCGCCATTATTAGGCCCTAGAGATCCACCCCCCCCAGCAGCACCCAAAATTCCGAAGGAAAAAAAAATCCGATTGGGGCAAAACCTAAAGCGACCCTATCCATTTCAGGAGTTCATCTTGATCTTGACCAACTACACAAAACACTTCCGAAGGGGGACACACCCAGGGCGCCACAAGGGAGTACAGAATGATCTCATGGTGCGAACCAATGACAGAGACCGTAGGACGTGTTGATACACACCCTTCACCCACTTAATGTAAACACTCTCTCTGTTCACCTTGATATTGACTTATGCAAACACCATCCGAAGGGGGATGCTCCCAGGGCACCACGAGGCCAAGCATGAATCTCACGGTGTGAACATTCAGGGAGAAACATGAGTGGAATCATTAACATATCTGATACATCTCTTCCTCCCACTGAGTATTTTATAACCTAGAGTTTAGTTTACTTAGAAAAAACATGGCTAAGAATTTTAATAAGTGACTATTTAGATTTTCCCAAGAGTAACTTTTACCTTGGATAGTTGAAACAACTTTTGATTATCATTCATTAAACTCTTTAACGGGGCCTTTGACCAACTGTCGCATGCTTGCAAAAAATCTATCTAATTCACCTTTCCAGGTAGGTTCCCAGGTAGGGGTGTTCTGTTTCCGTCAGCTTAAGTACCCCAGCCTAGACAGAACCCGTCTTAGACAAAAAGTCCCTTATAGATAGATTTAATACAATTTTAATCTTTTATGCCAATCAATTTAATCCTATTAAATCAATTTAAAAAGATTAAACTAGGTTGCTAATTCCATTAGAACCTTGAACTTAGGTCTATCTCAATCCAATTTTAAAACCCTTTTAAAACATGAGTTCACACCAAGTCTGCATGCAACTTTTTCTTATCGATTTTAGTTCTAATTTCTATTATAACACTTATAACAAAAATAACAAAAAACAACCACAATGCATAACAAACACATACGAGGCATTCATAACTTTTACAAACAGCCTAAGTGTCATGCTCCATGCATCATTCATTCATTGCTAGTTTTTTATATAATGCTTATACAAAAAAGCAACGAACCAAGCAAAACATGCTTCCATAAACCCTTATACTATAATGCTTATAATATAAAGATGATGCATGAATGTACTTTATGCATGCAAAAATGTAACTCTTATATTTCATGATGCATGTGCATGCGTTTGTAATTTCTTTATGCATTATTATAACACTTATAATACATGATGCATGAATAATTGCACAACCTAAGGTAGGTTTCAAATCTATATGTCAAACACTTTGCCATATAAACCACATACATCTCATGTATAATAAAAAAATGTTGATGAACTGGAAAAAATTGCCTCCAATCCTCAAAAACTAAAGCTAACTTCTTACAACAACAAAGAGTCTTCGGTTCAAACAGGTGAATCGGGTCTTAAACCGTCTGGTCGAAGTCCGCGTCTCCATTGATCGTGTACCAAACTTCCCCGCGATCGTCTACACGAAAGAGTGAACACTTTACTCAATCGTTTATCTACGCTTCCAGAGCTAAACGATCGTTTAGCAATGATCGTGTGCCTTTTACTATGCGATGAAGCACGAAGTATGCGATCGTGCAGCACGCTTCGCAACGCAAGCCTTATACGATCATCTAAACGACTACGATGCGATGAAGCACGATCGTCTAAAGATCGCTGAGCAAGCGCCTTCGTATCCGACATGAGGATTTCCATGAACAGCAAAATGATCATACCAAATTTTAATCGTATTTGAACATACACAATTACAGTCCACAAACGGAAACATACAGGTCATGCATACAACGAAATTACAACATGTTTTTCTATAGATCAAGGGATAGAATTAACATATCTTTGAAGAATCATCTTTAACACCCTTGATCACGAATGCTCGAACAACCAGCAAGACTGTAAACCCGAATGCTTGAACACTACGACTACTACACAACACGATCACAACGACTAAGAACTCAACGATCTCCAAGATCACGAACAACTAGAAACCACCACACGAACATCGTGAACTCAATGGATGGCCTCCAAAACCTCGACTAATTGAGTACGACACCACCACAATGGCTACCTTGGTATTGTTGGTGTGAGAGTCCAGAAGTGCTCTGTGTGGACTTGGTTAGAGGTAGAGACTGGAGGAAGAACAATCGTGTAAATGATTGAACAAGTGGGAGATGACAAGTCTATCGTATAAATAATGCCCAATCGTTTAACGGAAGTTATGTGATCGTTTAGCAAAAGCTCCGCGATCGTTTAGCTAATCGGCCAGTTGAGTGACTATCGTATAGAAACACTCCACGATCGTCTAATCTCTCTTCAGCTGTCATTTAGTAAATCTCATTTACTTGACAGCCATCGTGAGAACTTTTTGAGAATAAAAATCTCAATTCAACAACTACTAATTTTAGGAAAACGTTTTTCCTTTTATCTCATGGTTACCATAAAACCACCAATAACCTCTCACTCAATTGGTTATTAGAGAAAAAGAGATAATTATCCAATAATTAATATTATTATAAATATATATGATAACCAACTTACCATATTATATTTATAGCCTATAGTTTTAATATTTCATCTTATGAAACATATAAACCATAGTTTTTTTTTTCTATTTTATGGTACTTAATGTAAATCATATTTACATTAATCCTCTACTTGATGTATCTCATACATCACACAAATTATATCATATATAATCAAATTTCCTCTTGTCAATTTGAACGATTCAAATCAACACCAAGAACTGATTCTCAACTTGAATCCATTGAGCTACCAAGAGAACCTTATGGACATGTAGCTTGAAGCTCCAACGATACGTGAATAATTGACTAAACTCTTTAGTCAGGGGATCTACCATCCGTTAACTGCCGGGCACTCCACTAAAGACCGACAGCTGCACTCTCCTCACTATAGATATATTTTGTGTCCATATCAATCAATCAATAGTGCGATAACCCTTCACAGATCGCTCGTAAGTACAGTTGGGCCAATTTATCGTTTTTCCCCTGTAGTTACATCTAACTCTTTAAATACCACTGATCCCTCTAATGAACATAAGTCATAGTACTACTATGACTCAGTCCTCTCTTCTACAGAGGAGTTATGGGCACTATGTTCAAGACCCGGAATCAGCTCTTAAGGGAGCAATCTATCTACTTACCTTTGCTTCGAGGAAGGAGTGAAATCCATCTTATGTAACTGAGTTCCTAGCTCCCAAATTAGACAAATCCCCAAAAAGGTAGGCTTGTTGAGTTGGCAATCTGGCCACTCTTACCTATACTAATCAAAGGATCGCCCTTAAAGGTAAGAGTTCCTAAAACACTCAGGATTAAGGTCATGTCACCTATGGTCATTTAGGTGAGATGTAAGTCTCAAATATCAACGACGTTATATAAAGAGATGAATCATCTCGTGGTCCGGTCTTATACAAACTTTTTGTATAGGACACCCCTGCTCGCATGTCTCCACATGAATGGTTAATACCAACCATCTATAGTAGTTCACAACACTTGTAAACCTCTACAAAGCAGGCCGTATCCGTAGTGTCCCCAGGATCAGGTATCCCTTCTTATTCCTTATACTACAGACCTTTTTAGGTTATCACTTAAGGCATGATCCACTTGTATATCTTATATACATGCTTAAGTTTTCATACAATAACCATGGAGCTTTTGTTTATTGAATATGAGTAAATGAAAAATAAAATAACTCTTATTTTATTCATAACATGTGTACAGTTTATAAACTACGAGACTCCGGGAGAATTAGGACACCAATCCAACACAAATGACCTTTTACTGGAAAAGGTTATAGAGCCAAGGAAACTTTGAAGCTTATACATTCAGACCTTTATGGTCCGATGAATGTAAGAGCATGAGGTGGGTATAAATATTTCATCTCTTTCATAGATGATTATTCTAGATTTGGGTATCTATACCTAATGCGACATAAGTCTAAAGCTCTTGAAAAGTTCAAGTAGTATAAGACTGAAGTTGAAAACTCGTTAGGTAAAAAGATAAGAATACTACGATATGATCGTGGTGGAGCGTCTATGGACTTAGGATTCCAGAACTATATGATAGAACATGGAATCACGTCTCAACTCTCAGCCCTAGGTACACCTCAGCAGAATGGTGTATTAAAAAGGAGAAACAGAACCCTATTGGACATGGTTCGGTCTATGATGAGTTATGCTCATCTTTCAGACTCGTTTTAGGGATATGCAGTAGAGACTGGGGTTTACATTTTGAACAATATTCCCTTAAAAAGTGTTTCTAAATCACCTTTTGAGTTATGTTGATAAAGATGAATGAATTAAAGCCATGAATCAAGAATGGAGTTTATGTACTTCAATTCTGTCTGGGAGCTTGTAGATCAACCTGATGGGGTCAAGCCTATAAGTTATAAATGGGTCTACAAGAGAAAAGGAGGTGTACATAGAAGGTATAAACCTTTAAGGCTAGACTTGTGGCAAAGGGTTATACCTAGGTTGAGGGAGTGGACTATGAAGAAACTTTCTCACCTGTTGTCATGTTAAAGTCTATCAAGATTCTCCTGTCCATAGCCACATATTACGAATATGAGATATGGCAAATGGATGTTATGACTACCTTTCTGAATGGTAATCTTGAGGAGACCATCTACATGATTCAACCAGAAGGATTCATTGAACAAGATCAAGAGCAAAAGGTTTGCAAGCTTAATCGGTCCATTTATGGATTGAAATAAGCATCTAGATCTTGGAATATAAATTTGATACTACAATCAAATCTTATGGCTTTGATCAAAATGTTGATGAGCCTTGTGTTTACAAGAAAATTATCACTAGCTTAGTAGCTTTCCTTATGTTGTATGTGGATGATATTCTACTCATTGGGAATGATGTAGGTTTTCTGGCTAATGTTAAAAAATGGCTAGCCACCCAATTCAAAATGAATGATTTGGGAGAGATGCAGTTTGTTCTAGGGATCCAAATCATAAGGGCTCAAAAGAAAAAAAAGGTTGGCCTTGTCTCAGGCATCGTATATTGACAAGATGTTTGTCAGATATTTGATGCAAAATTCCAAGAAGGGTTTATTACCTTTCAAGCATGGAATTGTTTTGTCTAAGGAACAGTGTCCTAAGACACTTCAAGAGGTTGAGAAGATTAGACGGATTCCCTATGCATCGGTTGTTGGTAGCCTTATGTATGTCAGTCAATATCAGTCCAATCCAAGATTAGATCACTAGACGGTAGTTAAAACAATCCTCAAGTATCTTCGGAGAATGAGGGACTTTATGTTCGTGTATGGAGATAAGGATTTGATCTTTACAGGATACATAGACTTTGATTTTCAGACTGATAGAGATTCTCGAAAATCAACATCAGGGTCAATGTTCACTTTGAATAGAGGGGTTATAGTATAGCGAAGCATCAAGCAAGGATGCATCGTAGACTCCACTATGGAAGCCGAATATGTTGCTGCTTGTAAAGCTGCTAAAGAGGCTGTTTGGCTTAAGAAGTTCCTTACTGATTTGGAAGTTGTTTCAAATATGTCTTTGTCCATCACACTTTATTGTGATAACAGTGGTGCTGTGACAAATTCTAAGGAACCTCGGAGTCACAGAAGAGGAAAGCACATAGAACGGAAATATCATTTTATCCGCGAGATTGTGCATCGTGGTGATGTGATTGTCACGAAGATCGCGTCGGAGCACAACGTTGTTGATCCGTTTACAAAGGCTCTCACAGCTAAAGTGTTTAAGGGTCATCTAGAGAGTATAGGTCTACGAGATATGCGACACCTTGTCTAGGGCAAGTGGGAGATATTACTAGGGTATAGTGTATACCCTAGTTTATTATATTTTGTACTTTTTTTGTACATTAGTCTCCCTAGGCTTTAGGATAAGTGAGAGATTGTTGGGAATGGTGTCCTAAATCTCCTTGTAATCTCGTAGTTTGTAAAATAAGTGTTATTTGATAACGGGCAGAAATGCACGTTATTACAATGGAAAGATATAAAACAATGTAGGATTGCGACGGTAAAAATATGTAAAATCGTGTCCAAAAGCATTAAGTTGAGAACATTATGATTGCATGTGTCCATCACATTAAAGCAAGTAATTTACGTATTTTGTGCAGGAAAATGCGTTGGCGCAAGGAAAAAGAGTGATCCAAGGAATTCAGCGTCCGAGCGCATTAAAAGATTGCGACCGCAAAGCTATGCGATCGTATACATTCGCAAAGATCTGCTCAAGAAGGTGACTGCATAGAGACGGTGCATCAAGGTGAAAGCTTAATAAATCATGATGGGATAGAAAGCTGATGACGGTCGAATCCAAATTTAGTTGCCAAGCCGTTAACAACACACTATAGCAAGTACACTTAACTTTTTAGTGACCATTAATCGACACATCAGACAGATACTTAATGACATTCCATCATTGCAATCATTTGAGAGAAAAGCCCTTCACCCTGAAGCTCTATAAATACCGAAGGTCACCTTCGTTAAAAGGGTTCAGAATTTTGGAGTTCTCTTTCGCCATATACATAGTGATAATAGATAGTCGTAGTCTGTAATTTTTATACTTAGAAGGCGGAGGAAAGTGAAGAGAGAAGACGCCAAAAGATTATTCCTGGTTAGCTCGAGAAACTGTCGGGAAGCATTGAGAACGGAGAGAGGGTCGACTCTTGCGAAAGCAATAACATTCTTTTAGGCAGAGTAGAGTAAAACACAGTGTAAAAGCCTCGGGAAGCAAGACATTACTACCAGGCTCACTATCCCTACTTTCCATTGTCCTTCTGTATTCTAATTTTAGTTATAAAATGGAATTTGCATCTCTACATCTGTTCACTCTCTTTAAATTACGCATGAGTAATAAACTTCTGAATGGGTTGAGAAGCACTTAGCTAGCATGACCTAAGATCTTCATTCTATGCGATCATTTTGTCTTATGTATGCGTCCATCACCCCTTTAGAGATACTTGAGAGAGTCGTTTAAAGAAAGAACCTAGACTTGAGAGAGTTAGATTAGAATCTAGGCTTGAGAAAGTTAGATTAGAACCGTATAAGCAAGAGATAGAAACTTAGAGATAAGTTCTGTTTGCTACATGCATCGCATGCACCCTAGAAATAGGATATAATAGTATGCAGTTGCCTTGTGTATATGTGTGTCATTCATCATTGCATAGACAAGAATAGAGGCTTAGACATAAGTCCTATAGACATCATCGTATACATCGCATGAGTCCTAAAATTATAAGCTATAGCATTTGCATTGAGAGATGACCTGTTGTTGTATGTGTATAACATTATCGCATAACTTGAACGCAATCTTAGGAAGTGTTAATTAAATCCCTTCTCAACCCGTTCCCTGCATATTCATTGTAACTTTCGTTGTTATTAACTCTTTTCTCAATTTTACTGCATAGGATTTATATTTTAAACAAACATACCAACCAACTTATTGTTTTGATTGTTACCACAAAGGAATCAAAATTTACTAAGATTGCGTTCATAGTCCCTGTGTTCAACCTTAGGCTTACTAGGCAACCTAGTAGGATTTATACTTGGATTTTACTAGGAAAACTTGCATGTGCAACGCATACACCACCATCGCAATATACATCATTATTTCATCATATTCACAACACATCAAGTTTTTGGCGCCGTTGTCGAGGACTACGGCAGTACATACGGTGTTAACGGTAACTTATTGATTTTCTTTGCAGCTTTCCATCTCTGTGCACTACCTCTCCTTTGGTAAGGGAAGGAGCGGGCGTCGTATGAGTGAAGGACAAGTTTCGAAGCCCAACTATAACCCAGAGATTGAAGGAACTTTCCGAAGAAGAAGAAGAGACAACCGTCAAACTCAACAACAAGAGAGAAATCCCAACATGGCGGAGCAACAGGAAAACAGAGCAGGAAAGGCAAATAATATCATGGCGAACCCTATTCTCTTGGCGAACGACCGCAATAGGCCTATCCGGGACTATGCGTCGCCCAACCTTTATGATTTCTCACCAGGAATCATGAGGCCAGCCCTGAATGGATTGAGGTTTGAGATGAAGCCAGTGATGCTGCAGATGATTTAGACTGCCGGACAGTTTGGCGGTAGGCATGGCGAGGATTCACACGCCCACCTCCGGAGTTTTATTGAAATCTACAATACGTTTGTGTTCTCGAACATCTCTGCTGAGGAGGTTCGAATAACGTTGTTTCCATTTTGAAATTTTCTACCACGGATTGAACCCTGCATCGCAGATGGCTGCCAATGCGGCAGCAGCTGGAGGTCTGCTCGACAAGACATATGAAAAGGCGAA